>NC_133660.1:47892606-48492606 GCF_037893015.1 Macrotis lagotis | reverse complement strand
ACCTATGAACAATGCTATACCCATCCCAATGAAGAAAACCAAAGTAAAACAAAACTCTTCAGAATCTAATGAACATCTGATGAACTCTGACATTTAGTTTTTTAAAAAAATATCATATATTTTCCCCTTAATCCTAACTCCTCATATTGAAAATGACTAATCTATAAACATATTTAACATCGTACAATATTAATCTGACTGTTCACCATTGGGGGGATGGGAAGGGAGGGTGGAAGGAAATTCTGTAACTTAAAAGTTATATAAGTGCAGATGGATGAATGCTGAAAAACTTTTATAACATGTATGTGGAAAAATCAAATATAAATAAAAAAGAGAGTAAAGGCTCACTCACTCCCCTTTACCTTCCCCCTCTTCCACTCCATTGCAAAAGCTTTTTTCTTGCTTATTTTATGTGAAATAACTTACCTCATTCTACATCTTCCAGTACACTTCTTTCTCACCTATTAACTCCATCTTTATTATATAGCATGCCATCAAATTTAACACCCTTCTAAGCCTTGTCTTTATATGCCCCTTCTAACTACTCTAGTTCATATGAGTTATCAATATCATCTTCCCATGCAGGAATACAAGCAGTTCAACAATATTAAATCCCTGATAACTGCCCTTCATGTCCACCATCTCTATGCATTACTACAGTCCTGTACTTGAAGATCAAACTTTCTTTTCAGCTCTGGTTATTTCATCAGGAAAGTTTGAAAGTCTCCTATTTCATTGAATTCCATCTTTTCCCCTGAAAGAATATGTTAAGTTTTGCTGGATAGTTGGTTCTTGGTTATAATCCAAGCTCTTTTGCCATCTGGAATATCATATTTCAAGTCCTTTGAATTGCTTCTTTCTCACTGCTTGTAATATTTTCTCCTTGATTTGGGAGTTCTGAAATTTGGCTATAATATTCCTGGAAGTTTTCATTTTGGGATCTCTTTCAGGAAATGATCAGTGGATTTGTTTAATTTTTACCCTTTGTGTCCAGAATATCAGGACAATTTTTCTGGATTATTTCTTGAAAAATGAAGTGCAGCCTTTTTTTTTTGGTTATCATTTTCAGGTAGTCCAATAATTTTCATCTCTCTTGGATCTATTTTCCATATCAGTTGCTTTTCTTTTTTTAAAGCACTTTATTTTTATTTTTTTCACATTACTACAATAGTCATGTTGGAAAAGTAAAAATAATCTCCCACCCACACAGAGAGAAAGGGAATCCTCAAGAAAAATCAATTGTGAGAAAAAAAATGTGCTTCAGTATGTATTCAAACTGTATTCTGATATCATCAGATGTGTCTTTGAATGGTTAGTATTCTTTATAATGTCCATCAGAGAAATTGCTTCAATATTTTTCCCACAGTTGCTATTGCTAACTATATATCCCTCCATCCTATTCCTCCCCACCCTCATTTATGCTATTCTCTCTCTCTCTCTCTCTCTCTCTCTCTCTCTCTCTCTCTCTCTCTCTCTCTCCTCCCTGTTATTCTTTTGCCATGATCTTCCCTCTCTTCTGTCACCTATAACCTCCCTCCCTTCCTCCTTTCCTCTTTCTCCCATCCCTTTTCTCTCCTATTTTCCTCTAGGGTAAGATAGATTATGTATACTTTTTCTTCTCTGAGCCACTTCTTTTTATTTTTTGCAAGGCAAATGGGGTTAAGTGGCTTGCCCATTTGAGCTACTTCTAATGAGAATGACAGCTCACTCATTATGCCTTGTCTTCACCCCTTCCACTCCATTGCAAAAACTTTTTCTTGCCTGTTTTATGTGAAATAACTTAACCCATTCTACCTCTCCTTTCCATTTCTCACCCATTAATTCCATCTTGATTATATGTTACGCCTTTGTATTCAGCTTCCTCCTATACCTTGCTTATATATCCTCCTTCTAACTGCCCTAATAAATGAGAAGGTTCCTATGAGTTATCAGCATCATCTTCCCATGCAGGAATATAAGCAGTTTAACATCATTAAATCCCTCATAAATTAGTCTTTCTCATCCACCCTTCTCTATACTTCACTAGAGTTCTGTACAGGAATATCAAACTTTCTGTTCAGCTCTAGTCCTTTCATCCAGAAAGTTTGAAATCTCCCTGTTTCATTGATTGTCCATCCTTTTCCCAGAAAGAGGATGTTCAGTTTTGCTGGGTAGTTGATTCTCACTTGCACTTTTATCTTCTGGAATATCATATTCCAAGCCCTATGAGTCCTTAATATAGATGCTGCTAAGTCCTGTGTTATCCTGATGGTTGTGCTACAATAACTGAATTGTTTCCTTCTGGCTGCTTTCTTCTTAACTCAGACACTCTAGAATTTGGCTATAATATTCCTGGGAGTTTTTATTTTGGGATTTTTTCAGAAAGCAATTCATAGCTTTCCTCAGTTTGTATCTTATCTTCTGATTCTAGGATCTCAGGGCAATATTCCTGGAGAACTTTTTTTTAAATGAAATCTAGGCTCTTTTCTGGGCAATGACTTTCAGGTAGCCCAAGAATTTTTAAATTATCTTTCTTGGATCTGTTTTCCTGGTCAGTTGTATTTCCAGTGAAATATTTCACATTTTCTTTTAGTTTTGTTTTATTGTTTTTTGATTTCTCACAAAGTTATCAGCTTTCTTCAGCTCCATTTTACATTTAAAGGAATTATTGTCTTCAGAGAACTTTTATATCTCCTTTTCCATCTGACCAATTCTGATTTTTAAAGCTTTGTTCTCCTTTTTGGTCTTTTGGGTTGCCTTTTTTCCCCATTTGCCCTAAACTGCGTTTTTAATGTTATTTTCTTCAGTATTTTTGTGTTTTTCTATCACTAAGTTGCTGACTTGGTTTTCATGATTCCCCCCCCCCCCCAATCTCATTTCTCTTCCCAATTTTTTTCCTCTACCTCCCTTACTTGGTTTTTCAAGATTTTGATTTTAAAAATATTTTTTTGAGCTCTTCAAGAGTCTGTGACCAATTAATTATTGTTGGAGGCTTTGGACACAGAAGCTTTAACCTTGCTATCTTCTGAGTGTATATTTTGATCCTTCATGGCATCAAAGTAATTGTCCTTGGTCATATTTTTTTTCTTCTGTTGTTTACCCTTTGCCCAGCCAGTCTATAACTTGATTTTAACTCTTTGTTAATGAGGGGCTCTGCTTCCAGGGAGGAGGATACACTGCTCCAAACATTTGAAGGTTGCAGATGTTTTCAGGGATACTTCCCCAGGGGCCTCAATTCCTTCAAGGTCTTATGAGAGGCTATGACTGCTCTCTCAACCTGTGCTCTGATCTTGGATGACCACAAGTTCTCCCCCTGCCCTAGAGTCTTGAAGAGGGACTTTGCTCTTAAGACAGTAAAGCTCCTTTTCCTGATATTGGGGTCCCAGACTGCAGCCTGGATTTGAGCATGGGCAAAGCAAGAGAGTGGTGCCTCATACATAGCAGACAGATATCTGTTGTCTCCCCTGATTCCCTTACTGTTGGTGGACTGCTTGCTCTGGAAGCAGCTTCCCAGTGACTGCACAGGCCTGCTCCTGTTCCTGGGGCTGAGTCTATGCTGCGATGCTGGATTGGGTTCCACTCTCACTCTGGAGTGGAAGTTTTCCTGCTGAGCTTTCTACTTGTCCTTGGCAGTTTCTGGGCTGAGAGGTCTGGGAATCACCACTACCGCCCCAGACCCAGTGTCCCCAGGGCCCCAGGCACAAAGGGCTGTTTCTGGGTAGCTGGGGTTGGTTTGCTCTGGTATGGCTGGACTGCACAATGACCCTTTCTAACCCTGGTGCAATGGACCTTCATTGCATATCTTCCAAGTTATCTTGAACTGGACATTTGTTTCACTCAATCTTTTTGTGAGTTCTGTCACCCTAGAATTTGGATAAAGTCATCATTTAAAAGGTATTTGGAGTGGTTTGGGGGAGAGCTTGCAAGAGTTTCTGCTTTCACTTGACCATTTTGACTCCACCCCCTGGTTTTTTTGAAATTCTTTTTGGATACAGATGTAGTAGTGATATTGCTGGGTCAAAGGGTATGTATGGTTTTGTAGTCATTTGGGTATAGTTCCAAATTGTTCTCCAGATTGGTTTAATCAGTTCATAACTCCAACAATAATGCATCAATGTCCCACCTTTTCCACATACCCTCCAACTTTTGTTATTTTTATTTTCTGTCCTATTAACCAATCTATTAGATATAAGCAGTACCTCAGAATTGTTTTAATTTGCATTTCTCTAAACAATGGTGAATTAGAACATTTTTTTCATTTGACTACAAATAACCTTGATTACTTTCAAAGATGATCATTTTAAAGGCTAAAAAAGTTTTATATATGCTCACATAAGTTTCAGATTCTTTTCATTTGTGATTTAAATTGATACCATAAAGACCAGGTGGGGAAGAGAGATTTGGGCAATAAAACATAACATAACATTGACAGAAGACATCACTATTATTCTCTATCCCAGCATGAAAGAAACAACAACTTTTCATTCATAAAAGAACAAGTAGCTTCCAAGGAAAAACAATGCTGAGAAATAATTGTGGGTGATGCTTCTACATTTGACATTTGATTGAACCTTGGCAATCATCTTAGTGATGCATCCTTTTTAAATACACAGTAATGAAGGATATATATCTAACTACCACAGTTCAAATTCTTAACTCTCCAATCCTTGCTGTGTGAACATGAGAATATGTTGTGCAGGATTTTATCTTAGTTTCATCTTCTGGGACTTCCTGCCTTCATTGTTTCTCCTGAAACATTTAATAAATCTATGTCAAGAATATAATTTGCACTGAAAGGGAAAGACTTTACTTTAACATTTATTGTATATTTTACCTGTGAATTCACCAATGCTGGGTGACAATGCTGACCTTAATAGCTGTTCAAAATAAAACAATCCATTATTGGTATAAAATTAATCCATCTCCTTTTGTACCAGGACACAGCAAAGTGCCAGGATTCTATTCTTATTATAACATATAAGCATGACACAGAATAAACAAATTATATCCTATTGTGAGAAAAAAAATTATTTGCTTCCATATGTCAAGCATAAATCTGCTAGTCAAGAGTGATCTTAGCTGAAATCTGAAATCTTTTTGAAATAAAGATTGAACTGAGTAGTAGTTATTTAATATAAAGTAAGAATTATGATTATTAATATTTCACTGACATTTTAGCCTCATTCTTTCTTCCAAGTAATAACCTTTTCTTCTCCATTCATCTATAATAAAATCCTCTTTTATTTAAAAACAATGTCCTAACACCCACCAAAAAAAGAAAGGAGAATACAAACTGAATAATTGATCATACCTGGCATTGGAGGATCATTATATTAATCAGAATTTTTATATTTAGTATACAATTTTGATTTTTATGATTCAAGACCATATCTCATCCCATCTTCCAAAACTGAGAAGTTGGAGAAGGTTATGAACCTACTAAGCTAATGTGATTTAAACCATTATTTAATTCATTTTGATAATAAAATCTATAATTAGAAAGCTCTGGTTTAGGTGGAAATTTATTTCTCTTACTGTTTTCATTTGAACAATTTCTTTTTTCTTTATTTTTTCCCATATGCACAAGTATATTTTTAAGTTACAAAATTTCCATCCACCCTCCCTTCCCACCCCACTCCCCTCAAGTGGTGAACAGTCAAGTTAGCATTGTATTTACATGTTTTTGAAAAACATTTAGATATGAGAAATTAGGATTAAGGGAAAGAGATACATAAGAGATAATTTTTAGAAAGTGTGCATCAAATTCTGAAGGCTTTTTTGTTTTTGTTTTCTTTTGTTTTGTTTTTCTTCCCCTGGATGGGGATAACATTGTCCATAGGCAGAATACAGTTGTCCTAACTTTCTGAGCTGCTCAGAGAAGCTCCTTCCATCAAGGTTGATCATTTCTTGGTTCTGCTTCCTTCACTCAGCATCAGATCCTATAAAGTCATTCCATGCTTCTCTAGAGTCCAACAATTTATGGTTTCCTATAGAACAATAATATTCTATAATATTCATGTAACATAACTTGTTGTTGATTAGCAGTCCATCAAGTTTCAATTCTTTGCCACTATGAACAGAGCTGCTATGAATAGTTTGGAACATGTGAGACTTTACTTATTTTTTATGATTTCCATTCTTCTAGAATTGGAATTGCTGAGTCAAAGGGAATAAACATTTTTATTGCTCTTTGGGAGCTCCATAATGCTCTCCAGAATGGTTGGATCAGTTCACATCTTCTCCAGCAACATATTCATGTGCCTATCTTCCCACAACCTCTCTGACATTGATCATTTTCTTTTTTTTGTCATCTGGACCAATCTGTTAAGAATGAAGAGATACCTCAAAGATGATTTAATTTGCATTTCTCTAATCAATAATGATTTGGAGCATTTTTTCATATGATTATATATTGCTTTAATTTCTTCATTTGAAAACTATTCATGTCCTTTGATGATTTATCAATTGGAGAATGAGTTGTAACCTTATAAATTTGATGCAATTCTCTATATTTTTAGAAATGAGACCTTAATCAGAACTCCTAGTTGTGAAGATTGTTTCCCAGTTTCCTGCTTTTTGGCAGCATTGGTTTCATTAGTGGAAAACCTTTTTAATTTAATATAGTCAGTCATTCATTTGGTCATAAATTTATCTCATTTCCATATATCTGATAGATAATTTCTTTCTGATCTATTTATGGTGTTACCCTTTATGTCTAAGTCCTGTACCCATTTTGACCTTATTTTGGTATAAAGTGTGAGATGTGGGTCTATGCCTAGTTTATGTCATACTATTTTCCAGTTTTCCCAACACTTTTTGTCAAATAGTGAGTTCTTCTCCCAGAGGTTGATGTCCAGTACTGGATAGTTTTGATGACTGCCACTTTATAGTATATAGTTTAGTTTTTGATCTGATAGAACTAGGCCACCTTCCTTTACATTTTTTCATCAGTTCCTTTGTTATTTTTGAGCTTTTGTTGTTCCAAAAGAATTTTGTTACTATTTTTTTGTTTGGTAAAATAGTTATTTGGTAGTTTGATTGGTATGGTACTGAATTTAATTTGCGTAGAATTGTCATTTTTATTATATCAGCTCTACTTAAGCATGAGCAATTAACATTTTCCCAACTATTTAGATGTGACTTTATTTGGGTGAGAAGTGCTTTATAATTATATTCATACAGTTTCTGGGTTTGTCTTGGGAGATAGATTCCCAAGTACTTAATGTTGTCTATAATTACTATAAATGGAATTTCTCTATCTCTTTCTTTCATACTTTGTTGTTTGTATATAGAAATGCTCATGATTTATGTAATTTTATTTTATATACTGCTACTTTGCTGAATTTGTTAATTGTTTCAAGGTATTTTAAAGATCATTTTCTCAGATTCTCTAAGTACCATCATATCATCTGCCAAGAATGAAATCTTTGCTACCACATTCTTATTCCTGCAATTTCTTTTTCTTCTCTTATTGCTACAGCTAGCATTTCTAATACTATATTGAATAGTAATGAGGACAATAGGTATCCTTTATTACCCTTGATTTTATTGGAAATTTTCTGAGTTTATTCCCATTACATATAATATTTGTAGATTGTTTTAGGTAGATGCTAGTTATTATTTTAATGAAAACTAAAACTCCCTTTATTCCTAAACTTTCTACAGTTTCTTTTTTTTAGGTTTTTGCAAGGCAAATGGGGTTAAGTGGCTTGCCCAGGGCCACAAAGCTAGGAAATTACTAAGTGTCTGAGGCCAGATTTGAACTCAGCTACTCCTGACTCCAGGGCCAATGTTCTTTGCACTGTGCCACCTAGCCGCCCCTCTAGTGTTTTTTTTTTTTTTGAACAGGAGTGGATGTTGTATTTTATCCAAGACTTTTTCAGTATCTATTGAGGTGATCATATGATTTCTGTTGGTTTTGTTATTGATATATTCAATTATGTTGAGTTTTTTCCTAATATTGAACCATCCCTGCCTACCTGGTATAAATACTACCTGATCATTCTAGCAATAACTTGGTGTAGTCTCATTCTTAAAATTTTATTTAAGATTTTTGCATCAAAATTAGGGAGATTGGTCTAAAATTTTCATTGTCTGTTTTGGCTTTTCCTGGTTTAGGTATCAGCACCATGTTGGTGTCATAAAAATGTTTGGCAGAATTCCTTTTCCTACTTTCTTTTAAATATTTTATGTAGAATAGGAATTAATTGTTCCTTAAATGTTTGGTAGAATGCACTTTTAAATCCATCTCCATCCTGAAGACTTTTTCTTAGGGAGTTTATTGATGATTTCTTTAGTTTATTTTTTCTGAAATGGAGTTATTTTAAGTAATTTATTTCCTCTTCTGTTAATCTGATCAGTTTGTATTTTTGTAAATATTCATTCATTCCACCCAGGTTATCCAATTTATTGGCATGCAGTTTGGGAACATAGCTCTGAATTATCACTATAATTTCTTCTTAATTGATGGTTATTTCACCCTTCTCATTTTTGATAATGGTAATTTGGTTATTGCCTTTCATTTTTTAAATCAGATTAACCACAAATTTGTCTATTTTATTGCTTTTTTTTCATAAAACCAACTCTGTGTTTTATTTATGAGATCAGTGCTTTCAATATTATTAATGTCTCTCTTGATTTTCAGAATTTCTAATTTGGTATTTAATTGGGGATCTTTAATTTGTTCTTTTTCTAGCTTTTTTTAGTTGTTACCCAATTTATTGATCTCCTCTTTCTCTACTTTACTTGCAAAATCATTTAAACATATAAAATTTCCTCTCAAAACTGCCTTGGCCACACCAATAAATTTTGGAAGGATGTCTCATTTGTGTCATTTTATTTGATAAAAGTATTGATTGTTTCTATTATTTGCTGCCCCTTTTAAAGAAAAACTCATTTAATTTTCCATTAGTTTTTGGTTTTGTTTTCCATGACCCTTTATTACATGTAATTTTTATTGCATCATGGCCTGAGAAGTATGTATTTATTATTTCTACCTTTCTGCATTTGATTATAAGGTTCTTGTACCCTAGTACATGGTCAATTTTGATATAGATACGATGTACTGCTGAGAAAAAGCTATATTCTTTCTTTCCCCATTAAGTTTTCTCCAGAGTTCTATCCTATCTGTGTTTTCTAAGATTTCATTCACCTTCTTAACATCCTTCTTGTGAATGAAATCATTTGAACAATTTCAATAGCTAGGTTTCATATGGTGTTTCACAAGAGTTATCTCCTGTAGTCACCTCAGAGAGTATGAGCAGATATGGCTTCAACTACAAGCTCTGTAGATAATGCCAAAGCACTGAAATAATGATGCTGCTGCTGCTGAAGATAATAATAACAATAACAATATATTTATGTAGTGCTTTAACATCTGTAAATAATTTTGCAAATATCTTTTTATCTTCATAATAACCCCTTGAAGGTAGGTGTCTTTACAGAAAAGAAAGTGTAAGCAGGCAGCATTTATGACTTGCTCAGGGTCACACAGTTAGTGAATGTTTGTGGGCAAATTCAAACTTAACATTTCCTGTCTTTAGTTTATAGAACTCTACCTACTGTGTCATCTGACTGAGAATTGTTGAAGGAATATGCATAAACATTTCTGATTATTATTATAAGGTCTATAAATACAGCAGTTTGTGGATCAGTTAGATAAAGGTAGGATGATAATGTCTATAAGACTGTATTTATTATATGCTTATTTAAAAGTTGTGTTCTGTATGCCCAAAGGGCAACAAAAATGAGCATACCCTTTGACCCAGCAATACCACTACTGAGTCTATTCCCTGAAGAGATGATGAAAAAGGGTAAAAACCTCACTTGTACAAAAATATTCATAGCAGCCCTGTTTGTGGTGGCAAAGAATTGGAAATCAAGTAAATACCCTTCAATTGAGGAATGGCTTAGCAAACTGTGGTATATTATGTTGTGGAACACTATTGTTCTATTAGAAACCAGGAGGGATGGGAATTCAGGGAAGCTTGGAGGGATTTGCATGAATTGATGCTGAGTGAGAAGAGCAGAACCAGAAAAACATTGTACACTAACAGCAACATAGGGGTGATGTTCAACCTTGAAGGACTCATTCATTCCATCAGTGCAACTATCGGGGACAATTTGGGGCTGTCTGCAATGGATAGTGCACCTGTATCCAGATAAAGAGTCATGGAGTTTGAACAAAGTTCAAGGACTATTCCTTTTAATTTAGGGGAAAAAACATCTTATCTCTTAGACTTTTTGGATCAATGTACAACATGGAAACAAAGTAAAGACTGACAGATTGCTTTCCGTGGGGAGGTGGGGGGAGGGAAGTAGGATAGGGGAAAAATTGTAAAACTCAAATAATACCTTTAATAAAAAGTAAAATAAAATACATTGAATAAATATCTTTGTATATTTCAATGCCCCTTGTAGTATAACCAATTACTTTAGATTATATTGATAATGTATTGCCACCTGTCTTTTTACAGTAAACTTTTATTTGCAATTAAATTGTAATTATTAAAAAAAATCAACAAAAATGTTGTGTTCTGAAAATAATGCTCTTCATGAGTTAAAAGCAATTAAGCCAAAATGTACTAAAAGGGGAAATGGAGAAGCCTTCCTGGGATGTACCCCACCATCATGCCATCTGTTTGTAGAATTAGAGGACCATAGCATCCCTCCTTTTTCAGGTAGCTATAAAAACATCTTTAATAAATCTAATTTGAGCACTTATTTTTAACTGCATATTTTTCTTTTGTCCTCCCTAGAATGGGACACTAAAATGACTGATTCAATGAATAGACTATTGACCTAGAATCAGAAAGATATAAGTTCATATCCTGTCTCAGACATTTATTTGCTTTATATGATTGGGTAAATCTCTTCATCATTCTCAGTCTGTTTTATCCACTGTAAAATGGGAATAATAAAAACACTTACCTCAAAGCAGTTACAAGGATCAAATAAGGAAATATTTCTACAGTGCTTGGAATAGTGTCTAGCATGTAGTAAGTATTTGATGTATACATGTTTCTTTTTCCTTTCCTTCCTTAAAACATAATTACTCATATGGAGAAGCCTTTGCCTCCAAATAAAGGAACCAAATAAAGAGAAAATGGTTATTATCTCATTTTAGAACTCAGAGAAGGCATTCATTCAAATAATTGTATTTCTAGCCTAATTAAATTTGCATCTATTTGATCAGTGAACATCTGGAAAAGGATTGTGCTGTTTTCAAAGAGATAAAATGGCATCAAAATTACCTCATCTCAAACTATTTTCTTTTCTAACAGTTTTGCTTGTATTTTATATTAGTCAAATAAACTAAAGAATATGAAAATGAAAAGATAAGGGAAAGAGAATTCAGTGGACTCAGAAGTGGCTGAATGGGCTGACTCCAAGAAAAATCAATATTCTGTCATTATCAAGGGATTCCCTTTAGGGATGTGTATTTGTTTTGATAATAGTTAACATATTTTTTAGCAAGGCATTGGGGGTTTAAGTGAGTTGTTCAAAGACACAGCTTCATAGCTATTAAGAGTCTGATTTTGGATTTGAACTCAGGCCTTCCTGACTCCAGGCTTGGTGCACTATCCACCTAGTTGCCCTCTAGTTAATGTTTTTGTCAATAATTTGCATAAAGAAATCTATAGTATGGTTATCAAATGTCCAGGTTTACTCACTTGAATTTGGGAAGGACAATGATGTAAACTTGGAAGAAATATAAACTCCTTAAAAGCTGGTATTCTTTCTTTCTTTTTCTTTTTATAGCTTTATTTGTATAACCTGATCCAGTTCCTGATAAATTCTTTTTATTGTAACTTGATAAATGCTTTTGATAAGTGCGTTGATTGCTGAAATATTGAGAATCCTATAAGGTATTTATAAACTAGGACTTTATATCATATCTAAGAAGGTAAAATGTAATAAGAATAAATAATGTCATATTTTGATTTTAAAAATCAAAGATGAGTCAAATGAGACTGTCATTCTGAAAATTTTTTGTATCCTAGAACATCAATAAAAGTCAACAATTTTAATGGCAATCTGGTCAATGGAGCCGTATTCTCAAGGCATATATGATGTTTTCTGCCTACTTCCTGTCCATATGCAATATGTGAGCTCTGCTCCTTGATTTCAATCAAACAAGGACATTCTATTTCTATTCCCCTTGCCATCTAAAAAAAAAGAACTTTAGAGATTAGCTACAAAGCCAAAGGTGAGAAGACATTCAGTCATTAACTGGACAAGGAATTTTTTCTTTCCTGCTTGTCTCAAAGGACTTGGAATCAATCTGAAGGAAAGAGTATGTGACCTGATTCCATATACCATTTCACTACCCATACTGTCACCATGTACATAGACCATGTCACGACTATTGTTTCTGCTTGTGTCTATCCTTTCCTACTCTTAGTCAAAGATTTATTGGAGGCTACAATCTTATGAGCTTCTGAAGGTTGGAAGAATCAATGACAAGATCAATGACAAAGGGACAGGCTAAAACTTGTTACTAGTCAAGGTATTAAGTATAATCCTGAAAAGTGAGAGCAAAGCTAAGTAGCAACTGAAATGCTTCCTTCTTAAGAAGTTAACTTGGAATTTGTTGTGGCAAATGATTCACAGAGTTAAATGAAGACTTGAATCTATTTTTCCCAGTGACCAAGACAGAATAGGTGCTATAAAGAAAAATGCTTTCCTTGGGTTTTTCTTTTCTTTTCTTTTCTTTTTGGTGGGGGGAGGTTATGTTTAATGTTCATGTTCTTGCCATAACTTCTCAATAAATAACACTTGGAAAGACTCATTTATATTAATTAAATGAAATTGGTGTACCATTCACTGATGTATATAACATTGCAGAGAAAGAGTAGATTATGAATGGAGCAGATAGTATTAGAAAAGAATCACCTTAACTTGTCAAAGTTATTTCTAGTACTCTGAAAGAGGAGATAGAATCTTGTTCAGAGATCTGATTCATCATTTTGAGTATGAATTAGGAGAGGGAATCTCAGCACTTAAAAGGGGAGGGAGGGGGAGAGGGAGTGACAAAGCAACTAGTATATACTATTGTGCAATTTGTTTTTTTGGGGGGGCGAGAATGGGTATCTAGATCTGTGATTCCATTGGCAAAAGTAAGTTATTTCATTTATACAGGCAATCCATTGAAAAGATTATTTCTACTAATGTAGATCAGAAATTGTTTTGCAACTTCTATTCTTAAAGAGTGATTTAGGAAACACACACAACCAATACATATCAGAGGGGAAACTCAAATCCAGGTTGTTCTGAGACTGAAGATTAACCTTCCACCCACTCTACCATATTGTCCCTTTAATGGTAGAATAATCTATATTAAAAAAAAACCATTATATGAATTTGCTAAGAGCTAAACTTTGACTTGAGCAAGGAAAAACATAAAACAATTAGAGTATATTCAAAAGTAGGATGGATTGTCTCATGAAGTAGTGAGTTTTTCTTCACTGGAAGTGTTCAACAAAGGGTGATGACTATTTGTTGGGTAGGGTGTAGAAAGAATTCTTATTCAGGTCAGCTTCTACTAGATGACTTCTCTAAATTTCCATTCAATATAAGTTCTGTGATTGTGATTTAAAGAACTGTTATTAATTACCTTGGGGCTGCCTCTAATGTATTCCTTTGAAATTTCTTTTAGACTATGATTAGCATGATTTTGCTCTGGTAGAAGAAGGAAAAAAGTATGAAAATGCTGCCTGGGCCTGAAAATGCAGGGCTAAGGGTCATTTCATGGATATATAGTAGAGAAAAGACTGATAAATGTCAAGAGGAGTAAACTGTACTCCAAATTTATTTTCCCCATTATGTGGCTGAATTTCAGGCCTGAGCTCATGTAAGAAGAAATCACAAGAGACAGATAATGCAGAGAAAAGGACAGAAATAGACAAGGTAAAGAAAGCTGAGAGAAACCAGGCACTGTTTTAAACTCTCCTGACTTTCAAAACCTACAAGGATTATTCCTCTTAACATATTTTTAAACAATAGAACTCACAAAAGAACAGAGGGAACATTTTCCAGCAAAGTCTGTCATAAGGGGCATCACGGGCATGCCAGGGCAGAAAGCAGAGACCCAATACAAGGGGGAGAGGGTGAAGGGAACACTAACCTGAGACCATGGTAGTGGGAACAGAGCAGAAACCTTTGTAGTGTGTATGTTGGGCAGACTGGGAGAGCTCCAACATGAATGCCCTGGACATCCATTTGGCCAGCAAGGCTTATATGGACAGATTGAACCTTGTTGAGCCCCAGTGTTGCCAGAGAAACTTCTGACATTCCTGTGGCCATTCTCCAATACAAACACAGAAATAGCTCCACCTTTCCCCAAGATTCAGTAGTGGGTAGTGGACTTTCCCAGGTCTGATTATCCAAAGAAACCCTGGGGCCCTAACCAAGTGACAGGATTTTGTGAGAACAACTCAGATCTAACCCCAGGAGAGGGTGCCTGATATCCCTAACACAGATAATCTAGAGAAAACTTCTGATGTTCCTTACTGGTTGGTTCACTAAATAATCCCCTCGAGTTCCTAACTCCACTAAGCAAGGACTCTGCGGGTTCTCAATACCAGAGGTCTTTGAATAAGTCCCTCCCCCAACACAAGAGGGAAAACTAACCTGGAAAAAAAAACAGGGCAAAACAGTCTTTTGAATGTTACCTTAGAGATAAGGGTAACTCAGAAAAGGAGGGCAGAAAGGGTGCTATATGTGAAGTTTCAGAGGAGAATATGATTAGGCCTCCAGTCCAGGAAGACTTCTTAGAAGAGACTAGAAAGGAGTTTAAGAATCAAATGGAAAAATTGGGGAAAGAAATGCAAGAGAAAAATTAACATCTTACAATAAAAAAAGACAGAAGAAAATAAATCCTTTAAAAATACAATTGGACAAATGCAAAAAAAATTCCCTCAAAAAACACAACGGGGCAAATAAAAAAAGAGATAACAACTCCTTTAAAAATAGAATTGACCAAATGGAAAAAAGAGAGGCAAAGGCTAGATGGAGAAAATACTTCCATGAAAAATAGATTGGGATTAGTGGTAGTTGATGGTTTCAGGAGACATCAAGAATCTTTTAAACAAAATTAAAATAATGAAAAATAAAAAATGATAAAATAACTGACCTGGAAAATAGAAATAGATTCAAGAGAGACAAGAATCATAAGAGTGCTTAAAAAACATGTTCAAAAAACAGAGCCTGCACTCCATTCTTCAGGATATGGTTAAGGAGAACTGCCCTGATATCCTGAACCAGATCATTAAAAGAATCCTTTGATCACGTCCTGCAAAGGGATCCCAAAATAAAAACGCCAAGGATTATTGTGACCAAACTCCAGAATTATCAGATCAAGGACAAAATACTGCAAGTGACCAGAAAGAAGCAGTTCAAATATCAAGGAGTCACAGTCAGTATTACAGAGGACCTGACTGCATCAACATTAAACAATTGAAGGGCCAAGAATATGATATTCTGGAGAGAAAGAGTTTGAATTACAACCAAGAATCAACTATCCAGCAAAACTGAGCATTCTCTTTCAGAAGAAAAAAAGTAAACATTTAACAAAATAGATGACTTTCAAACTTTTCTGATGAAAAGTTCAATTTGAACAGAAAATTTGATCTTCAAACAAGAGATTCAAGAGATACATGAAAAAAATAAATTGGAGAAAAGTAAAAGACTACCATCCAAATAATTTTAAACTTGTTACATTCCTACCTGGAAGGAAGATTCTCATAATTCTTGAGAACCGTGACTCTATTAGAAGGAATATTCTTAGACTGAAGGTATAGACATTCATGGTATGTCCTTGACTAAGATGGAATGACTTTTTTTAAGGTTTTTGCAAGGCAGATGGGGTTAAGTGGCTTGCCCAAGGCCACACAAGTAGGTAATTATTAAGTGTCTGAGGCTAGATTTGAACTCACGTGCTCCTGACTCCAAGGTCAGTGCTCTATCCACTGAGCCACCTAACTGCCCCTGGAATTACTTTAAAAAAATGATTTCATTATAAAAGGGGGGGAACTGTAAAGATATAGGAATGAGGGGAAGGTAGAATGGAATAAATTACATCAAATGAAGAGAGGCAAATGACCTATTACAATAGAAGGAAAGAAGGGACAAGGTGAGAACCGCCTGAATCTTACTCTCATAATTGACTCAAAAGAGGAATTAATGCACACACTTAGTCGAGTTTAGAAATTTATTTTACCTTTCAAGTATTAGGAAAGGGTAGTGGAGAAAGGTAGAAGGGACTGACTGAAGGTAGGGAAGGAAGAAGAAGAAAAAAAGGAGTAAGAAAAGGGAGGATAGTGGATGGAAGATGGGAAGCACATTAAGGGAGGCAGTATTTAAAAGCAATGCACTGGGGAGAAGGGAAAAAATGAAAGGAAGGGGAAACTACAAACAGAGGGGAGATAGCATGGAGGGCAATAAAGAATTAGTAATTATAACTGTGAACATCAATTGGATGAACTCTCCCATAAGAGGGAAGTGGATAACAGAGCGGGTTATAAACCAGATTTCTACAATATTTTGCTTATAAAAATACATTTGAAGCAGAGAGAGTCACTCAGGGTAAAGGCAAAAGGATAGAGCAGAATTTAATATACTTCAGTTGAAGTGAAAAAAAAGCAGGCGTAGTGATCTTTATCTCAGATGTTATAAAAGTAGATTGTAAAAGGTGTAAAAGCAGATCTCATGAAAAGAAATAAGGAAGGAAACCTCATCCTAAAAGGTTCCACAGACAATGAAGTAATTTCAATATTAAATATCTTTGTACCAAGTGATATAGCATTCAAATTCTTAGAACAAAAACTAAATGAGTTACAGGAAGACATAGATAGCAAAACTATACTGGTGGGGAATCTCAACCTTCCTCTCTCAGAATTAAATATATCTAACCATAAAATATACAAGAAAAAAGTTAAGGAAGTGAATAGAATGTTCAAAAACTTAGATATGATAGTCCTCTGGAGAAAACTGAATGGGAATGAAAAGGAATATATACCATTTATTTTCCTGTGGTACACAGCACCTACCCGAAAAATGACGATTTCGTAGGTCACAAATCAAATCAAGTGCAGAAAGACACTCTTTATAAATTTCTTTATAAACTATTGAAAAAATTGGTGAAGGAGGTCTGCCAAATTCTTTCTATGATACCAATGTGGTGCTGAAACCTAAGCCAGTAATAGTCAAAACAGAGGAAGAAAATTATAGATCAATTTCCTTAATGAGTGGGATGGCAAAAATTTTAAATAAAATAATAACAAAATGGTTACAGCAAGTTTTCACTAGGATAATGCAATATGATCAAGCAGAATTTGTACCAGGAATGCAAGATTGGTTCAATATTAGGAAAACTGTTAGCATAATTATTCAGTATTGTATTAGAATTGCTAACTTTAGAAATAAGAGAAGAAAAAGAAATTGAAGGAATTAAAATAAGAAGAAACAAAACTCTCTCTTTGCAGATGATATGATGGTATATCTAGGGAACAATAGAAAATCATCAAAAATAACTATTGAAAACAATTAGCAACTTTAGCAAAGTTGAAGGATATAAAATAAACCCACTTAAATCCTCAGCATTTCTATATATTACCAATAAGATTCAGCAGCATGGGATAGAAAGAGAAATCCCATTTAAAATAACTCCTGACAACATAAAATACTTGGGAGTCTACCTGCCAAGGCAGACACAGAAACTTTATGAAAATAGCTATAAAACAGTTTTCACACAAATAAAATCACCAAAATAACTTGTTAAATTTCAATTGCTCATGGATAGGTCAAACTTATATTAATAAAAATGGTAATTCTACCTAAGTTAAATTACTTATTTCATGTCATAGCAATTAAACTTCCAAAAAATAACTTTATTGAGATAGAAAAAATTAGTAATTAAATTCATATGAAGGAACAAAAGGTCAAAAAACATCACGGGAATTAATTAAAAAATGTAAATGAAGGCTGCCTTGTCATTCCAGATCTAAAATTATATTATAAAGTATCAGTCATCAGAACTGTCTGGTACTGTCTAAGAAATAAAGCATAAATGTAGAGCCTATATTTGATTGCTTTCTGTCAGGGAGAGCAGGAAGGGAATGAAGGGTGGGAGAAAACTGTAAAACTTAAAACCTTTCAAAAAATGATTAGTGGAATAGATTAGGTGCAAAAGAGACACCACCTAATGACTGATAAACCTAAACATTCTAGTTACTCTTTGATTAAAAACTTCTGGGAAAACTGAAATATAGTATGGCAGAAACTAGGCAAAAACCAACATTTCATACTCTACACCAAGGTAAAGTTGAAATGGGCACAGAATTTAGACATAAAAAGTCATATTATAAACCTGTTAGGAGAACAAGGAATAGTTTACTTATCAGATCTATGGAAAGGGGAGCAGTTTATAACCAAAGGAGGGAGAGAACGCTATATAAAAAACAAACTGGATAATTTTGATTGCATTAAATTAAAAAGGTTTTGTACAAAGAAAATCATTTCAAACAAGATTAAAAGGAATGTAGTAATCTGGGAAATAATTTTTTACAGCTAGTGTTTCTGACAAAGTACTCATTTCTAAAATATATTGGGAACCGAGTCAAATTTATAAAAAAAAGTCATTCCCCAATTGATAGACAAGGATATGGAAAGGCAGATGAAGCAATCAGTTTTCTATAGTCATATGAAAAATAGTTCTAAATCATTATTATTAAAGAAATGCAAATTGAAAAATCTCTGAGGCACCTCTCGTCTCAGGTTGACCAACATGACTAGAAAGGAAAATGATCAGTGTTGGAGGGAATGTAGGAAAACTGGGGCATTGTTGGTGGAGTTGTGAATTGATCCAAGTTTTCTGAAGAGCAATTTGGAATTATGCCCAAAGGGCAATAAAAATATTCTTACACTTTGATCCAGCAAAACTACTATAGGATCTGTATTCTGAAGAGAAAGGGTAAAAATCTTACATATCCAAAAATATTCAAAGCATCCCTTTTTTAGTAGTGGCAAAGAATTGGAAATTGAGCAGATGCCCATCAGATGGGGAATGACTGAACAAACTGTTATATGTATGTGATGGAACACTATTGTTCTATAGGAAATCATGAGGAGAGGATTTCAGAAAAGCCTGAAAAGACTTACATGAATTGATGCTGAGTGAAATGAGCAGACCCAGAAAAATATTATACATACTAACACCGTGGAATGATGATCAACCATGATGGACTTGTTCATTTCAACAGTACAATAATCAAAGATAATTTTAAAAGACTTCTGATAGAAAATAGCACCCATATCCAGAAGTTGGAAGTGTGGGTTTTCAATGAAGACCAAAGTTTAATATCTTCAACTTTTAAAAATTGTCTTATTTATGATGTCTTTTTTTCTCTCTAATGTTTTCTTTCTTCCATTTGGATCTGATTCTTCTCTCACAACATGATTTATATGGATCTTTGTTTACCATGCTTATAAATGTAGAGCCTTTCTGTCAAGGAGGGGGGGGAATGGAGAGTGGTAGAAAAATGTGAACCTTAAAACCTTGCAAAAATGATCAGTTAAAAGTACCATTGCATGTAGTTGGAAAAACAAACAAATAAATAAATTATGAAAAGATGAATATATGCTAATATACATAAAATCACATTAAAAAAAAGAAAAGGACAGAAATGTGAAGCAATAGTGAACTAGCTCCAACAGGGTTTAGCAGTTAGGAGGAATACAAGAGAAGTAACTGTCAAGCATCAGGTCAGAGGGCTCAGAATCTGACACAATCTCTCTCTCTCTTCTATTTTTGACTTTAGTAAGAGCTTAAGGTCAGGGAGAAAGAATAAAAAATTGATGTTCACTTGCTAGTGAAGTAAAACATTTATCCTTTTCAAGATGTGCAAGATGTGAAAGCTTCATATGCCATTTAGAGGAAACAGTAGGAGAACTCCAGAAAAGGAATGGTATTCTTTGTTTCCTCCTTCATTGAATATTATTTTTTATTTTAAATATAAGCCTTATATTATTTTCATTTTTAAAAATATATCTCCAATACGAAATTCTCTTAATTCATTCCATATCTGAAGATTTTGAAAAAATTCAATAGGGGAGAAATACAGGGAAGCCAGATGCATATAGAATAGGTTCATGCATATTTAGTCTGAAAACCTTTGCAGTGACTTCTACTCAGTTTGCCTACCTGCCTCATCTTTTCCTATTCCAATCTATCTTCACAAGCTCTCTGCATTAATTAATTCATCGTATTGGTCAAACATCACTAAGTTAGTCAATAAACATTTATTACTGTTTACTATGTTTCAGTTGCTTTAAAAATAAAAATATGGGACTTCTGGAGAGAAGCCAGGCACTATGCTAAGGACTCCTGGCTTTCCCTCTAAAATAATATGAATGAAATCACTTAACAAAAATTCAGTAGACAAAACCCAGAAAAAGAAGCTAGGAGAAGAACATCTACCAACAAGGTCTGTCTCAGGGAATTGTGGGTGAACGGGGAAAGGGGGAAAAAGGGGAAAAAAGGGGGGAGGAGTTGGATATAGGAGGGCAAAAACATTGAAGGTGGTGGTATTCAGAAAGAAAAGAGGAATATGGATAAAGTGAAAAAAAGGGGAAAAATATAAACAGATGGAAGATAGCATGGAGGGCAATAAAGAGTTAGGAATTATACCTTTGAATGTGAATGGGATGACCTCTCTTAAAACGTAAGCAAATAGAAGAGTGGATTAAAAACCAGAATCCTACAATATGCTACTTACAAAAATTCATTTGAGGCAGAGAGATACATATAGAGTAAATGTTGGAACAAAATATATTTTGCTTCAACTGAAGTAAAAAAAGCAGGGGTAGCAATCCTTATCTCAGACAAAGCAGCAGCAAAAATAGATCTCCTTAAAAGAGATAATTAAAGAAACTATATCTGAATAAAAGGTACCATAGACAATGAAGCAATTTCAATATTAAATATTAATTCACAAGGGGTATAGCATCAAAAATCTTAGAGGAAAAATTGAAGGAGTTACAGGAAAAGAGACAGCAAAACTCTGTTGGTGGGAAAACTCAAGCTCCTGCTCTCAGATTTACATTAATCTAACCATAAAATGAAAAAGAAGGAAATTAAGGAGATAAATAAAATGTTAGAAAAGCTAGACATGATATACCTATGGAGGAAATTGAATCAGGATAGAAAGGGATATACTTTTCTCTGCAGTACATGGCACTTACACAAAAAATTAACCATGTATTATGATGCAGAAGGGCACAAAAAGTGAACACATCCTTCTCACATCATAATGCAATATAAATCACAAGTAATAATGGGCCAGGGAGAGATAGACCTAAAACTAATTGGAAATTAAATAATCTCATTTTGAAGAATGAGTGGATAAAACAACAAATTATAGAAAGAATTAATTATTTCATCCTCGATGATGACAATAATGAGACAACATACCAAAATTTATGGGATATAGCCAAGGCAGTTGTCAGGGGATATATTATATCTTTAAATGATTACATAACTAAATTGGAGAAAGAGGAAATCAGTGACAAGTAAAAAATTAGAGAAAGAACAAATTAAAAATCCTCAAGTGAATAAGAAATTAGAAATTCTAAAAATTAAAGGAGAAATTAATAAAATAGAAATCAAGTTAACCATTAAACTAATAAATAAAACCAAGAGCTAGTTTTATGAAAAAACCACTAAAATAGATAAAACTCTGGTTAATTTGATTAAAAAAAGAAAGTAGAAAACCAAATTACCAGTATTATAAATGAAAAAGGTGAACTCACCACCAATGAGGAGGAAATTAAAGTACAAATGAAGAATTATTTTGCCCAACTGCATGCTAATAAATTTGATAATCTAAGTAAAATGGATGAATATTTGCAAAAATAATATACCCAGGTTAAATGAAGAGGAATTTAAATATTTAACACTGCCTCAGAAAAAGAAATTCAGCAAACTTTTATTAATTTCCCTAAGAAAAATCTCCAAGGCCAGACAGATTCACAAGTGCACTCTAACAAATATTCAAGGAAAAATTAGTTTCAATTCTATATGAACACTGTCAAAATAAGTGAGGACAGAACTCTGCCTAACTATTTCTGTTACACCAATATTGTGCTGATGCCTAATCCAGGAAGGGTCAAAACAGAGAAAGAAAATTATAGACCTATCTCCCTAATAAATATAAATGCAAAAATCTTAAATAGAATTCTAGCAAAGCAATTACAGGAATTTATCAGTAGGATAATACATTATGACCAAGCAGGATTTATCCAGGAATGCAGGGTTGGTTCAATATTAGGAAAACTGTTAGTATAATTAATTATATCAATAACCCTATCAGAAATTATATGATTATATCAATAGATGTTGAAAAAGCTTTTGACAAAATACAGCACCTATTCTTACTAAAAACATAGAGAGTGTAGGAATAAATGGCGGGTTCCTTAGAATAATAAGCAGTATCTATCTGAAACCATCAACAAGCATGATGTATAATGGGGATAAGCCAGAGGTATTCCCAATAAGATCAGGGGTGAAATAAGGATGCCTGTTATCACCACTACTATTCAATATTGTGTTAGAAATCTTAGCTTCAACAATAAGAGTAGAAAAAGAAACTGAAGGAATTAGAACTGAGAAGGAAGGCCCAAAACTCTCACTCTTTGCTAATGACATGATGGTATACTTAGGATTCCTAGAGAATCCTAAAAAAATCATCTAAAAACTACCAGAAACAATTAGCAACTTTAGCAAAGTTGCAGGACATAAAATAAATTCTCTCAAATCCTTAGTCTTTATATAAATATATATATATATATATATATATATATATATATATATATATATATATATATATATATATATATATATATATATAGCAAGATATAGCAGGAAGAGTGAGAAAGAGAAATCCCATTCAAAGTACCTTCAGACAATATAAAATACTTGGTGGTCTTCCTGCCAAATCAGATTCAGAAAATCTATGAAAACAACTCCAAAACACTTCTCTCATTAATAAAATTACATTAAAAACCTGGGCAAATATCAGCTGCTCAAGAATGGACTAAGCTAATATAAGAAAAATGTCAATTCTACCCAAATTAAACTACATATTTCATGCCCTACCAATCAAAATTCCAAAAAATTACTTCAATGAGTTAGAAAAAAAATTGTAAGTAAATTTATTATGGAGAAATAGAATTTCCAGGGAATTAATGAAAAAAGTTCAATAGAAGGTGGTTTAGCTTTAGCAGATCTAAAATTATATTATAAAGCATCAGACATCAAAACTGTCCAGTATTAGCTAAGAAATAGAATGGTGGATCAGTGGAATAGACTAGGTACAAAAGAGATAGCAGGAAATGATTACAGTAATCTGCTCTTTGAGAAATTCAAGGAGCCCAGCTTCTGGGATAAAAACTCTCTCTTCAATTAAACACTGTTGGAAAAATAGGAAGTTAGTCTGGGAGAAACTTGGATTAGACCAACATCTCACATCCTATACCAAGATAAGAGCAAAATGGGTACAGGATTTAGACATAAAAGACAATATTATAAGCAAACTAGGAGATCATGGAATACTTTATCATCAGATCTATTGAAATGGAGGCAACTTATGACCAAGGAAAAGATGAACATCATTAAAAACAAGCTAGATAATTTCGATTACACTAAATTAAAAAGCTTTTGCACAAAAAACCCACTGTAAGCAAGATCAAAAGAAATGTAGTAAATTGGGAAATAATTTTTGCAATTAATATTTCTGACAATGGACTCATTTCTATAATATATAAGGAATGGAGTCAAATTTATAAAAATAAACAAGCCATTCCCCAATTGACAAATGGGCAAAGGATAAGAAAAGGCAATTTACTGATGAGGAAATTAAAGCAATCCAAAGACATAATAAAAATTCCTCTAAATCATTAGTTATTAGAGAAATGCAAATTAAAACATCTCTGAGGTACCACCCCATACCTCTCAGAGTGGCCAATATGACCAGAAAGTACAATGATCATTGTTGGAAGGAATGTGGGAAACCCGGGACACTAATGCATTCATTATTGGTGGAGCTGTGAACTCATTCAATCTTTCTGGAATGCATTTTGGAATTACTCCCAAAGTGTAATAAAAATGTGTATAACCTTTGATCCAGCAATACCATTACTGGGTCTATGCCCTGAAAATATCATGAAAAAGAATTAAAAACATCATTTGTACAAAAATATTTATAGCAACCCTATTAGTGTTGGCAAAGAATTGGAAAATAAGTGAATGTCCATCAATTGGTGAATGACTTAACAAACCCTGTTATATGTATGTGATGGTACAGTATTTTTCTATTAGAAATCAGGAGGGATGGGGATTCAGAGAATCCTGAAAGGTTTTGCATGAACAGATGCTGAGTGAGATGAGCAGAACCAAGATAACATCAACTTGGGGGTGATGATCAACTTTAATGGATTTGCTCGTTCCATCAATGCAACAATCAGGGACAATTTTAGGGTATATGCAATGGAGAATACCTTCTGTATCGAAAGAAAGAATTGTGGAGTTTAAATAAAGACAAGACTTTACTTCTTACAAACAGTGTATTATTTAATTTTTCTATCTCTTATATTTTTTTTCCTTAAGAATATGATTTCTCTCTCGTCACATTCAACTTAGATTAATGTATACCATGGTAACAATGTAAAGCCTATCAAACTGGCTTCTATGGGGTATGGGGGAGGGAAGTGAGATTGGGGGAAAAATTGTAAAATTTAAAAAACAATAAAAAAAATCAAAACAGAAAAAATAAATATATGAACCCTGTCCCTTAAGGTTTGATTTTTTGTAGTGACTAAATATAGCTATGGGATGGTATTTGTAAATTTCTTAGCTCATTGCTTGAAGTGACATAGTAGCCACTATAATAGCTGATAGTATGATTGTGACTTATTAATGACATATACACAAGATAGATCCAGAGTAAAGGCATAGTAACATCAGAAGGTGAGGAAGGGGAAAGCCTTGAAAATACCTTCAACAGATGCTAGGATCTGAGCTGTCTAGAAGCATTACTGCCATAGGAGACAGTCAATGAATAGCTGTGAGATGAAAGGACACGTGTGAGGAGTATGAAAAAGAACATATTCTTTTTATTTTTTGAGAAAAACAATCTTAAATAGATGATCAACATAGCATTTATACAAAACAAATTATTAAAAAAAATAAACAGCTAAAACCAATAAACAAATCCAAAGGTCAATCCACCTTCAAGGCATACTTGACCACAAATATTTATTACCTGACTCAATCATTTTATAAAATTTGAACACTAAGATTGGCATTAACTTTGACAATCCAAACTACATTTATTGAACATTGGGATTGAGAAGATTGTTTTCCTATGGGTCATTTCTCCAGGGATAGATACTTGAATCAAAGAGGAAAATACCTAGTCAAACTCATTTATCATCACAATTTAGTAATGTTAAATAACTGTCTATTGGCTCTTTCCTGGGAATTTCACTTACTCTTTTTCTAATCAGTCCTTCAGTGCTTAACTATATTCTTTAGATGAATAGTCTTGGTCAGGTAGAAGGTAATCATTTTTCCTTTTAACTTCATTGGACCATTAATACTATTATCTCTGAATTTGGATGTTTATATGTGTGTGTGTGTTTATACATACATGCATACATAAATACACACATATAAACATCCAGATTCACACACACACACACACACATATGACTCTCAGGTTAAGCTGAAATGATTTATCATTAATGTCTGAGGATTTACTATATTCCGTTCACAGTCCTTTCTGGAAGAACTTCCCCCTATAACAAAATATCAAGAAATTGTAGACAGTCTGAAATCATCTTAACTCTTGGAACATAGTCACTAATCTGTTTGATACGTAGATGGTCAGGGAGCCAAAATACTCCTTCCCAAATGACAAAAAAATGCCTCAAATGAAAATTCAGGTAAAGCTATTAAAATTAATAAAAATTGCTTCCTCAAGTAAATGAATCAATCACTCACTTCATCAATTAAGAAACTTTTATTAAGCAATAGGCATGGTGCTAGATGCTAAGAATACAAACACAAAAAAGAAAATATTTGTTGCTCTCAAGGAGCTCACAATTTATTTTGAGAAGCAATGGGTACAAATTAAATACAAACTGTATACAATTTTTGTTTTTGGAGGGAAACACGAGCAGTTGAGAGGATCAAGAAGAAAGACTCACAACAGAGGTGGTAATTAATGGTTTTTAAATGGAACATGATAGCATTCTGAAACTTGCCATCTCTTTAACCTTAATCAGGCAATTAAATATACTTGTTCCTTGATTTCTCCATCTGTAAAAGGAAGGGGTTAAATTTCAAGGTCTCTAAAACCCCTTCCAAATCTAAATCCTTAATCCTTTGATCCATTTGTTCTCTTAATAGAACTGTCTTGATCTGTGCTGGAAAGGCTTTGAATATAAGGCTAATGAAAGAATTTATGTCTTTAAGGAATAACATAGCTAAAATCAAGGAGATATTATCAAAAAGCTGTACTTGTGTGATTTTTTTCTTGCCATTAAAAATCATAATATTTATAATTTAGCCTATTTTGTGATATGGACCTGTTGAAATATAGGATTGCAAAGCAAACCAATTATTTTGAAAGTCTATCTATCTATCTATCTATCTATCTATCTATCTATCTATCTCAAGTTCAAGGACCCCAACTTAAAAACCCCTGATTTAAGCAAAATCTAAAATTTTAGGAAGCTGTTTTGTGGGATGATATTTACATAGATGAAATCACATGTATTTTGAAGTATTAATTCAAATTCATTTAAATAAACCATTACTAAGCACTTAATATGTGCAAAACAGGTAGAAGGCAAAGTGGTTATGATTTTCAGGTAGTCTTAGATTTTCTCCTCTTCACTTGTTTTCTAGATCTGTTGTTTTGTAAGGAGCTATTTTACATTGTTTTACAATTGTTTTAGTGTTTCTTGCATTATGGATTCTCCTGATAACATCCTTACATTTCTTCAAGATCCATTGAAGAGGCCAACTCTTTCATGAAATATTACTTGATCTTTCTCCTTCTTCCTCAATTTCTTAGGACATTTTGTCAAGAACTCTTTTCTTTACTATCATTTCTGTCATGTGTTCTTACTTTTGTAGATATCTTGTACACCATGAACCCTATAACTTTAAACATTAAAAAATGAGTTTAAAATAAAATGATAGAAAATATAGGTTAGACATGAAGTTTTTCTGATATTCACCAGTAACCTATAGGTGGGAACCATTATGCTATAGCTACCCTGAAATGAGAGAGAGGGGACAATCGATCTAAAAATAAAGGATAGGGGAAATCATTAGTCTCATTGGTAGCCTGACAATTAAGGTTGCCCAATACTTTCTCAGAGACTATCATCCTTATATAATACTATCTCATGAATTGTTATCTCTTCTAGGATTTTAAACATCTTGATGACAGTACAAGTCTCCCAATGTCCTAGGAGTTTGTAATTAACTTAGTGGGAGAAAGGTTTTGATTTTTCACCTGGTAGCAAAGGTGACTGTGATAAACAGACTGAGTACTGTTAAAAGAAATCAATCTTTTTACCAAGAATATAGTGAAAAACTTATTATTATTATTATTATTATTATTATCATTATTATTATCATTATCATTATTCTTTGACACCCCTTAATTAGATTGTAAGATTTTCAGGAACAGAAATTTTTGTTTTTCATCTTTGTATTCTTATTATGCATACTTTATACAGGATAGTTAGCTTTGTGGCACCAAACCTAAAATCAGGAAAACTTGAGTTCAAACCAAGCATTAGACTGTTACTAGCTAAGTGACCCTGAGTAAGTTTGGGCAAGTTTTTCTGCCTTCCTGTCTTCTTATCTGAAAAAATAGGACATTAATAGTGTGTTCATCAAAGTATGCTTGTAAGAATAAAATGAAATATGATTTGTAAAGTATTTTGTTCACTCTAAGTGCTATGTAACATTAACTATTATTAATAAGGACTTGATGAACTGTATTTGTCAAAGGAAGGTTCATTTTTTCCCTGTAATGAATCCATGATGGATCCAGGACTGCAAGTGTAAAAAATAAAAAAAAAGAGATTTATTAAGAAGTCATTTCAACACAAGGAAAGTGATAGAGTAAGTTTGGGGATTTTAAAGGCAAGGTGGGTTTTAGGTATTGCAGATTAACCAGGCAGGTCCGCTACTAGATTTATTTGTCTATAGGATGTCAGAAGGAGAAGCAGAGTTTCCTCAAATCCCCCTCAGGGTCCATGGGAAAAGGCAATGTTTTGGATATTGTTCAAATTCTGCATTTGGAGAGTTTGCCTTTTGGGGGTGATCAGAGGTCTTAGATTGAAGAGTTTGTTTCTGGTCAGGTTGGCCATGTTGTGCTTGTGTAATCTAGTTTAGCCCTACCTTTGAAAACATGGCCAAGGTCAAACTGAAAAATCAAGGGAAAGTGCTTTAACTAGAATAATTAAGATTGCAATATTTTAACAGTGCAGAAGATTACAAAATTAATTTCCAATTATAATATTCCCTGTGTCCATGCCCTGCATCATATTAAATCGAATGGAATTATGTTACTTCCCCACTAAAAACCTTTATTAGCTCTAAAGAATAGAATAAAATCTACATTTAGTATTTAAAGTTTTCTATAAACTGGTCCTTCTTTTGTTCATTCTTACATCAACAAGAATTTACAGAGTCTATTATGCACCAGATACTTGAGATACAGAGAGACAATCAGGGCAGTTCCTACTCTCATGGCAATTATATCATGTTTGGAGTAAACAATATGGGCACAGGTTAGTAAATATAAAATGCAAAGTAATAGACAAGGGTACTAGTAACTGCAAGGATCAGGATAGGTATATTGTAGGATATAGCACTTGAACTTATCCTTCAAAGAAGATAGATATTCTTTTTTTAATGACAATATTTTTTTAAAAATTATTTATTTAAGGCAATGGGGCTAAGTGACTTGCTCAAGGTCCCGCAGCTATGTAATTATTAAGCATCTGAGGTTAGATTTGAACTTAGGTCCTCCTGACTCCAGGGCTGGTGGTCTGTCCACTGTGCCACCTAGCTGCCCCAAAGATAAATATTCTCTAAAGTGAGAGTGAAGGAGTATATTCCATGAAGGCGAGATAACTCATGAAATTTTATTTTTGGGGAAAAAGAAAGTAAGCCATTTTGGCTGGCATGTGGGTTCCACTTCTGATTTTTCAGGATTTCAAATGTTTGCTGAAATCCTGTCCTAGAAATTCATTTATTTCATGGATCCTCCTCATTTTGAAACATTACTTTGATGTGGCAAAACTAATATCCTATGGTGAATTCTTCCAGAGCCTTTCATTTTGGAGAGAGATCCAGGTCGGTCAGTCTTCATTCCCTTCCCAGATGTGCTTCTGAAGTTCCAAACTTCAATACCATGCCTAACACTTCACACTTTTCTAGTTCCTTTTTGCATGCTGCCTTTCCCCATTAGAATAAGTGAACCCTATAACTGAAAAACATTAAAAATATAGGGTTAAAATAAAATGACCGAAAATTTGAGTTAGATATTTTAAATTTTATTCTCTAAGATCATGCCTCTAACCTATAGGTGGTAGCCATTAAGGAGATGACTATTCTTGAACTGACAAAGATTTTGGGAAACTTTTATGCAAAAATAGAGAAGGGTGAAAATTATTAACTTCATTTCTAGCCTAACAATTAAAGTCACATATGTTACCCAAATGTTCTTAAAAAAATCTTCCTTGTACAATCTCTTATTGTCTTGCTGGCAGGACAAACCTCCCAGTTTCCTGATCATTGTACTCCTGCTTTTTAATTAACATAGGTGAGATATCCAGGAGTCTTAATTTCTTATCCAGTTGGCAAAGTGACTGTGTTTAAGACTGAATACTATCTAAAGCAATCAATGTTTTTTACCAGGATTATACTTTGACATTTTTCTCATTTTGATCACAACTGACACCATTACATTAACTTTAGATCAAATAAAGAGATGTAGAAAGACAAAAAGTGAGGGGCATATTGGAGGGAGAGATAGCATCTCTTGGAGATGTAGGATTGCTGGAAGAATGAACAGGCAACAAATATGAGGTCTGTCTATAAGGAGGGGAACATAAGGATGGATGACACATCTACAGAATCAAGGGAAAAGTAATTGAGATCAAAAGTGGAAAGATCCCTTTGATTAAATAACTGGTACAAATAAGAAACGCAAAAGGGAGAAAATAAAAAAATAACATAAACTTCTGGTTCATTTCTTCTTTCTTCTGGAGATATCTTCTGTAACTATGGAGTCTGTCAAAGACCAGGTTTTACTAAGAACACTGAGGTTACTTTTAGATATCTTCCTTTCTAATTAAAGAAACTCATAACACAATTTTTATACAGTTTTGTTTTTGACATTATCTTATTCATTTATTATTTATTTCCCATTTGGAGTATGTTATTCTGCTCAAAAAAATAAGCTTCCATAAAAATGAAGAATCTACTGCAAAAGCAAATTTTTTTAAAGATCTAAATTGGACAACTAGGTGGCACAGTGTAGAGCACTGGCCCTGGGGTCAGGAGTACCTGAGTTCAATTCCAGCCTCAGACACTTAATAATTACCTAGCTATGTGGCCTTGGGCAAGCCACCTAACCCCACTGCCTTGCAAAAACCTTAAAAAATATCTACTTAATTAATTTTGAGCTTATACCATATATATTTGATCATCACTTTAGAACACAATATCCAGTAAGTTATTTACAAATAAAAGTTGAAATCTTTTGATGATATTTAAAAATGAATCAAAAAATCCTAAACTGAAAATGTTCTTTTTCTTTAAAATATTTTTAAAATAGAATATAGCAACATGTGACTGACAACAGATTCTAAAGCTATACAGGAGTCTAGCTGACTTTTAGAACATGACATAAATTTTATATTTGATTTTAATGTGAATCACCTGATAAGATTATTCAACTTTACTATTAAGATCAGGAACATAAGAAAAGTAAAAATTCTTTTTCTTTAATTAAATGTCAGTTTCCAGGTGGATGGTCAAATGTCTTGAGCCAGATTTTAAATCTGCCAGGTGAGATAATTCCAAATGTCATTTACAAGAAACTGAGTCCAACCTCAGATCATGCTAAACAATTGCTCTTCCAATCTTTCCCAATGAGCAGGTCACCCGCATTGTAGATATCCAAAACCCCATAGACTGAATGGGGTAAATCTTATTACATTAAAAGCTTCAATGGACCTATAGGAGGGGAAGAAAGGAGAAAGTGAGAACCACCTAAATCTTACTCTCATCAGATTGACTTAAAATTAGCATACTTACACTCAGTTAAGTTAAGAAACTTATCTTACCTTTAACTTATTAAAAGAGAAAAGGGGAGGAGGAGGAAAGGGGGAACCAACAGAATGAAGGTAAAGAAGAAGGATAAAAAGAAAAGGGAGAAAAAAGGGGGGAGGGGGTTGGATATAGGAGGGCAAACACACTGAAGGTGGCGATATTCTAAAACAAAATACCAGGGAATATGGATAAAGCAAAAAAGGGGAAAATACAAATAGAGGGAAGATAGCATAGAGGGCAATAAAGAGCTAGTAATTATAACATTGTATATGAATGGAATGAACTCTCCCTTAAAATGTAACATTAGATTCAAAACCAGAATCCTACCTTATGCAGCTTAGAAGAAACTCATTTGAAGCAGAGAGATACATATAGAATAAAGGTAAAAGTTGGAGCAAAATAGATTTTGCTTCAGCTGAAGTGGAAAATCAGGGGTAGCAATTCTTATCTCAGACACTGCAGCTACAAAAATAGATATTGCTAAAAGAGATAAGGAAGTACTCTATATCCTCCTAAAAGGTACCATATAGACAATAATGTAATTTCAATTCTAAATATGTATGCACCCAATGGCATAGCATCCAAATTCTTAGAGGAGAAGTTGAAGGAATTACAGGAAGACATAGCAAACCTCTACTAGAGGGAGACCTCAAACTCCCATTCTCAGATTTAGATAAAACTAATCATAAAATAAACAAGAAGGAAGTTAAGAAGTTAATCGATTGTTAGAAAACTTAGATATGATAGATTTATGTAGGAAACTGAATGAGTATAGAAAGGAATATACTTTCCTTTATGCAGTACATGGCACTTATGCAAAAATTGACCATATACTAGGGCATAAAAATCCAACAATCAATTGTAGAAAGGCAAAACAGTGTACATCTTTCTCAGATCATAATGCAAGAAATATCACATGCAATATTAGGCCAGGTAGATAGATATAGATCCTAAACTAATTGGAAACCAAATAACTTCATTTTAAAGAATAAGTGGATCAAACATCAAATTATAGACATAATTAATTATTTTTTCCTAGATGATGCCAATAATGAAACAACATACCAAAGCCTATGGGCTACATTCAAGGCAGCTGTCAGGGTATATATTATATCTTTAAATGCTTATATGAATAAATTAGAGAAAGAGGAAATCAATGAACTAAACATACAACCAAAAAAATTAGAGAAAGAAAAAATTAAAACCCCCCACGTTATATACCAAATTAGAAATTCTAACAATTAAAGGAGAAATTGATAAAAATGAAAACAAGAAAGCTATCGAACTAATAAATAAAAACAAGAGTTGGTTTTATGAAAAAAAAACCTAATTAAATTGATAAACCTCTGGTCAATTTGTTTTTAAAAAAAAGGAAGAAGAGAACCAAATTGCTAGTATCATAAATGAAAAAGGTGAACTCACCACCAATGGGAAGGAAATTAAAGTAAAAATTCAGAAATATTTTGCCCACCTCTATGCCAATTAATTTGATAATCTAAATGAAATGGATGAATATTTACAAATATATGTTTCCCAGGTTAAATGAAGAGGTAAATAAATACCTAAATTACCCTATCTCAGAAAAAGAAATTCAACAATGCATTATTGAACTCCCCAAGAAAAAAATCTCCTGGTCCAGATAGATACACAACTTAATTTTATCAAACATTTAAGGAACGATTGGTTCCAGTTGTATAGGTGAAGAAAGAACTCTCCCTAATTCTTTCTATGACACCAGTATGGTGCTGATACCTAACCCCAGAAGAGATAAAACAGAGAAAGCAAATTATAGACCTAACTCCCTTATGAATATAAATGTAAAAATCTTAAACAAAATCTTAGCAAAATGATTACAACAAGTGATCATTAGGATAATACATTATGACCAAGTAGTATTTATCCAAGGATTACAGGGTTGATTCCATATTAGGAAAACTGCTAGGATAATTAATTATATTAACAATAAACCTATCAGAAATTATATGATTATATCATTACATGCTGAAAAATCTTTTGACAAAATACAGCACCCATTCCTCCTAAAAACACTGAATTGTATAGGAATAAATGGACTGTTCCTTAGAATAATAAGCAGTATCTATTTGAAACCATCAACAAGCATTATTTGCAACAGATAGGCTAGAGGCATTTCCAGTAAGATCAGGGGGTGCAACAAGGATGTCCATTGTCACCACTACTATTTAATATAATATTAGAAATCTTAGCTTCAGTAATGAGAAGAAAAAGAAATTGAAGGAATTAGAATAGGGAAGGAAGAATCAAAAAAATCACTCTTTGCTGATGACATGAAGGTATATCTAGAGAAAACCAGAAAATCATCTAAAAAACTACTAGAAATAATTACCAACTTTATAAAAGTTGCAGGATATAAAATAAACTCTCAAAAATCTTCAACATTTCTATATATGACTAGCAAGATGCGGCAAAAAGACCTAGGAAGAGAAATCTCATTCAAAGTAACTTAAGAAAATATAAATTACCTGCCATTCGACCTGTCAAGGCAGACTCAAAAACTATTAGATAACAATTAGAAAACACTTCTCACACAAATAAAATTAGATTTAAATGCCTGGAGAAATATTAACTGCTCATGGATAGGCCCAGCAAATATAACAAAAATGACAATTCTATCAAAATTAAAGTACTTGTTTATTGTCCTACCAAGCAAAATTCTAAAAAAAAATACTTTAATGAGCTAGAAAAAATTGTAAGTAAATTCATATGGAGAAAGAAAATGTTGAGAATCTCCAGGGATTTAATGAAAAAAAAGTGCAAAAGATGGTGGCTTAGCCCTACCAGTTCTGAAATTATTTTATAAAGTATCCATCATCAAAACTGTCTGGTATTGGCTAAGAAATAGAGTGGTGGATCAATGCAATGGACTAGGTGCAATAGCAGGAAATGATTATAGAAATCTGCTATTTGATAACCCCAAAGAGTCCAGCTTTTGGTATAAAAATTCTCTTTGATAAAAACTGTTGGGAAGTATGGAAGAAACTTGGATTAGGTAATACCTCACCCCCATACCAAGATAAGATCAAAATGGATATAGGATCTAAAGATAAAAAGCAAATATTATAAGCAAGTTAGGAGATCAAGAAATAGTTTACCTGTCAGATCTATGGAAAGGAAAACATTTATGACCAAGGAAGAGATGGAGAATATTATTAAAAACAAACTAGATAATTTTGATTACATTAAATTAAAAAGCTTTTGCACAGCCAAAACAACTGTAATCAAGATCCAAATAAATGTAGTAAATTGGGAAACAATTTTTACAACTAGTATTTATGACAAAGGACTCATCTCTAAAATTTACAGAGAACTGAGTCAAATTAAAAAAAATGTCAAACCATTCCCCCATTGACAATAGGTCAAAGGATATGCCAATGCAATTTACAGATGAAGAAATCAAAGCGATCTATAGTTATATGAAAAATTCATCTAAATCACTACTTATTAAAGAAATGAAAATTCAAACATTTCTGAGGTACCACCTCACACCTCTCAGGCTGGCCATTATGACCAGAAAGGACAATGATCAATGTTGCAAGGGATGTGGGAAATTTGGGACACTAATTCATTGTTGGTGGAGCTGTGGACTCATCCAACTTTCTGGCGAGCAATTTGGGATTATGCCAAAAATGCGCATACCCTTTGATCCAGCAATACCACTACTGGGTCTATACCCTGAAGAGATTATGAAAAAGGGTAAAAACATCTAGAGTTATTATTAGGAATGAGTGCTATATTTTGTTAAAAAAAAACTTTTTCTGCATCTATTGATATAATCCTATAATTTCTGATAAGTTTGTATTGATATAATTTATTATACTCACCTTTTTCCTAATATTGAATGAACCCTGCATTTCTGGGATAAATCCTACTTGATCATAATGTATTAGCCTAGTGATCACTTGTTGTAATCTTTTGCTAAGATTTTATTTAAGATTTTTGCATCTATATTTATAAGTGAGATAAGTCTATAATTTTCTTTCTCTGATTTAACTCTTCTGGGATTAGGTATCAGTACAATCCTGGTGTCATAGAAAGAATTAGGCAGAGTTCTTTCTTCACCTATAGAATTGGAAACAATTTTTCATCAAATGTTTGATAGAATTCAGTTGTGAATCCTTTGGACCCTGGAGTTTTTTCTCAGGGAGTTAAATAATAACTTGTTGAATTTCTTTTTCTAATATAGGGTAATTTAGATATTTATTTCCTCTTCATTTAACGTGTGCAACTTAAATTTTTATAAATATTCATCCATTTTGCTTAGATTATCAAATGTATTGTTCTAGAGTTGGGCAAAATAATTCAGAATTATTATTTTAATTTCTTCCTCAATGGTGGTGAGTTCACCTTTGTCATTTATGATACTAGTAATTTCATTTTCTTCTTGTTTTAAATCAAATTCACTAAAGGTTTATCAATTTCATTAGTGTTTTCATAAAACCAACTTTTGGTTTTATTTTTTGTTTCAGTTGTTTTTTTGCTTTCGATTTTATATTCTTTAATTTTTAGAATTTCTAATTTGATATTTAACTGGGTATTTTTTCTTTCTCTAATGTTTTTAGTTGCATGGTTAGTTCATTGATTTCCTCTTTTCTCTAATTTATTCATGTAAGAATTTAAAGATATAATATATCCTCTGACAGTTGCTTTGAGTGTATCCCACACAGGTTTTGGTATATTGTTTCATTATTGTCATTATCTAGGATGAAATCATTAATTCTTTCTCTAATTTGCTGTTTGATCCACTCATTCTTTAAAATGAAGTTATTTATTTCCAATTTGTTTTGGATCTATTTCTCCCTGGGCCAATACTGCATGTGATTGTTATTGCATTATGATCTGAAAAAGACATATTCACTATTTCTGCCTTTCTGCAATTGATTATTAGGTTTTTATGCCCTAGTACGTGGTCAATTATTGTGTGTCATGTACTGCAGAAAAAAAAGTTTATTCCTTTTTGTTCTCATTCAATTTTCTCCATAAGTCTATCCTGTCTAGGTTTTCCAACAATCTATTTACTTCTTTTACTTCCTTCTTATTTATTTTATAGTTAGATTTATCTAAACATCAAAGAAGGAGATTGAGGTCTCCCTCCAGTAGAGGTTTGCTGTCTATGTCTTCCTGGGTGTATACATATTTAGCATTGAAATTACTTTATTGTCTATGGTACCTTTTAGGAGGATATAATTTCCTTCCTTATTTCTTTTAATGATATCTACTTTTCAGCTGCATTGTCTGAGATAAGGATTGTTGCCCCTGCTTTTTCCACTTCAGCTGAAGCAAAATATATTTTGCTCCAACCTTTTACCTTTACTCCATTTGTACCTTTCTGTTTCAAATGAGTTTCTTGTAAGCAGCATATAGTAGGATTCTGCTTTTTAATCCTCTCTGCTATTCACTTACTTTTTAAAGGAGAGTTGTTCCCATTCATATTCAAAGTTTTAATTACTCTTTATTGCCCTCCAGGCTATCTTCCCTCCATTTTTATTTTTCCCCTTTTTTGCTTTATCCATATTCCCAGGTATTTTGTTTCTGAATACTACTACCTTCAGTGTGTTTGCCCTTTTATATCCATCCCCACTCTTCTTTTCCTCCCCTTTCCCTTTGCCCCTTCTTCCTTTCCTTCCTTCTGTTAGCTCCCCTCCCCCCTCCCATTTTCCATTTTTAATACTTAAAAGTTAGAATAAGTTTCTTAGCTTAACTGAGGGTATGTATGTTAACTAATTCAGATCTGATGAGAATAAGATTCAGGTGGTTTTCACATTCCCTTTTCATCCCCTCTATTGCAATAGGTCCTTTGAAGCTCTTAATGTATTGAGATTTACCCCCCCCCCCCATTCAATTTCCTCCATCCTCCCTATTCCTTACTGTCTCCCCCTTTAAGGAGTTATTGTCTTTAAATAATTTTATCTGAGTCACAGAAAAGTCATGATGGTCCATCATTTCTGGTTAAGTATATTCTCTCTAATAGAGCTAAAATTCTTATGGGTTATTATAGTATTTTTCCCATGTGGGGATATAACCAGTTTCATCTCATTGGATAGTAGTTTCATGGATAAGTCATGAATGTCCATTACTTCTGGCTAAGTATAGTCTATTTAATAGAGTTACAATTATCAAGAGTTATGAGAATCTTTTCCCCATGTGGATATATAGCCAGTTTCTTCTTATTGGATCACAGTATTTGTTTCCTTTACCCCTCCCTCCCTTTTTTAACCTTTTTTTTTCCTTGGGTCTCCTGGTCTTTTCATCAGGAGATGTTGGAAGTCTCCCATTTCATTAAATGTCCATCTTTTCCCTTGGAAGAGAAAGACTCAGTTTTTCCCAGATAGTTGATTTTTGACTGCATTCCAAGCTCCCTTGCTTTTCAGAAAATCTCATTCCCAGCCTCTTGATCCCTTAATGTTGATGCAGCCAGGTCCTATGTAATCCTTACTGTGGTTACTTGGTATTTGAATTGTTTCTTTCTGGCTACTTGTAGGATTTTCTCTTTTATTTGATAGTTCTAGAATTTGACCACAATATTCCTTGGTGTTTTCATTTTAGGATCCTGTTCCAGTCGCATTTGATATATATTTTCAATAACTATTTTACCCTCTGGTTCCATGATGATAATAGGGCAATTTTCCATCACTAAATCCTGTAATATTCAGTCCAGGCTTTTTTTTTTTCTCTTCAGTGTTTTCAGGAAAACCAATAATTCTTAGGTTATCTTCCTTGGTCTATTCCTTAGGTCACTAGTTTTGCTGATGAGGTATTTTATATTTTCTTCTATTTTCTTGATCTTTTGGTTTTGCTTAATAGAATCTTGTTGTCTCATTTGTTTCTACAAATTCCATTCTTTTTTAGAGAAGAATTTTTTTCATTTACCTTTTGCAACTCCTTTTCCAATTTTTGAAAGAGTTTTCCATTTGTCCTATTGAGGTTTTGACAGAATTATTTTCTTTTTACATTTGTCCAATTGTATTTTTCAAAGATTTGCTTTTCTTGCTGCAATGTATTAATCTTCTTTTGGGTTTCTTTTCTCCAAATTTTCCAATTGATTTTTAAACTCCTTCCTGATTTCTTCAAGGAAGTCTTGTTGTCCTAGAGACCAAATCATATTCTCCTCAGAGTGTTTAGATCTCTCTGAGTTATGGTCTTTACCTTCTAGAAATTTTTCTATTAATCCCCCTTTCAATGGCCTTTCTTCATTTTCTTAAGATCTTATTTTGGGTATGGGGCTGGTTCTCAGAGGTTTTGTGTTGGGATCTCTAGAGGCTTTACTCACATAACTCCATGAGGGCCGTCAGTAAGGTGTTGATTGCTTTCCCTGGAGTGTCTGTGATCTTGATTTGAGGCCATTTCCCTTGGCCTGGAGCTGCTGGATACTTTTATCCTTGAACCATTTTGGTTATGCCCTGGGGCAAGGTAATTACCCTCCCTATTCAACTGAGTGAACTCTGCTGCCCACAACTAAGCCTGGGGGGAGGTGGGCTGTTACTGTGTTTGTTTTGGGAAGTGTTCAGAGTCTGGAAAGCTGAAAAGAAGGTATGGAGCCTGAAGTCCTCCAGACCAGAGGAGTCCTGTAGATTTATGTCTGCAACTCTCCCACACTGAAACTTGCCCTCCAGCCCTGCTGGGGCACTCCAGACCATCAAGCCCACAGCCTGTCAGTCCTCCAGCCAATGCCTGTGTGCCCCAGTTGGTTCCTGGACTGCAGCTCCCACAGCCAATGCCTCCATGGCTGATCCTAGTCTCATACAGCTCTCACCCCTTCTTGAAATACTCTGCTTTGTGCTGTCTCACCCATGATCCCCAAAGACAAATCTTGTGGTCGATATTCCTCTCCTAGCTTCTTTTTTCTGAGTTTTGTGAATCAGATTTCTGTTAAGAGGTTCATTTCATATTATTTCTGAGGGAAAACAAGGAGACTTAGCACAGTGCCTGTCTTCTCTACACCATCTTGGACAGAAGTCTATGAACTGATTTCTAAAAGGAAAGATTATCTTTGTAGATTCTAACTGCAGCCAAGTCATTCATATTATTAAACATGCTATAACAAGGATCCAGGCTCTGAATTCTTAAATATGATGAAATCCTTAATTTGTTGATAATCTGCTATTGCTCATTAATTTTAAATTAGTCCTTTTCAAACAATTAAATCCTAAACCCAAACAAATAAAAAGAGTACTTCACATTTTGGTGCTTTCATTTCAATAGAAATAAGTTCAGTTGTTCATGGATCCCATTTCTTTACTGTTATTAAATAGAGTTTTAGCATTTAAGCTACATATATGTATTCATGTTTAAAACAGTTGATATCAGAATAAGATTTTCTTTTATTCAGAAACTAAAAGCTTGATTATTCCATGAGAACTCACTTTAATGATACTAGAATTCAATCTACTCCAAACATGAGCACATCCTAAATAAATTTCAAAACTGGGTTCCACACTCCCAGAAAGATTTCAAAACTTTTTTTTGATTTATAATTCTCATAGAATTAACTAAACATACTTATACTTTCTTCACCTTTCATATAGATATACCTGTCTTAACTCAAACTTTTTTAATCTTTCATTTTTTTATCTTTTCTATACTTTTTCCATCTTTCAAAATCCATTTTATAAATTTCCTTATTATTTTTAATATATTCTCTGTTTAATCATATTTCAGGTCCTTGATTTTTTCTAATGGCTTTTACTTTTTATATTTTTAGCAGTATGATTATTAACAGTTTCCAACACTTAGAAACAAACAGCAATTAGATATTTAAACTTATCTATCACAATAAAGTTTTTTCATTATGTCTTAGATATATATATATATATATATATATATATATATATATCCCTTAAAAATAAGAACATCAACAAATCTCTGAGATTTGTTTTCAATCCTTTAAATTATTCATAACCCAGAAACAAAACATTTTCAAGCCATTTCCTGTCTTATGGTATGATGAGGAATCAAAAGATTATTATATGATGAGGAAAAAGACATTTTACAATTTAAAATGCAAATTTTAAAAATTATTCATTTCATATATAACCTATATCAAAATTCTAAATGTTCATGATTTAACTTTTGGATCAACAAAATATTTTACATAAAATAATCCTGAATTTATAACCTTTTAAATACCCAATTAAACCTAAATATCTCTCCATTATTTTGAGTCCTATTTACTTTAAACAAAATTCTGGTGCTTGTCTTTTGCCTTACACTCTGCAGCAATTGGAAAAGAGGAACTGGGGAATGTGAGACAGAAAGAAATATTATAAATATATGTATATGTATGTAAATTATACATATCTACATTTTTATGTAGATATATAAATAAACAGCCAGTAAAAACAGAGAGAATGAGAAAGTCTCAGGACTGTTTAACCAGAATTTAAAGAAAGTTAGGAAGAGAAAAAAACAGAACCCTTTTCTCTTTCCAAAGCAACACAATTTTCAGGAAAATATGCCCTGTGATGCTGAGTTATGAATTTTTAGAAAAGAAAATAATCCAATTTCCCCTATTTACTTGCTGTGAAACAGAGAAAATGGGAAAGGGAAGGTAGCAAGGTGTTATTCCCAGCAGGGGAGGGGAATGAGAAGAGGGAGTAGAGATTGGCCAATCAGGATAACAGACACAAGACAATAAGCCAACCAGACAGAGACAACAGAGAGCTTGATTCTGCTTTTATCACAAAGATTCAATTTAAGCAAACACCTGCAAATCACATAAACTGAGTCACCTCAGTTCACCTCAAAACAAATTCTCATACTAGAAAGGCACAAGAGATTCAAGGGAACACTCACTTTGTTCTCCCATTAGAGGGTTCCAAAAACACAAGGACATATAACAGGAAGCAGGTAAAACTTCTTATCAGATAATTATCAGAGATAGAGTGCCAAAACCAATCCTATACATCAGGCCAGTAACCAAGAAAGTGCCACACCTGGATCTAGGCAGAATTCCTCAATACTCACTTGGTCAAAGAAAGACAATTATTACCAAAAGGAAGAATTCTGAAAACCAGAGATAAAATCTAGAGAATATTTAATTTCAAAAGAAAACAATTGCATTCAGAAAAACTGATAACCTCACCATATTTCAAGGCCAATTTTGGTTAGGCTCAAAATCTCTCCTAGCACTTTTTTAGGGATCCCATATCCAGTATTGTTAAAAGGTATTCTACCTCATTTCCAAGTCAAAATTGTCTAAACCCATATCTGTCAATGCAAACACTAGCATGAAGTAAAAGTGGCATTTGAAAAGTTACAAAGACCATGTCTGAGTACAGATTGAAGACCTGTCACTCTTCAAATATAAGATTTAAAAATATAAGATTGAAACCAAATGACAGAAAATACAGGTTAGTTAAATTTTATTCTCTAAGATCTTACCTCCAACTTATGGGTGGTGACCATTAATGACAATGCCCAAACTGGTAAAAAGGGGACACTTTTATGCAAAAAACAGAGAATGAAAATTATTAACCTTTGTAGCCTGACAATGAAGGTTACCCAGTATTAAGTTACACAAATGCTCCTTAAAGACTATCATCTTTGAACAATATTACCTGATCTTTTATTGTCTCTTTCATGCAGTTCAAGTCTACCAGCTACCTGATCATTATTTTTCTGAGTTTATAATTAACATATGGGGAGATACCCAGGTGTTATAATATCTTACTGAGTTGGCAAACTGACTGATATGAAGGCTGAGTACTATCTAAAGAAAACAATCTTTTTACCAGCATTACATTTTGACAAATGTAACTTTTTGAATTATTTAAATTTTATTTGTATCCCCAGAACTTAGTTCATTCTGACTAGTTGTTGTTAAGTCACTTTTCAGTCATGTGGAACTATACATGACCCCATTTGGGTTTTTCTTGACAAAGCTATTAGAGGTTTTTTTTTGTCATTTACTTCTGTTGCTCATTTTATAGATGAGAAAACTGAAACAAATGGACTAAATGAATTGCTCAGGGTCACAGAGTTAATAAATGCCTAAGTCTCCATTTGAACTCATAAAAAAAGTTTTTCTGATTCCAGTAACTAGTGTTCTATTCATTATGCCACCTGGTTGCCCTGCCTGACACATATATACTTAACAGATGCTTATTAGCCTTCCAGGCTACTATATAAAGTTGATAAATTTAAAATTTTAAATACAGATACTAGTATATTCATTTTATCCTAGATGCAAGAAGTTCCTTGAATAGGAGACTGACAAACTTAGAACTGTGTTTTTGGAGTATTAGTTTCACAATTGTGTGGTGGTTGAATTGCAGATGGAAACAATTGGAGATTGGAAAAATAGTTAGGACACTACTGTCATAGCCCAGATGAGATGCGACAAGGTTCTGAACTAAAATGGTGGCTATGCTTGTGGATAGAAGGAGATGGAAATGGAAGATAATTGTGCAAATTGAATCAATAACACTTGACAGATACGTGGATATGGACAGGTAACAAGAGCAAGAGTTCAGTGCAATTTTAAAATGATGCATCTGGTTGACTGGAAAAATGATTTTGTTCACAATAGAAATAAAGAAGGAATTAGAAAGTCTAAGTGTTTGAGATAGTGATCATTGTACTCATGATATTGATTTTAAGATGACATCTAGTTGGAAATAACAATTGGTGATGGGGAGCTGATGCAATAAATGCTTATTAAATGGAATTCATTGAACTGAATAAATTTGCAGCACTAAGAATATATTTTAATTCAGGACATATACAATAACAAGTTATGAGTTCATATGACTGTGATTAAAAACAGATAAACAATAACAAAACTTTTCATTAAAGAATGGTAAATGTAAAAGAAAGGATATATCAGCAAAAAATTATGTATGTTATCAACTCTTTTTAAAACATTTTAAAGGGAAGGTCCTGTGGAGTTTATTTACAGAAAAATGATTATCAAAGAAGAAGTGTGTTTATGTATGTGTGTTATATATGTATATATAGTATATATGTATGCATAGATGTCTATGTATATATATGCATACAAATATATATATATATATTTATATATACATATGTTATCACAGGTAACATTCATTTTTGTAGGCATTTGAGTTCCACATTTTTCTACCTCCCTCCCTTTCCTCCCCCTTCCCCTTTGATAGCAAGTAATCTGATATAAGTTATACATGTACAACTATATTAAAAATCCTTCTATATTAGTCATGTTGTAAAATGAAAAATCAGAACAAAAGGGGGAAAACCCATCACAAGACATTTTAAATATAATTTTTAATAGGACAAACTCTCAAATTCACATCTTCCTCATCTGTAAAATGGGTGATAATATTTTTGATAGCTACCTCCTATGGTTATTGTGAGATTAAAATGACTATGTGTCTATAAAGCATTTTATAAACTTTTGAACACTATATGAATATTTTAATCAATAAATGAATAGGACTTCAGCTATCCTTTGAAGGAAATGGAATAAAGCATGTGATTAAATTGGTAGAGGGAATTCCTAAAGAAGAAATTCCCTCTGACAGTGCAGGTTTTTATCATGTCTGTAAAATATCATTATAGAGTTATCTAGAACACAGAAGTTAGTAACTTTTCCATGGCCATTTAGTATGTGTCTGAGGTGCTACTTAAACCCAGGAATTCTCCTCTTCCAGGAGGACTCTCTAACCTTTGTGATGTGCTAGATTTGGGATAAAAGTTTTAAAAGAAATACAATTTACTAAATCCCTATCTTTCACATATTTTAAATCTCTTGGATAGAAAGAACAAAATTGATTCATCTGTAACTGAGTCACAAAATAAATTATGCAATGTTGAAATCACCTATCTTCTCTCAATGCATTCAGATTAACTGATTTTATTTGAAGTGAATTCCAAGGTGATGAGTGAGGATTTGATTACTGAAATCTTGTTGCTTGTATTGTTGTACAGGGGACATTGTCCTGTATTTGAGACAGACTAACATCTGATTTTTTTAAGGGGAAGAAAGTATATGATTCAATTTCATTCTGTTTTAGTTAATTGTAAATCATTTAAAAATTGAGTTCTACTGAAATCTTAGAATAGATTAGCAAAATGATTTGTGAGCAATTAGGTAGAAGTGATATGAGTAGATTAAGAAAAATTTGTAGCCTAAAAACATCATTTTCATTGTTACAGAATTAAGGAATTATAGAAACTCAGAGGTGGAAAAGATTTCAGATGGCATATATTTTCCAACCCTTATCTGAGCAGATCTTACCTTTTCATTAACTCTGACAAGTAGTCATTTGTCCTTTGTTTGGTGAATAGGAAACCTATCTTTTTGGGCAATACTGCACATTTTTGTATAATTTTACTTCTTTTCTCCAATTTTAAGTGTAAATCTATCACTACCATTTCTATCCATTAGTTCTGACCAAAGGTCAGTTAGGTTAGGACAGTTAGGTGATACAGTTTATAGAGCACACCCTGGAATCAGGAAGATTTGAGTTCCAATATGACCCTCAGGTACTTACAAATGGTATCTCTAAGTATATCACTTAAACCTACTTGTTTCAATTTCCTAATCTGTAAAATGAGCTGGAGAAATAAATGGGAAAAGTATTTTAGTATCTTTGTTAAGAAAACCCCAAATGGGCTCACAAAGAATTAGACATGACTGAATGACAACTATGGAACTGGACAGAATAAATCTAAACTCTATATCACAAGACAGGTAAATAAATACTAAAAACACCCCAAAAACTCTGATATAGTACCAACTGTCAATCTGAACTCCTCTAGATATTATATACTCAAAGACAAAGGTAATGAGATAAAGATAATTGTATCTTATTTGGTGCATTTGGCAAGGATTTGATTGTGGAAAAATATGGAAAGACATTCTTTGTTTAATGGAAAAATTGTTTTATTTGACTTTGCTCCTGATCAGGGTCCAACCCAAAATCTAGTATGAATTATAACATTACAGCTATCCTTTCCACATCTCAGGGTTAGGGGTATGGCACCACATTTCAGCCCAGTCTGGAAAATCTGTGCAAAAATTTTGGCCCTCCTTATGTACCAGAAAAGAAGTCTGAATCTGTTCCCCCTCTTTCTTTTATGTCTTATTTATTGTAAAATTTGTGTTAAAGATTTGGTCATAGATTATATTATGTAATAGTGTATATACATTTTATGCATTTTGAGTTTCTTCTAAGCAGTTTTCTGTATTGTCTGGTAACCTATATATATCATCTGCAACTTCAGTAAAATTCCTCAAAAATTTATTTTTAATTTCTTCTGCCAACCTGCTAAGTATAAAAACTGTCATGTGGGAAATATCAAAGTGGAAAGTATTTACCATCTTTAGAACTAACTGAACTCTTTCATGTTCAGAGAGGAGTGAAAAGAACAATAGAGAACCTAATAATAATAATAACAGAAAACATCATATAAGACCAAGAATTATACTTTGGGGAAGCTAGGTTGCCCAATGGATAGAGCACCCACACTGGAATCAGGAGGACCTGAGTTCATATTCAGCCTTGGGTGCTTTATGATGACCTACCTGTGTGACCTTGAGCAAATCATTTAACCCCATTGCTTTAAATAAATTAAATTTAGAAAAAGAATTATACCTCAATGAACCAACCAACCTTTTGTGGAATTCATCACTGGATATCTGGTAGACAAAATGACAAGTGGCACAGAAGTAGAAGTGGAAAATATAGTCAAACAAATGCAATGTTAAGGCTAGAGATTCCTAACCTGAATTCAAATCCAATCTCAGATATTTATAATTACCTAACTATGTGGCCTTGGGCAAGTCACTTAACCCCATTGACTTGCAAAAACAAGAAAAAAAGTAAGAAGGGAAAAGAACCTATTTGTACAAAAATAGTTCTTTTTTTGTGATGACTAGGAATTGGAAATTGTGGGAATGCCAATCAATAGAAGAATGGCTGAACAAGTTGTAGTGTAAGATTGGAATGGATTATTATTGTACTATAAGAAATGATGAACAGAATTATTTCAGAAAATCCTGGAAAGATTTAAATTAATTAATACAGAGTGAAGTCAGCAGAATCAAGAGAACATTGCCCATAGTGATAGCAAATTATAAAATACTCAGCTGTAAATAATTTAACTATTATCAACAACACAATGATCAAAGAAAATCCCAAAGGATTTATGATGAAAAAATGCTGTCTTCAGAGAAATAACTAATTTTCTTTGAATATAGATGAGGCATACTATTTTTCCTTCCTTTCTTTCTTCCTTCCTTCCTTCCTTCCTTCCTTCCTTCCTTCCTGCCTGCTTTCCTTCCTTCTTTCCTGCTTTCCTTCTTTCCTTCCTTCCTCCTGAATTTCCTGTTTTCTTCTTCAAAATGACTAATATGGAAATGTTATACATGATTGCACTTATGATGTTTGTCCTTTGCTCTTGAAGAAACCCATGACATCAGGGAGGTGATATCATGAAAGTAGTGAGGCAGTGCTGTACTAAATTATCTGTCTCACTTTCTTCTCCAGAGTCTAAAGACCAGATATGAATCAGGGCAATTGAAGATGACTGGATTTGAGGCAATCAGGGGTAAGTGACTTGCCCAAAGTCACACAGCTAGTAAATGTCAAGTGCCTGAAGCTGGATTTGAACTCTCATCCTCCAGACTCCAAGGTCAGCGCTCTATTCACTACATAACCTAGTTGCACATATATGATCTATATCAAATTGCTTACCAGTTCACCAAGAGGGAATTGAGAGAGAGAGAGAGAGAGAGAGAGAGAGAGAGAGAGAGAGAGAGAGAGAGGGAAAGATAGAATTTAGAACTGAAAACCGCAAAAAAGAATGCTAAAATTATTTTACATGTATTTTTGAAAAAAAGTAAATATTATTGGAGCCTGTGAAGCGAAGAAAAGCCGGAGCGCCCGGCCTACCCAGCTGCTTCATCTCGGCTGCGCTCCGAGGCCGACCGCTCCCCAGCCGCCGGCACCACGGCTCTCAGCGACACCGACATCCAAAAGCAGATCAAACACATGATGGCTTTCATTGAACAGGAAGGAAATGAGAGGGCCGAAGAAATAGATGCAAAGGCAGAAGAAGAGTTCAACATTGAGAAAGGTTGGCTTGTGCAAACAGAGATTGAAGATAATGGAATATTATGAAAAGAAGGAGAAACAAATCGAGCAGCAGAAAACAATTCAGTTGTCCAACTTGATGAATCAGGCAAGATTGAAAGTCCTCAGAGCCAGAGATGACCTTATCTCAGACTTATTAAATGAAGCAAAGCAGAGACTCTCCAAGATAGTGAAAGAGAAAACCAGGTATCAGGTGCTTTTGGATGGTCTGGTCCTTCAGGGTTTATACCAGTTACTCGAGCCACAAATGATTGTCCGTTGCAAGAAAGAAGATTTTCCTCTGGTCAAGGCCGCAGTGCAAAAAGCAATTCCTATGTACAAGATTGCAACCAAAAGAGATGTTGATGTTCAAGTTGATCAGGAGGCTTACCTGCCAGATGAAATAGCTGGAGGTGTTGAGATCTATAATGGGGATTGTAAAATAAAAGTTTCTAATACCCTAGAAAGTAGACTGGACCTTATAGCCCAACAGATGATGCCAGAAGTCTGTGGGGCTTTGTTTGGTGCTAATGTCAACAGGAAATTTTTGGACTAAGCATCTGATGAGGTGGAATCCATTCCATCTACTGTATTGATAAGTTATAAACATATCTAAAATTGAAGAAACAACTATCAGTGTTACTCCTTTTTGATGCTTTGACACTGTCCTATGTTCTTCAGTGGAATAGCCTTTGTGTAGAATGCTGCCAGCCTAATTGTTAACTTTGGGAGAGGATTTATGGACTTAAAACTGTTAATCAGAAGTAACTTAAGTTCTGATCTCCTATATCCTAGGGGCAGGGGGGAATACATATCAGTTGCATAGTGTTCACAGAGAATCCTCTTTCTGTGATCTGTCTTAGATTGGAGTGAGCTCTGTATGTGCGGTACATTAGCTTCTTTGTATTGATTTCTGTATATTACATATATATATATATATATATATATATATATATATATATATATATATATATGTGGAGCATGCATTCACTCCAGCATTAATAGTATTACCCCTTGTTAACTATTTGGGCTTAGAGACTTTCCTCAGTTGTGTGTGATTCAAAAATTCAAGCTATGAATATGCTTTATTTTTTAAAATATATGTGGATCAAAAAAAAATTAAATATTATTTTTAAAAATCCCTCTAACTAGAAAGTTCCCTTTGCTATTATTTGTGTCCATGAAATTATAGAGTAGTAGCAAACTGCTTAAACTTTGAGTGAAAACATTGTAATGTAAATATTGAATTGTCTTCAATGGAGTGACATGGGACTCTATCATTTGTACTATTCTCAGGTCAACATTCATATCAGTGACATAACTGAAGACAGAGATGATTTCAAATTGGCAGATAATCTCCAAGCTGATAATTATTAGTTTATAGTGATTAAAGAAATGAAAATATATCTATATTTATATCTATTCCTATATCTCAATCATATCTATCACTATATCTAGCTATATATATATTTTAAGTCATTTTTAAAAATTTATTTTGAATTTTAAAATTTTTCCCCTAATCTAGCTTCCCTCCCTCCCATCCTCCACCCCACACAGAAGACAGTGTGTTAGTCTTTACATTGTTTCCATGGTATAAATTGATCTAAGTTGAATGTGATTAGAAAGAAATCATAGCTATATTTATATTTACAATTTTGATCATTGGTTCTGATTGTCTAACCAGGTGGTGGGGAGGGCTTTTTTTGATTTACTGAATCCTAAGAAATTTTGGCATTATTCAAAAAGATCAAGTTTCTGTTGTCTCTTAGTTTCCTTCCCCTTAGGATAGCTCAATGAATCTCTTTTTTTTAAGGGATCCTAGGACCATCACTCCTCTGAATTTATACAGACCCTGGGAAATGGACATTGGCCCATGGGTTTTTTATCTGTTCATTTTTATTCTGGTTGAAAAGAGTAAAATCTCTGACCTTTGTCTGGAAACTGAATCAAAGAAATCTGGAAATCAAAAATCAGGTTGAGTTTTGCAGGAACACAGTGTAACTTGAAGGAATGATCCTTCAGTCCCTAGAAAAGTAGAAAGACACTGCCAATATTAGGGTGTATTAGAATCATTTCAGACCAACTTGAGGGGTGATTGTTATATTTTCATTGTCAACATTTACAACTTTGGAAATCATTCAAGCTTTAAAAAATGATGGATAAAATGTTAGAGATGAAATTTTAAAAAGTGTTATGTGTATTTCTTTTTTGAAGAACCAACTGCTAAACATACACTAGCATACATTTGTCCAGCAGTCATATCATATCTGGGAATTAAGTAGGTCAAAACAATACTATATAGGATATGAGCTAAGTTGTGAAAGTAGAAACAACTATACTTGATAACAAAAAGGCTATGTAGAAAAAGCATGGGAGAGAAGTCAAAGTAAAGTGAGTCTTAGTGATTGGTAAAATGATCTTGTCTTCAATAGTAATAGAGGAGTTTAGAAGTGTGGAAAGCTAATGAGGGGCAGAAAGAGAAGAAATAGCTTTTATATAATAGTAAATATCTTACAAATATTATCTCACTGGGGAGAAGGTTCCCAAACTCTTCCAAGAGATTATTAATCTTGCCTTCTGCAATCTGCATTGTGACATAGATCCCTTTTTTTCCAATACTGACTTGGAAAAAGTCAGTGGGCACTGTCAAATTGATCTACCATTAATTGATCCAGCACTTGCCAAAGGCATACTTGAGGCCCTAGATATTTGAGAATTTAATGGATATATATTGATTAATCAGGCCTTTATATTATTTGAGCCTTCAGGTCAAATAATACTTATTTCATGAGCCATTGCTGGCTCTTCATCATCACCTTCCAGTTGTTATTGCTTCCTTACCTGCAAAATCCCTACATTCACAATCACCTTGCATTTACTTTGAATTTTTTCTTATCTTCTCTGTGTAGATGTCATTTTCCTAAATATATCATAAGTTCCATGAAAACAGTAATTGTTGCATTTTCATCTTTGTATTCTTTTTGCCTAGTACAAGTACTGATAAAGAGCAGGTGTGAATAATAATTGTTCACTGACATTAGAAGAAAATATTTTTAAAAGGTAGAAAAAATAAATTCTTTGATTTAGAAATAGTTCCACTAAATTAAAATTTAATGTTCTGCTCTCAGGTTTTACATAGGCTTTTGCAGCACTGTATTATGACACTCATTTGAATATTATTTCTGTCTTTTATAAGACCATTGTTGAACATGTCCATCATATGGCCTACTGCCTCTTATGTAAAGACTTAGAAAATAAATTGCTCTTTGAAATCAGTCCCAAGGAAACATTTATCTCTCTAGAAGAACACGAGTGTTTTCTTTTTGTCAATAAGAAGTCTGTAATCCCACAAATCACTTGGTTTCATTTTAGCTACCAAGAAAGTGTCATAAAATGGAGATTCCATGTTGTTGCTATGTCCCAAATTACAAGTGAAGAGGTTATAGTGGAAAGATGTCTGCTTAAGGTAGAACCAGATATGCCATATGTGAGTCATTATTTAAAAGTTCATTATTTTAAAAAGACAACTTAAAAACAAAACTTGATTTTAAAAAGCCATTAAAAAGTTTAAATATGGAGATATCTATTTTCATGATTCCAGAAGTATCTGTTTATAATCTACTAGAGTTGATTCACAAGTAAATATTAGCACTTTTGTTCCCAGGAAACAGTGTAGGCTACCTAGCTTTTAGAGACTATTAAATGTTGAGTCAGTCCCTCTTGCCAAGTTAAATTGAATCAAATTACACCTAGGTATGTGTGTGATTCAGGGCACTGGGGATAAATGGCTGATCAAGCAAAAGAAAAAGATAATTTATTTGATTCTATTTAAATTGATGTTGGGGTATGTTTGTCTCAAAAATAGGATTATTTTTCTAACTTTGAGTCCATATGAGACTGGATATAATAGTGTTAGTAGACTTGGAATAAACCAATGTTATGTTTCTTTTAAATGTCAAAATGTATTTTATTTATATTTTAACCAGAACAAATTTGTAAAAAAATTTCTTATAATGGAAGACTTTGAAAGGAATTCCTTAATAATTCCTGGATAAATTCCACATACAATCACTGTTGGTACTTTCAAAACAACTATAGAAAATCAGGCCATGATCGCTATTATAACCTAGAAATAGAACCATGACAAAAAGAGAAGTGAGCATTTATTGCTTCTCTTTTGTTTGTTTTTAAAGCATTCTACATTTTTCTTTGACATAAAGCAAAATGAAATTTGAAAATAAAGCTTACTTTGTATATATTTTTCAATTATCCTATGCAATCATATTATTTCCTTCAGTAGAATGTAAAAACCTTAAGGATATCATCATTATCATCATCATAATTATCTCATCATTGTCATCAGCATGCTCATCCACATCCCCAGTTGCTAGCCAATTGATTAGTATAGAGAAGTCAGTCAAGAAATTCTTTTTGAATGAATGGATGGAATGCATCTTTCATTATTTATTAGTCATTAACTTTTATACAAAATCAGTTCAAGCTATGCTTCTTATGTAAGACTTTGACATTTATCTATTAGCACTTACCTCTCCCCATATTTGTATAAGTTTTACATCTATCTATCCATTTATTCATCTATTTCTTGTGTTTCCCCCACTACCCAATAGAATGCAAATGTCTAGGAATTTATTCATTTTTTTATCTTGTATCCCCAAGTCAGTGTTTAGTGAATAAAGGAAGGTGTAGCTAGTCTCTGGGGTTCACTAGCTCAACCTACATTTGGACTAGTTAGTCTGATGACTAGAGAGGTCATATGTTAACTCAGAGATAAAGACCTCAAACTCCTATCTAGAATTTTCTGGTATCCTCATATTATTTACCAATTAATATGTCTTTGAAACAATTTAATGAAATAATTTCATTTAGCTACTGCAAAGGGAAGCATACTGCAAAAGTAAGCATGAAGTAAGACATTCAAAACTAGGAATATACTTACCTCTGTGATCCCCAAACACTGAGCAAAGTGTGCTCAAATATAAGATGATTTCTGTTAAACATTCCCTTTACTGTCCTCACTTTATTTCTAGTAATTTATCGATGTCTTGCCATTTCTGATGAGTTAATTCAATATTGACCTGGATAAAATAAAGAATTTTTCAGTGATAAATCCTGGAATCATTATAGTATTAGATTTATCCATTTTAATTTCATTCATTCACTCATACTCAGTGACTGTAGATTGATGTTATCTTCACCATTATTCTTTTATCTGGATGATAAGTTATGAATTCATGAAATAAGCAGATGTCATTATGGAATGGGAAACTTTCAAGAATTAAACTAAATTTATGCAAAACATTTTCAAAGGAGCGTATTTTTTTCTTAACTGGCATCATCTTCACTTAAAAGTGTGAAGGAAATGATTGAGAATTAGGCATTAAGTTTGAAAATGTTATGAATGGAAAAAATAATTCATTAATTTAAATGATAATCTTTTTAATCAGTTTTCTAGCTTTAAAACTAATCTATTATCATCATTTAGGTTTACACTACTCTTTTAAAATTGAAGTGAAAATAGTGATAAAAGCATAGATAGAAAGAATGTGTGGTATAAATGATAATCAGTTAGTCTTGGAAAAAGGAAGACCTGAATTTGAATTCTAATACTGACATATAAAAGCTGTGTGACCATGGGGAAATCATTTGAATTCTTCCCTAGACAACTCTCTAATGTTATAGATAATAGAAAAATTGCTGATCTGTACTTGTGTGGGGAGATTTGCATCAGGAATTTCTCTTCATGGGTCTATACTTCCCTTATTCCAAACATTCAAACATATGCATTCACACACACACATATAAACACACAGTAATTAAGAATTGGAAATAATAACACAAATATGTTTTTAATCACTTTAATATATCAGATATTTTTTTCACAGATACATTTAACCCATCCAGGTGATAAAGATATGTTACAATTTCAGAAATGATGTTATAGGTATATATCATGTTCTGACAGATAAATTCAACTTCTCTGATAGAGTGGTCTGTCAACTTTCCAAGGTGGAAAAGGCCGATGAATCTATTCCAGTACTTTTGTTTCAAGTGAATTCATTGAAATTTACCACAAAGTGTGTCTTTATTGTTTGGGGAACACTAAAAATGCAATAGTATACACTCTAATCTTTTATTTGTCAGACTTGGCTCATCAAAGTATAGAGCAAATCATTTTCTCCTTCCATTACTCCTGGATGTGGTAAATGAAAGATGTACAACTTTAATCAACCCCATCATCAGCATCATGGTTTAATTTTGAAAACATTATGAAAAATGAACAATCAAGACCCATTTTGCTGAGCAGAGCATATTTGCTCAATCTTTAAAGGAGTTACTTACTACAATCTTAGATGATCACACATTTTTTTTTTCAACAAATTTTTCTCTTTTCTCAATACTAATTTTATTTCTTTTTAAAAAGGTTCTCTCAAAATGTTAATACTAAATCCTATAGTTAAACCTAAGAAATACGAGCCTATGAGACCTGAGGTTTTTGAAACTTGCTTCAGACATTTGTTACCTTTGAGAATGAATGGAACACATAAAACTTCTCTAGACCTCCATTTCCTGATATACAAAATGAGGAAGCTGGACTAGATTTTCAAGATCCTAGTTCTAAGTCAATGATTCCATATTCTTATTGGAAAAGATTTTGGTTATTATTAATAAACTTCAATAGAACTTAGTTTTCTTCTGAAAGCATTCCATTAGTACAGAATAAATAACTATACTATAAGAAATATTTCTGGATAGGGGAACATAAGCTTTGGTGAAATGAAACAGTGCAATAACTTTGACCAACAAAGAAATTGTTCTCAGCTACAGTGAAAGGACAAAAGACACAAGCCTCTTTTCATAGCAACAAAAAGACCAAAAGACCACTTTATTGAGTATCTTTAACCTCTATATATCTTACCAATGCCCTTGGATAGAACAAACATATCTCATAAGATAGTGGGAGCCAACCATACAAAAAGAACATAAAGTTATTTGCCCAAATTCGTATCATACTTTCTTATCTTTACAGTTTTGGTATAATCCTGTTATCTCAGGATGAGCTGCTTCCTGGGCAAATACAAAAGTAGGAGAATGAAGACATCCAGAGATACCTAGTCAGCAGTATTGCAAAACAACAGAGGGGCAAGGGGGTCTTGGAGACCTTGGTCCTTGTTATCTCACAGCTGTGGTCCTCAAGGATCACTAACACTTTGACAAATTAAATAGCTTTTGTGGGTGGGAAGAATGAAGGGATTAGTTGTTAGAATATTTGTTGAATGAAGATTTGTCTCAAATATAATAAGAATTCTCACAAGAAAGATAACCATCAGGCGGCCTTTTTTTTCAGTCACAGAAATTCATGATGTCATCTTTCCTTTCTTTTAATGAACATCTCAATTTCTGTCAGGAGGACAATTAGTTTTCTAGTGATTCAGTTTTATAAACAGATTTTTATCCTTGAATTCTTACTCACATCCTATCATATCAAATCAATAACCAAATATTTCTGTTCCAACCATCATATAAGTTCTTATAAATATCGCAGTTTAGGGGATAACTAGGTACCACAGTAGTTAGAATACTGGTCCTGGGGTCAGGAGGATCTGAGTCCAAATATGAACTCAGATACTCAATAATTGCCTAGCAATTATTTAAGGCAACCCTATTGGCTTAAAAAATAAAAATAAATAAAAAAGATAACTATAAAAAGCATAGCAATTGAATTCAGATTTATATTGTCAGAGAACCGTTTTTATTTAAAAACAATTTGGGAAAAGAAATATAAATAGCAGAGTCAAGATGGTAGAGTGCTAGCAATAACTTAATTGAATTCCCTTTACATTTCCCTTCAAATTGCTTTAAGACAACTCCTCAAATTGAATTTTGATGTGTCAGAGTCAACAACAGATTATGGTGAGCCATTATTTTCAGACTAAGACACTTAGGAGATCAGTAAGAGAAGTCTATGACATGGAGGTGAGGACCTGCCCTGGCACAGGACAGGTCATGGCAATACCAGCAGCAGGCTTTGTAGGTAGTACCAACAGCCTCAGCAGTAGTTGTGGGAACTCTCAAACCAGAGAAAGTAAGGAATTCAGACAATTAGTCAGAAAGAGATTACAAGGAACCTGTACTGGCATTGGGTATAGGACCCAGTTACCTTGTCTATACACAATTCTGGGTCACTGTTTCAGGGCAAAGAGAAATACTAGCACTTGCATTTTGAGGGGAATAAGGGTACTGTTCACAGATTGATGACAGGAAAAAAGTATTTGTGAACTCTCACAAAGAAGTAGGGGTGTTAGTCTCAGTTCTAAGGTAGAAAAGAGCATCACTTATAGTTGCAAAAGAATGAATTACCTGTTCATAGATTGAGTCAATAAAAGTGCTAACTCTTTTGGTTTCAGGGGAACAAAGTCCCTTTGGTAAAGACCAGAGTACAGACCAGGAAATCAGTGAACCCACCTCTTCTGGGTTCATATTATTATAGATGCACTGAAAATTTACAGACCTCTAGAAGTAGCACAGAAAATCAGAAGCTACTAGGAGCAGAGGTCAACTTTAACTTAAAGTCAAAAGAAAATAAATGTGCAAACATCATAAGAGAACCTAAACAAAAAAATACCTCATATTATGTCTGGTAATAGAAAATATCAAATCACAAGCTCAGTAGAAGATACGAATGTCAAAACAATTACAAACAAACCCTCAGTGAAAAAAAGTGAATTGGACATAAGTCCAACACAAATTCCTGGAAAAGCTCAACAAATTATATGAATAAGTTACAGGAAAAATTAGGGGAAAATGAGACTGATGAAATAAAATTAAGAAAAATACAATAAATACCTTAGTAAAAGTACCCAAAAAGATTCTGAAGGGGAAAAAGTCAAAGAGTTGTGAAAATATACTAAAGAGAAAAACCCCTTAAAATTTAGAATTAAACAAGGTAATTATTTCATGGGATATCAGGAAACAATAAACAAAAATTTTAAAAAAATTGAAGAAAATTTGAAGTAGCTCATTTGGAAAAACCAACTGAGCTGAAATATAGATAAATGAGAGAAAATGTAAGAATTATTGGACTGAAAGCCATAATCTTAAAAAAATGAGTCTATCTATCAACCTTAAATAATTATCCAAGGAAAAGGTCTTTGATATCCTAGATGCAGAAGAAAAAATGAAAATTAAGAGAAGCCATCAATCATCTATTAAAAGTAAAAAACTTAAAGTTCAAAAATACTATAGCCAAAGTTAATTAATTATTTCCATGTCAAGGAGAAATCATTGCAAGTAGTAAGAAGCACAGGATCAAACAATATTTAATAGCTTCTCTAGTAAAGGAAAAGATTGTTAGGAATATGATATTCTTAAACAGAAAAGAGTGAAGAGTAACCTTCCAGGAAAAATGAGTTTCATCCTTGGATGCAGGGGATTAGGCATTCAGTGAAATAGAGGACTTCCAAGTATTTCTGATTGAAAGGACCAGAGCTAAATTAAAAAAAAATGGCATTCCAATATAAAACTCATGAAAATGTAAATATGAAAGAAATCACAAGGGACTTAATTAGGTTAAATTGTTTACAATCTCATATGGATAGATAATATTTGTACCCTTAATAACTTTATCATTATTAGAGTGGTTAAAAGAAGCATAAAAAGACAGAGGGTACATGTATAAGTTGTATGAGTTGATTATAATGAGAGCATCTCAAAAATCCAATTAAGGAAAAATAAAAATATATGCACTGGGAGAAGGGTTAGGGAGAGGAAGAAAGGGAATAATTATCTCTTATGAAAAAAACATATAGAAGAGCTTTCATGGTGGAGGGGAAATTGAGGGAGGTGGTGGGAATGCTTGAACCTCACCCTCATTAGAACTGGATAAAAGAGGCAAGAAAATGAACATTCAGTATAGAAATCTATCTTGCCAAACTGAAAAGTAGGAGGAGAAAGGGTGGGTGAGTGCAATGACAGAAGGAAGAATAGATCAAAATGACAGTGGTTAGAAGCAAAGCAGACATTTTTGGTGAGGGACAAGGGGAGAGACAGAGAGACAGGGAGAGACAGAGAGACGGGGAGAGACAGAGACAGAGAGAGAAAGAGAAATAGACAGACAAGGGCGGCTAGGTGGTGCAGTGGATAGAGCATCCACTCTGGAGTCAGGAGTACCTGAGTTCAAATCTGGCCTCAGATACTTAAAAATTACCTACCCGTGTGGCTTTGGGAAAGTCGCTTAACCCCATCTGCCTTGCAAAAACCTAAAAAAAAAAAACAAAACAATGAATGAGTTCAGTGGGTTAAAGGAGGAGACATTAAAACTATTTAAAGGGTCAACTCAATTTTCTCTCCCCATAACTAGAGAAATCTAAAAATAAAAAGAAAGTAGTTAGAGATTTTCATAAAATTAAATTTGAAAAAATTGAGCAGACAAAACAAAGAAATACATCATACTGATATACATTGCACTTTCAAAAATATTGACTATGTATTAGGGCATAAACAAATGCAGGATAAATAGAAATACTAGATTAATTCTTTCCAAGTAATAAATGCAATAAATATAAGGCTATGGAAACAGAAGAAAGTTAATTAGAAACTAAATAAGCTAGTCCTAAGGAACAAGTGGGTCAAAGAACAGTTAGAAGCAATTAATAACTTCATTAAAGAGGATGACAGCAATGAGACAGTATATCAAAATTTGCAGGATACAAAAAAATTGAAGGAAAATTTTATATCTCTAAAAGCTTACATCAAGAAAACAGAGAAAGAGCTGATCCAGAAAAGGGTCATGTAATTAAAAAAAAAACTAGAAAAAGAAAAAATCCCAATTAAACATGAAGTTGGAAATCCTAAAAATCAAAAGACAGATTAATAATTGAATTAATAAAAATGGGAACTGTTTTATGAAAAAATGGACAAAGTATAGTATAAGAAAAAGCAAATTACCAATGTCAAAGATAAAAACGGTGAGTGTATTAAAAATCAAGGCAGAAGGAAAGCAATTATTAAGCTACTTTTCCCATTTATATGCTGGTAAAAGTGATAATTTAAGTGAAATGCATATTCACAAAAATATAAACTTCCAAGATTAACAGAAGAGAATGCTTAAATAATCCTATCTTAGAAAACGAATTTGAATAAACCATAAATGATTTTCCAAAGGAAAAAAAAACATTCTCAGGACTAGATTGACCCACAACTGAATTATACTAAGCTGTAAAAGAAAATTAATTCCAATACCATATAAACTATTTGGAAAAAAAAGGCTTAAAAAGTCCTGTAAAATTTCTTTTACGATGCAATAAAGTACAGGAAAAGCAAAATCAGAGAAAATAAAACTATAGACTAATTTCCATAATGAAATGGAAAAAAAAATTTAAAATAAAATACTAACAAGGAATTTATAACAATATATCACAAAGATCATACACTATGGCCAAGTCGTATTTTTATCAGGATATCAGAATTACTTCAAGCTTAGGAAAACTAACAGCATAATTGATCACATTAACAAAAATAAAAAGAATGCAATCATTTCAATAGTCACTGAAACAATTCTGTTGACAACACACAATACTAATTCGTACTAAGATCACTAGAAAGCATAGGAATAAATGGAGTCTTCCTTAAAGTTATGACATATATATATATATATATATATATATATATATATATATATATATATAACATTATAAGAAGGTTTCCCAAGAAAATCAGGGATGAAGCAAGGGGATCTATTATCAACATTATTATTCAATATTGTTCTAGCTATGGCAATAAGAAAAGAAAAAGAAATTGAAGGAATTACAATAGTCAGCAGTGCAGCAAAACTATTGCCCTTTGCAGATTGTTCTACTTAGGAATGCTAGCTAATCAACTACAAGATTAGAATTAACAATTAACAAATTTAGCAAAGTTGCAGGATAGAAAATAAACCAATATAAACCCTGATTTTCTATATATTATCAATAAAGTTCAGCAAGGAAAGAAATCCTATTTAAAATAACTGCAGACAATACAAAATAACTTGAGATTCTTTCTACCAAATTGAACTTAGGAATTATATGGACACAATCACAAAAACCCTTTCATCATTTCTTACTGTGTAGTAATATTCCATTACATTCTTATATCATAATTTAATTCAATTTTCAAGTTCAATTTTGGGCATCATTAGTTTCTAGTTCTTTTGGATATCAAAACGACTGTTTTGTGTACATCTGGATCATTTTTCAAATGAATTTCAAAAATAAATGATTTTATGAAAAAAGAGATAAAAATGAGTTGTAAATTGTGTAATGAACACATTGTGTAAAATGAGTTTACACAATTGTGTAAAAATGAGTTGTTAATTGTGCAATGAACACATGGCTTTGATCTGAGTTCAGATTCACATTGTCATTTGTTGAAAGTACTGTGATTTCCTTCAAATTTCTTTCCCTTACTCAAATCTTTCTCTCTCCTACCATTCTCTAAACTATAAGGATTTTCCTTAAGCATCATTTTGACTTTGACATTCCTTTATTCAATAAATTCCACTGCCTCCCTATTGCTCCTAGCACCAAATGTACATGAAAAAAATCAAATAAACTTTTCATACCTTAGCTTCAAGCTCATTATAAATGGTTACTCTTCCTAAAAACCTCAGCCCAATTAAACTGACCTTCTCTCTCTTTAGCAGTCATGACATAACTTCTCTCTCCTTGCCTTTGCAGTTCTTCACTTCAGCTTTATAGAATACCTGATTTATTTCATTACACAACTCAACCTTACCTACTAGATGAAGAGGGATTATGGGAAAACAAGGATATTTTTTCATTGTTGATGGGATTGTAAATTGGCACAATCATTTTGGAAAGCAATTTAGTCTCAATGGACTAAACTATATGATCCCTCTGCCCAAGCAATATCATTTATAAACCTCTATCCCAAAGACATCAAAGAAAAACTAAAATGGTACAAATGATCAAAAGTATTTTTATTCTACCCTTTTTTCTTTTTTCTTTTCTGTCTTTCCTCCAATTTTGAGTAAAAGCAGTTTTAGACACTCATTTATTTTGCAAGTCTTTTAATTCCTCATTTTTCTACAACACTTTCTTCTTTCCCTTCTCTCCAAGGCAGTAAACAATCAGATATAGGTTGCACATGTACAATCAAGTTTAACATATTTCCATATTAATCATGCTGTAAATGAGGAATTATAACTAAGGGAAAAAAGAAATCATGAGAAAGAAAGAAAACAAATAAAAGAAGTTTTAAAAAATTAACATTGTGTGCTTTGTTCTACATTCAGACTCCACAATTTTTTCTTTAGATTGAGGATGGCATTTTCTCTAACAGAGCTCTCAGAATTGTCCTTGATTTCTGAATTGATGAGAGGCACTGCGACTATCACAGTTATCATCTCACCATGCTGTTGTTAATATCTACAATGTTCTCCAAGTTCTGCTCATTGCACTCAGTATCAGTTCATGCAAATCTTTAGAAGGCTTTTCTAAAGCCTGAATGCTCATGATTTCTTACTAAACAATGTTATTCCATAACACTTATACACTATAACTTTATCCATTTCCCAATTGATCAACATTCTCTCAATTTCCAGTTCTTTCTACTACAAAAAGAGCTTTTGTAAATATTTCTATACATATGTTTCTTTCTTCCTTTTTTATGATCTCCTTGAGATATAGACCTAGTAGTGGTATTGCTGGATAAAATGGTATGTACAGTTTGGGCATAGTTCTAAATTACAGATGAGTTTAATTCTCACTCTGGTTCCTTCTCCATAGAGGACCTTCATTAAGTCACTTAACTATGATTTAATTCACAAATACTCATTTAAATATATGGAAACTGAGTCCCAGAGAGAGGAAGCATCCCTCTTAAGGTAATGCAGTAGTAGAATTGGGCCTTGAATTCAAGAGGTCTCATGCCAAATCTTCTACTCCTTCCACTACTTCCCATTGTTTTCCAAAATATGTGATGTAAATAACATTTTCTGCAAAAACTTTCTCTGATTCTCTCTGGTTTTCTCCATCTTCAGGACTCTGACAGCCTTTTTAATTTCTCTTATGTACTTATCCCCCTTGGCTCTGTCATAAAGTAACTGTGTGATTTCTGTCATATTTTAAACAAGGAGGGAGAGTAATGTTCACATTTCTTTTATAACAACATGTCAGAAAACCAAAAATAATCAATCTTGAAGTTTAATGCAAGAAACACAAAGGTTCTTCTGAAAGGTTTCAACAGGACTACTTTATTTTGGAGGGAAAATTTAAATGATACCTTCTATTAATTATTCCATCTTTTGGAAACTTAATGAGCAAAGGTCAGTAGACTTTTTCATATTCAGTCAGCACTTTATAATTGGGGAGGTGTAGCTAAAAGGTCAGGTTTTTTTTTGTTGGTAGCAGGTGCCCTAAATTGTTATTAGCCTTTCCCTCTGTCAGTTTTCTTCCCAGAGTGGCATTACTGCCAACTTAAAAACTGATAGGGGAAAAAAGATCAGGAGAGACTCTTTTGTACTAGTTTTTCTAAGAATAATTGAAAATCAGTATCCTCATTTTCTGTTCTCTTGATTACAATTTTATATATTTCTTCCTCAGATTTTTAAATGCAATTTTATTTGCCATAAATGTTAGTTCTGAATGAAAAATTAATTTTCAAAGACAATACATTATTAGGTACAAATTTCTTATGCTTCACTCCCATAGTCCCACCACTGCTAGGGTCATTAGAGCAGTGATTTCCCACACCCCTTCCTCCTTCTTGATTTACTTATGTATATGCCATCTAATAAACTCTTTCTTTCTTAAAAAAATCAACTTACTGCCTCTGTTCTTATAACTTTGCTCTTCTGAGCCTAATTCTAAAATCTTTTAGTTCATAGTGGATAAGGACAGTTGTCTTGCTTACCACTTCAGAAGAGTGCCAGATTTGGTATTGGAAGACCACAGTTCAAAACCTGATGCTAAAATCATAGGAACATGAATTTAGAGATTTGTAAGGAACTTGAGGACATTGAATCTACCTCTATCATCATACTGTTGAAAAAAGTGAAGCCCAGGAAGATTGACTCTTGTACAGGAACCCCAAGATGGAAAAATCCCATCTCTTTGAACTTCATGTTATTCATGTATAAAAACATGAGATTGGACTAAATTGGTTGCTTCAAAATATATAGAAATGAGAGCCACTAAATTGTACATAAAGATCCATGCAGGTTGTGTATTTACTTAGAAAACCATATGTTAATATTATCTTTGTTCTATTACTTTTAATTATTTATTTTCTTATATATTTTCAAGTTATATTTTAATGTAGATTAGGCTATACTTGGGAATCTTGTTGCTGGGCATATATCTGACACTTATGCACTTGATGATCTCTATGTCTCTTCCAATTCTAAATTTTTGCTCTTTTGATCTTACCTGTGACCTATTAAATATTATGACCACAGGATGTCCTAAATACACAGGATGTCCCAAAAATCTTAGTGCATTTTAAAGATTTTTTTAAAAAAACTTATTATATCTTAAAATGAACAAAGACATTTGGTTCATATTATATTAATGAAAGACAGCATGCTCTGATAACGTTGCCAGACATGGAATCAAAATGAGTTGAGGTTCAACTCATAAATGAAATGTTTATATATTATGTGACCTGAGGGAAAAAATTTACTCAATATGGATTTCATCATCTGTAAAATAGGAATAATGATATTTTGTTGTTGTTTGTTCTTCAGTTTTGAACAGGATCATAACATTGCAGGTTAATGTCTTGATTTAAGTGAGGTAGAGTTGCACAAAATCATGTCAGTCCTCCCTAAACATTCAAATATCATACTAATATAATGCTAATAATATTACAGAGATTAATTGATGACTAATTTTGCTTTAGGTTTTTTTGCAAGGCAAATGGGGTTAAGTGGCTTGCCAAGGCCACACAGCTAGGTAATTATTGTCTGAGACCGGATTTAGACCCAGGTACTCCTGACTTCAAGGCCGGTGCTTTATCCACTACACCACCTAGCTGCCCCCTATTGATGACTAATTTTACAAAAGAAAATAAGGAAAGACCTTGGGGCTGAATCCTGGCCCTCTACTGCCTTATTAATCCAATGTCTTTTTTGGTATAATCAGACCAATTCAGTTCGGATTTGTGCATGTCCTTCATTATCAAAGAAGACCAAAATGTCATCACTATGCTTCAGACAAATTACAATGTGTCTGATTTTGACTGATCAAACCAATAGGAGTTTGAAACGTTTTACCATACAAATAGTCCATGTGTATACATGGGGTTTTTGGTCTCAACATTTATCTCACATTTCCTTTGAGTTGCTTCAATTCTGCCATCCTCATAGAGCACAGCATCCTCACTGATGAGGTCACACTGTGCTGGACAGTCCTGTACCAGTGTCTAACATGTTGAACAATTAATTCTTTTTATTAATTTGTGTTTTGCAAGACAGTGGGGCTGTGACTCGCCCAATGGTCATACAACTAGGCAATTATTAAGTGTTTTAGTCAAGATTTGAACTCAGGTCCTCCTGACTCCAGGGCCACTCCACTGTGCCACCTAACTGCCACTGAGCAATTTTAACATTCTTTTTTTTTAAATTATTTATTTTGATTTTTGAAATTTCCCCCCCTAATTGTTCTTCCCTCCTTTTGCCCTCTACAGAAGACAGTCTGTTAGTCTTTACATTGGTATACTTGATCTAAGTTGAATGTGATGAGAGAGAAATCATATCCTCAAGGAACAAAAGTATAAAACATAGCAACAATATATAATGAGATAACGTGTTTTTTTTAATTAAAGGTAATAGTCTTTGGTCTTTGTTTAAACTCCACAATTCTTTCTCTGGATACAGATGGTATTCTCCATCACAGATATCCTGAAATTGTGCCTGATTATTGCACTGATACAATGAGCAAGTCCATTAAGGTTGATTATCACCCCCATATTGCTGTTAGAGTGTACAATGTTTTTCTGGTTCTGCTCATCTTGCTCAGCATCAGTTCATGCAAAACCTTCCAGGCTTCCCTGAATTTCCATCCCTCCTGGTTTCTAATAGAACAGTAGTGTTCCATCACATACATATACCACAGTTTATTAAACCATTTGCCAATTGATGGACATTCACTGAATTTCCAATAATTTACCACCATAAACAGGATTGCTATGAATATTTTTGCACAAGTGATGTTTTTAGCCTTTTTCATAATCTCTTCAGGGTATATATCCTGTAATGGTATTGCTAGATCAAAGCCCTTTGGGCATAATTCCAAACTGCTCTCCAGAAAGGTTGGATGAGTTCACAGATACACCAATAATGTATTCATGTCCCATATTTCTCACATCCCTTCCAACATTGATCATTTTCGTTTCTGACCATATTGGCTAGTTTAAGAGGTGTGAGGTGGTACCTGAGAAATGCTTTAATTTGCATTTCTCTAGTAAAAATGATTTAGAGAAATTTTTCATATGACTATGGATTGTTTTGATTTCCTCATCTATAAATTGCCTCCACCTATCCTTTGACCATTTGTCAATTGGGGAAAGGCTTGTTTTTTTTTTTATAAATTTGACTCAGATCACTCTCTCTCTATATATATATATTTTAGAAATGAGTCCTTTGTCAGAAATACTAGTTGTAAAACTTGTTTCCCAATTTGCTACATTTCTTTTGATCTTGGTTACAGTAGTTTTGTCTGTCCAAAAGTCTTTTAATTTAATGTACTCAAAATTGTCTAGTTTGTTTTTAATGGTTTTCTCTATCTCTTCCTTGGCCATAAACTGCTTCCCTATCCATAGATCTGACAGGTAAACTATTCCTTGATCTTCTAGTTTGCTTATATTATTGTCTTTTATGTCAAAATCTTGTATCCATTTTTTTCTTATCTTGGTATAGGATGTGAGGTGTTGGTCTAATCCAAGTTGTTTTCCATACTAACTTACAATTTTCCCAACAGTTTTTATCAAAGACAGAGTTTTTATCCCCAAAGATGGACTATTTGGGTTTATCAAACAGCAGATTCCTATAATCATTTGCTGCTATGTCTTTTGCACCTAATCTATTCCATTGATCCACATCCCTATTTCTTAGCCAATAAGAGACAGTCTTGATGACTGATGCTTTATAATATAATTTTGGATCTAGTAAGGCTAAGCTACCTTCTTTTGCTCTTTTTTTCCATTAAATCGCTGGAAATGCTTGATCTATTATTTCTCCATATGAATTTACTTACAATTTTTTTCTAACTCATTAAAGTAATTGTTTTGAATTTTGATGGTCAGGGCACTAAATAAATAGTGAATTGTCATTTTAATTATATTAGTTTGGCCTATGGATGAGCAATTGATATTTGCCCAGTTATTTAAATCTGATTTTTCTTTTTGTGAGAAGTGTTTTGCAATTATTTTCATAAAATTTCAGAGTCTGCCTTGGCAGGTAGATTTCCAGGTATTTTATATTGTCTGAAGTTACTTTGAATAGGATTTCTCTTTCTAGCTCTGTCTGCTGCATCTTGCTAATCATGTACAGAAAGTTTGAAGATTTATGTGGGTTTATCTCATATCCTGTGACTTTGCTAAAGTTTCTAATTATTTCTAGTAGTTTTTTAGATGACTTTTTTGGATTCTCTAGGTATACCATCATGTCATCTGAAAAGAGTGAGAGTTTTGTCTCTTTTTTCCCAATTCTAGTTCCTTCAATTTATTTTTTTCCTCTTATTGCTGAAGCTAACATTTCTAATACAATATTGAACAGTAGTGGTGATAGAAAACCTAGACATGATAGACCTATGGAGAAAATTAAATGGGGACAGAAAGGAAATTTTTTTTCTACAGTGCATGACACTTACACTGAAATTGACCTTGTATTAGGGTATAAAATCTTAATAATCAATTACAGAAAGGCAGAAATAGTGAACACATCATTCTCAGATCATAATTCAATAAAATCACATGCAATATTGGGCCAGGGAGACATAGATCTAAAGCTATTTGGAAGCTAAATAGCCGCATTTTAAAGAATGAGTGGATCAAACAACAAATCATAGAAAGATTTCATCCTAGATAATGACAATGATGAAACAATATACCAGAACTTATGGGATACAGTCAAGGCAGCTGTCAGAGGATATATTACATCTTTAAATACTTATATAAGTAAATTAGAGAAAGAAGAAATTAATGAACTAAACATGCAACTAAAAATTAGAGAAAACCAATTAAATATCAAATTAGAAATTCTAAAAATTAAAGGAGAAATTAATAAAATTGAAAGCAAGGAAACTATTGAATTAATAAATAAAACCTAGTTGGTTTTATTAAAAAAAAACAATAAAATTGTTAAACCTCTGGTCAATTTGATTAAAAAAAAGAAAGAAGAAAACCAAATTGCTATTATCTTAAATGAAAAATGTGATCTCACAACCAATGAGTAGGAAATTAAAGTAATAATTTGGAATTATTTTGCCCAACTCTATGCCAATAAATTTGATAATCTAAGTGAAATGGACAAATATTTGCAAAAATATAAGTTTCCCAGGTTAAATGAAGAGGGAATTAAATAACTAAATATCCCTATATTCAATAAGCCATTATTGAACTCCCTAAGAAAAAATCTCCAGGGCCAGGTGAATTCACAAGTAAATTCTCTTAACCAGTTATTGAACAATTGGTTTCAATTCCCTATATATAAACTCTTTGGAAAAATAGGTAGACAGGTCTCTGCCTAAGTCTTTCTGTTAAAAGAGAGAAAAAATTATAGACCTATCACCCTGATGATTATAGATGCAAGAATCTTAAATAAAATCTTAGCAAAACAATTACAGCAAGTTATCACTAGGATAAGGCATTATGACCAAGTAGAATTTATCCCAGGAATTCAGCATTGCTCCAGTATTAGGAAAATTGTTAGTATAATTAATTATATAAACAAAAAACCTATCAGATATCATATGATTATATCAATAGGTGCTGAAAAAGCATTTGACAAAATACAACACCCATTCCTCCTAAAAGCATTAGAGTAAGTAGGAATAAATGGATTGTTCCTTAGAATAATAAACAGGATCTATCTGAAAACATCACTAAGTGCTATATGCAATGGGTATAGACTAGGGGCATTCCCAATAAGATCAGGGGTGAAACAATTCTAACATTCTTAAGAGAGATCTTCAGGTGTCCCAGTATTACTTTTTCTTGTGAGTGCATGTCCTGTGTGAGTTCTCCATATTATAGTCTTTTTAACATTCTAACAAGGTGCCCATGCTATCATAAGTCTCACTCTCTGTAGTAATGTTGTAATGCTTGGAGGTTTACCTTGAGAAAGGTCCTCAGTGTCTGGTATCTTCTCATACCAGGTGATCTTCACAATCTTCTTAAGACAATTTAAATGGAAGTGATTCAATTTCCTAACTCTGTGATGGTAGACTGATTAGGTTTCACAGGCATTCATCAGTGAGGTCTGCATAATCATTCTGTAGACCTTCAGTTTGGTGATCAGTCTAATACCTCTCTCTCTCTCTCTCTCTCTCTCTCTCTCTCTCTCTCTCTCTCTCTCTTTCTCATTTTCTTTTGGAGCCTCCCAAATTCTGAGCTGTCAATTCATGTGTCAACCTCATTGGCAATGTGTACCTCCCTGAAAAGGACACTGCCAAGGTAAGTAAACTTGTCTCCAGTACTCAAAACTTCTTCACTTGCTGTAACTGATGATTCCACATATGGATGGTGTGGTGCTGGAAGGAACAACTGTATTTTTCTGTTAATTATTAGGTCAAAATTTTCAAAAACAGAAGAGAATCAAGCCATACTTTGTTGCATCTCAGTTTCAGAGACTGAACTGATTCATAACCATTTGCAAACAGAAGATCATGCACCAACACTCCCTTCATTTTGATCTTGGCTTGTAATCATTTCAAGTTGAAGAACTAGTCATCAGTGTGGTAGCTGACATTGATGCTGGATTCATCCTCAATGAAGCTGTTTGATAACATCACTGAAATCATCATGCTAAAAAGCATGAAAGTAAGAACACATCCTTGTTCTACTCCATTGATGACTGGGAAATTTCAAGGGCTTTGTCCGCTCTCCAGAACCTGAAACATTTCATCATGAAATTGACATATAATAGCGACAAACTTCTCTGGCAGAGACATATATCAAATTTTTGACAATTTTCCATAACTGCCCCCAACTATATTAAATTATGAAGTTTTTGAAATAATAAATTCAAAGCTGCATCAAATTTACAAGGTTGCATGTCATTCCTCAGTTGATAAATAGTCAAAGGTTATGAATTGACAGTTTACAAATGAAGAAATTAATAGACAGTTTTCAATTGAAGAAATTAAAGTTTTATGTGTGTGTGTGCGTGTGTGTGCGTGTGTGTGTGTGTGTGTGTGTGTGTGTGTGTGTGTGTGTGTGTGTGTAATCTGCCCATCAGTTGGAGAATGGCTAAACAAGTTATGGTACATGAATACTATGGAATATTCTATAAGAAATCATAAATAGTTAGACTCTAAAGATGTATGGAATGACTTACAGGATCTGATGCTGAGTGAAGGGAACAGAACCAAGAGAACAAGGTACACATTAATAAAAACATTGTGAGATAATCAACCTTGATGGAAGCAGCTCCTCTAAGCAGTTCAGAGATCTAGTACAACTGTTTTAGACCAGCTATAGACAATGTTATCCCAATCCAGAAGAAGCAAAACAAAACAACACAAAAAACCCAACGCTTCAGAATCTGATGAACACTTTATAAAAATTATTCTTATGGATCCTAATTCTTTATACCTAAAATGAATTATGTGTAATCACATTTATCAAAAATATGTTTATACAATGTTAACCTGACTGTTCATCACTGAGGGGAGGGGGTGTGTGAAGGAAGGGTGGAAGTATATTTTATAACTTAAAAATATACATGTTTATATGGATGAAAATGATTTACAAAAAATAAAGCTATATATAATCATATGAAAAAATACTCCAAATTATTATTGATTATCAAAATGCAAATTAAAACTACCCTGAGGTATCACCTCAGGCCTATCAGATTGGCTAAGATGACAAAAAAGGGAAAATGATCAGTGTTGGAGAGGTTGTGGGAGGATTGGGACATTAATGCATTGCTGGTGGAATTGTGAACTGATCCAACTATTCTTGAGCACAATACTCATAGTTAGCCATGACCTATCACTGGAATTAAGTTAATGTTAAATCAAAGTGTTCTTGTTTCAAGGAAAAGTTCATACATGTTAAATATGTTAGACAATTTCTAAAATGCTATCCACCCTATTCTCTTCTTTCTATTCAATTCTTGGCCTAGTTCATCATCTTTCTATGGTGCCTCTCTTTGTTATATTCATCACTAACTCAGTTAATTCAGTCCTATATCACAGTTTCTAAAATCCTCCTTGGTGGATTTTTTTTTACTGGTGCATGCCTTAGTAGACCAAACTCACTTGAGTTATTACAGATCTAAGGTAATGTTCTGAAATTTGATGTAATTAGTTCTGTCATCTATAATGATATAAATGTGGAAGATCTTGCTATTTATAATGATTTTTTTTCCACTAGGAAGCTAAGCTTAATATCCTTCATAACAATAGCGTATTTCAATAGCTAATCTAGTTTATTAATTATAATTAACTAATTATTAATTAATCCCTTATGATTATCATCTCAGTGAAGAGCACTCATAAATTTACAAAATCAGTTTTTTCTAAGATCTATGGAATTTCATAATGTATTTTGTCTCATAAGCATCTTAGAGTTAATATACTGAAGACAGAATTCATTAGAAAACATTGTAAACTTATCAAATTGTTTCTAACTTACCTATGTTTCTAGAGGACTAGATCATCTTTCTCATCACTTAGGTTCAAGAATATCTTCACTTTATCATACCTCCTCTATTTTTTATTTATAATTTAAATTTATTTTTATTAAAGATATTATTTGAGTTTTACAATTTCCCCCCAATCTTGCTTCCCTCACCCCACCCCCAGAAAGCATTCTGTCAGTCTTTACTTTGTTTCCATGTTGTACCTTGATCCAAATTGGGTGTGATGAGAGAGAAATCATATCCTTAAAGAGAAGTCTAAGATGTAACAAGATCAGACAATAAGCTATCTGTTTTGTTTTTTTTTCTAAATGAAATGGAATAGTCCTTGCACTTTGTTCAAAGTCCACAGCTCCTTATCTGGATACAGATGGCACTCTCCTTTGCAGACAGCTCAAAATTGTTCTTGATTGTTGCACTGATGGAATGAGCAAGTCCTTCAAGGTTGAACATCACTCCCATGTTGCTGTTAGGGTGTACAGTGTTTTTCTGGTTCTGCTCATCTCACTCAGCATCAGTTCATGCAAATCCCTCCAGGCTTCCCTGAAATCCCATCCCTCCTGGTTTCTAATAGAACAATAGTGTTCCATGATATACATATACCACAGTTTGCTAAGCCATTCCCCAATTGAAGGACATTTACTGGATTTCCAATTCCTTGCCACCACAAACAGGGCTGCTATGAATATTTTTGTACAAGTAATGTTTTTACCCTTTTTCCTCACCTCTTCAGGGTATAGATCTGGTAGTGGTATTGCTGGGTCAAAGGGTATGCTCATTTTTGTTGCCCTTTGGGCATAGTTCCAAATAGCTCTCCAGAAGGGTTGGATGAGTTCACAGCTCCACCAACAGTATAATAGTGTCCCAGATTTCCCACATCCCTTCCAAAAATGATCATTATCCTTCCTGGTCATACTGGCCAATCTGAGACCACCTCCTCTACTTTTAATCAGTCATTAAGTCTTGTTAATTTTACCTTTGCAAGATTTTTATCAGTTCTCTCCCTCTCATTCCTCATAAAGGCACTTCTCTTTTTCCTAGACTATTGTCATGAGCTCCTAATTATACTTCCTATTGCAAATTTCTCCCTCTTTCAGTCAATTTTTTTCAGCCAATTCAAGGGTTCTGAAAGCATAGATCTGATCATGTCATTCATCTCAAGAAGCTTCAGTAGGACCTCTTCTGATTGGAATTTCATAACACAGTTGCAAACTAAATTTTTAGAATGATTTTATATTATTCCCTTTCAGCAAAACTTTTGTTGTTTCTTATATAAACATTTCATATCTCTGCCTTTATGCCTTTTAATAGACTATTTGCCATGACAGAAATTCTTGATTTTTTCATTACTTTTGGTAGGCTTTTAGTTCTCAATTTAAATGCCCCTTCCTTAATAAAACTTTTCTTTATCTCTCCTAGTTTTTGTTGTCCTCCAATTGCTTGTATTTTTTGAAATTTACTTATATATGTCAAGCTTACCTTCTCCCAGTAGAAAGTTAGCTCCTGGAGAACAAGGATTATTTCATTTTTTTCTTTATACACCTAACAGTGTACTTTCCAAGGAGGTACACATTGATAATGAAGTTGACACAGGTATTATCAGAGTTAGCTCAGTATTTAGGAAGCTTTAAATGCAAGTGTGGAAGAAGAGAGACTAACTACAAAACTGAAGGTCTACAGAGCTATTGTGTTGACCTCATTGTTGAATGCCTGTGAAATCTGGACAGTCTATTATTGTCCTGTCAGGAACTTAAATTTAAATTATCTTACATTATCTTAGCATTTAAATTATCTTAAAATTCTGAAGATCAGCAGAATAAGATAGCAGACACTGAAGTCCTTTCTCCAGCTAAACTGCCAAACATCCAAATCTTAATCTATCGTGTGCAGCACTGGTGGGCTTGCTATGTTGTTTGAATATCAGGCTTATGCTCACCCAAAAGACTATTTTATGGAGAATCCACACAGGGAAAGTGTTCATGGCATGGGGGCTGGTCAGAAGAAGTTATATAAGAGTACCCTTAAGTTCTCTCTTAAGAATTTTAGAATCGATTGTTCATCATGAAAGATCCTGGCACAGGACCACCCAGCATGGCATGCCCTCATCAGAAAGGGTGCTGTACTCTGTGAGCAAGGCAGAATGGAAGTAAATGAACTGAAATGTGAGATGCCCAAATTTAGAGAACCCACCTCAATATGCAAATAGGTGATTTGTGCCTGACTTGTGGTAGAGCATTCTGAGCTCATTGTGGTCTGATCAGCCAGTCAGATACACTATAGCTCATCTCTAACATAGTGATGTCAATTTGGTCTTTTTCAAAAACAAAGAACAAGAACCAACCAAGCAACATACTACCAGGCATATAGATAGGACAGTATCTCCATAATAAAAGCCTTTTATTGAAATTTTTGAAACACCCACAATCTAGAAGGAACCTATTGACAAGTATTATACAAGATAAAATAAAATCTTAACAAAAGAAAGTTCCAAATAAAATATTCCATAAAAATTCAAGGAGAGATATATGACTTTTAGATTGGTAGATCAGGGAAGGTTTCATAGAATACTTACCCTGTGTCTTGAAAGGAAAGACTGTAATAGAAATAGAATCATGATAGGTTATAAGCTTCTGGGTTGGCCTGTCTATATGCATGGAGATGGGAGAGTCTAAGATACAATCAGGGAACCACTAATAGTCCAATTCTACTGAAACATGAATGGAAGAATAACAAATAAAGGTAGAAATGTAAATTGGGTTCAGATTGTGGAAGACCTTGTCTATCAATCAACAATAAAATTATATACTGAAAATAATTGAATAATCATTGTTTTGGGGGAGGGAGAAAAGAAGACAAGTAACTTGATCAGAGAGCAGGATTACCCATCAATTTCCAGAATAAACTGGAAACCATAATTCATGAAAATCTGATCTCACTAGTGGGATGAGCTCACGACTTTGTGGTCTTGGTAGCATATACTTTAGGTATATTTTAGCAATGAATTAAAAGTAGTGATATGTGTGTATGTGTGTTTATATATATATATATATATGTAAGTATGAATGCATGCATGTGTGAATATTTCAGCAAGATACATAACATAATGACTAGAGAATAGGACCTGGAAATTCAAATCCCACCTAAAACACTTCAGAACTTTGTGCCTCATTTTCTTGTTTTGTTTTGGGTTTTGGGTATTTGCAAGGCAAATGGGGTTAAGTGGATTACCCAAGGCCACACAGCTAGGTAATTATTACGTGTCTGAGACCAGATTTGAACCCAGGTACTCCTGACCCCAAGGCCGGTGCTTTATCTACTACACCACCTAGCCGCCCCTATGCCTCATTTTCTTTATCTGTAACAAGGGTGTAGATAATAATTTCAATGGCATCTATAGTCCATTCTAGTTTTAAATATATGATTTTAAGATCCTAATAATAAAACCACAATGGAATGCACTTAGATGAGGATAGAAGTATGACCAACATCATTTTCTGGGTAGCCTTGGTAATATCCTAAGTTTACCCCTTATCTTATTTCTTCCATCACTACATCTCTTGTATATGCTGCTTCTTTTCATTAGAGTCATCACTCTGGTTGAGGCCTTCAACACTTAAAGCTCTAATTATTGCATTATCCTTCAGGTTGCTTGCCCACAATCTCATTCTCTCCAGTCTGCTCCCCACCCTCACACTGCACTTCATTGCAACTATTTCTCAATTGTTGTATTAATCATCCTAAAGCACAATTATAACCAGGTCATGCCTTTCCTTCCCCATCTCAATAAACTTTATTTACTCCCAGTTATCTCTTTAATCAAATACAAAATCTTTACTTAGGTATTCAAAACTCTTTATAACCTTGTCACTTCCTAATTTTTTTCAGTTTTTCTTATACTTAATTCTATGTATTATATGATTCAAAAACCTCTACCTTCTTTTCATTCTTTGCATATGTCACTATAGATCTCAGCATCTGTGCTTTTATACTCTGTCTAAAGCTTGGAATATTTTGCCTTCACCTCTGGCTTTCATAAAAACTCAGTTCAAATCCTATCTTCTATAAAATGTTTTTCCATTTTCCCCAATTCCAAATTACCTCCTAAAATTATTCTTCATCTAATTTTTGTATATCTTGTATGTACTAAGATATGAGTTCCTTGAGGTCTAGAACCATATTTTTATCTATTTTTGTATACCCAGGGTTTAGCATAGAGTAGGTCATTGTAAGCACTTAATCTATGCTTAATTACAGAATGACTTAAAACAGTGATTACTTAATCGAGATTCATAGCATGAATTTATAACAGATCCAATCAATATGATCATTAGACTTCCTGCAGTCAATTTAATTTATATACGTCTTGAAGCTAATTCCTTTTTAAAAAAATGGAATAAAATGTGCCAATTTTTCATCTCAAAGTTCGTTTTCTATTCTGAAGAATTTCATATATGATTTCTCATTCACTCACAAGTCACGTGTCCCAGTTCTTTCCTTATTTTACGATGCCCTTTGCCTAGTTCAGGTATCCTTACTTATTGATAGCAGTTTTCTTGTTTCTCAACTCTTTTGGATGACACAGATTACAACCACTTATCTATACCTGCCCATCTTGTTTGACTCTTATTTATCTTTTTCAGTAAGTTGATCATAAGGTGTTTACCCACTATGTTGGGAGCCTTTCTTAATTTTCGTTATTGTTTCAAGGCACAAGTGCAGTACATGGCTGTTTGTATCATTCCTCAAATCTCCTCATACACTATCCTCTCTATTTTTCATTCCTACATTTCTTTATTATTATTATCATCATCATCATCATCATCATCATCATCACTGTTATTATTATTATTAAGGTATTTTGGTCACAAGTCTTTATATGTCAGTAAAAAGACTTGAACCCATGTTCTTTCTGGTTAAGGCTAGCTGTCTACTCCATTATACACCTTGCTTTTTTAGCATTAGGATTCACAAAACTGACATTTTCATTTAGATAGTTGCTGATCCAGTTAGAAAGTTAGTAGGTTTAAATATATACAGTTTGCTGTTTTATATTTTTTCTTTTATCTTAAGGGTATGCAGAAATGCTCATATGTTTCTTAGCATTTAATCTGTGTCAGTTGTTGTAAAGCAGAAGTAGTTGGTTTATGTATTGATTTTAAGTGGAACATTGAGTAGAGTGAGGCTCAATACAAAATTCTTGAGGCTGCGGTGGGAAAATGATGGAGAAGATGTGGGTCAACATCTAAATTCTGATTTTTTTTTTTGCTAAACTCTCTGACATTAAATTCTCTGAATCTCAATTTCCTTATCTGTTAAAAAGAAATAATAATAATATTTGTATCACCTGCTTCCCAAGGATTTGGGGGAGAAACCATTTTGTAAACCTTAAGACAACATGTAAGTATGAAATACTATTATTATTATGTTTTTCTTTTTAAAAATTTTGTTCAATAAATTTCAGATAGAAATGATCAGCGTGGAACAAAGCATTATCTTGATATATTTTTATTTTAAATGTTCTACAATCTTTTTTGTCTATAGGTAGTAATAATGGTGATTATGATGATTTTGGTGATAATAATAATAATGGTAATGATGATAATAACGAAAATTTAATGTAAAGTGAGTGAAAGTTGGTGGCTATCAAATGGACAAGAAAAGAAGTTAGACTAAATGTTCGATAAGTTTTCTTCCAGTTCCCAATACTATAAATACTATATAATCCCATGGAATTTTAAGAATGCTTAAATATATTATTTTTATATTATATGTCATCATCTGAAGTTATTTAGTAATATTTATATTAAGCTATATTGCCAATGGAAAGGAAACATAATTACATGTTCACAGTCAAAACAATTTTAAAAGTATAATTGGTGTATAATGTAGACTTATATGTTTAAATTCTGAACTGTCTTTAAGCCCTTTAAAGAATATAATCTCTAGGAATAAATGGCTTACCTATTTAATGCTTTTAGGACACAGGATAAAATAGGGGACTCATTTCATCTAGGACAGGAAAAGATAATTAATTCTTTTGGCCATAGGTCAAAACTATAACTAAGTTATTACCCAAATCATAAGAATATGGGGCACCTTGATCTTTTCCAGTAAATATGGGTCCAAGTGAGTGCATTTACTAAAATGAGATAATATCTCTGAACCCTTTAGAAATTCCATGGAGTAGAAACTACCTTTGTTTTGCTTAATTTTTTTCAAAAACATATAATAAAATCTCTAACAACCAATGAATGATTTAAATATCTTTATCAAAACTATCAATTATATATTGTAAAAGCAGGGATAGAAGGAAAGCTTACTAAAGTGTTCATGGGTGCATTTAAAAATACTTAAAAAAATTTAAAGAGGTAAGATTCCAAGAGTATAAAACACATGAATTATTAGAAATTACCAATATAAATCAGCACTTTTCCTGAAGTTTCTAGCCTTAGGGATGTTTACCATGAAGTACCAAAGAGAGACTTGATTTACTGAATGATACATCTACTATATGCAAGAGCAGAGGTTAGATCCCAAATCTTCCCAATTCAAATGCCAATTTATTTCAGTCACTCATCTTGATTTTATGAAACATTTAGCCAATGTGATAGGAATACTGCAAGAAATTCAAAGTTCTAAAAATAAAATATAACAAAAAAATTCATTTAAAATACAAACAATAGGAGTGGCTAGGTGACACAGTGGATAGAGCACCAGCCCTGGAGTCAGGAGTACCTGAGTTCTTATCTGGTCTCAGACACTTAATAATTACCTAGCTGAGTGGCCTTGGGAAAGTTACTTAACCCCATTGCCTTTCAAAAAAACCCTAAAAACCCCATGAACAATAGAACTATACCAGGGTGAAAACTTAAAATAATAACACACACAGACATATATAAATGCATCCCAAAATATGCAAATTCCATCCTTCTGATTTTTTCATTTTACCCATCAATGTTTTTGACTTTATATTTCAAATATTTATTTTTCTTTTTTATTGAATTTTATAAAGTATCCCTTTTTGATAATTTGATTGATAAAGTACTAAAACTCAGAAGCAATTTCACTAAAGTTCTTGTTTACATTGGTATGGCTTGGATATGACTATTAAATGTTTTTTCTAAATAGGTCTTTTTATTTCTGCAAAACTTTTTAAAACTTTGTTTAACTGTTCTGTATATACTTTGGGAAGTTATTTTCCAAATAGTTAATGTATCTTTTTTTAATCAAACATGAAATTTCTTTTCCTACTTCTTTTCATTTGAAGTGTTATTTGCAAAGTATCCATTTGATATATTTTGCAGATAATTTATGTCCTTCTACTTTTCTGAAACTATTAATGGTTGTAGTCACTGATTTTCTAGTATTCTCTTAAAAGTCATCATATCACCAACAAAAAAGGTCATTTTTGTCTCTATTTTGCCTCTTGTTTCTCCTATTTCTTGTATCATCGCTATAGCTAGCATTTCCAGCACTAACTAATGAGCATAGAGACAACTGGATATCCTCATTTATTATGTTCATCTTTTTTTTCCATTGAGATTAATCCTAATTTCACTTATATGCACGTATACACATATACTAATAATGTTTGTCCTTTATTCTTGAAGAAGAGCACAACAGCAGGGTTGTGATGCCATGAAAAGCACAGCAATTGATTTTGAGTGAGGGGGTGCTGCGCTAAGTCACCAACCTCACTTTCGCCTCCAGAGTCATCCAGGTCCATCTAGATATGAATCAAGATGCCTGGAGATGGCTCTGGATGCAAGGCAATCAGGGTTAAGTAACTTGCCCAAGGTCACACAGCTAGTAATGTCAGTGGCTGGATTCAAACTCCCATTCTCCTCTGCTTTATTCACTGCACCATCTAGCTGCCCTACACATATACATACATGTCCACACATGCATGCTTGCATATATGCACACATGTACTTATATAATCATATATATATATGTATATATAGGAAAAGTCCCTTAATTCTTATGCTTTAAATGTTTTATATAAGTATAAAATATATGTATGAACAAAATATGTAATATGATACCACATGTATTTAATTTAAATGAGCATTTTGTTGATGATTTTCTGCATTTGTTTATACAAAATGATTTTATTACTTGTCATAATTTATTTTTATATTTTTTCTAAAGAAGAGGCAGTGTCATTTGGGGTATACAAAGCTAGTCTCAAAACCAGGAGGATGTCTTGAACTCAGGTCCCATGTCTGACCTATATTAACTTTGTAACTCTGACCACTTAAGTCACTTATCCTCTCACTGCTCTGAGTAGGAATGTAAGACTATAAATAGAAGAGAAGGTGTCAATTTGTTTTGGTAGAGGGAATTCCTTACGGGAGTTTCAGATGATATGATGATTTATTTAGAGAATCATAGAGGGTTAACTAAAAAAATAAAAAGACTGGTAACTTTTAGAAGACAGAAGGATATAAAAATAAATTCACATAAATCAAGAGCATTCTCATGTATAATCATTATCTACAACAGCAACAAAACAAAACCAGCAGGAGTTGGATAGAGAAATTCTATTAAAAATTAACTTCAGAAATTATAAAATATTTCAGAGCATATCTACCAATATTCTAAATATCATTTATGGAAATAAATGCATACTTAAGTAATTGAGAACATATTAATTGTTCTTGGCTATGTTTAGTCAGAGGAAAGTGCAAAAGCAAGAGTGAAGTTTATCATGAAAAAAAAAGGTGCCAAGATTTTGGCAGTTGATTTTGCTACTTCCTGGCAAAAAGAGAAAAAAAAAATGGAAGTAGTGTCACATTTTATATTCTCAGGCTCAAAGGCCATTGTAGATGATAATTAAAGTCATGAAATTTTAAAAAATTACTCATTGGAAGTAAAATTATGGAAAATCTGTATAATCTACCAAAAAAAGTAGGGACATTACTTTGCCTACAAAGGTCTGTAATACTGAAGGTTAAGGTTTTTCCAATAGAAATATATGGTTATGAGGGTTGAATATAATGCTTAGTTTGAGTTCTAATCTGTTCTCAGAAACGTGACCCTGGATGTCACTTAACCTTTGTCTGTCACAGTTTCATCATCTGTAAAATGGGGATTATAACAATACCGGCATCATAGTTATTATGAAAATCCAATAAAATAAATCTTTACAAATCTCAAAGTACTACAAAAATGTTTATTTTTATTATTATTATTATTATTTATAGAGTTAAAATAATAATGAAATTCATATTGAGGGAAAATATCAATAATTTTAAGAATAATAATGTAAAGAATGGTAAATCTTGGATGGGGATGGCTAGCAGTTCCTGTTTCCAAGTAATAGTCATTAGAAAATTTGGAGAGAGAGAGAGAGAGAGAGAGAGAGAGAGAGAGAGAGAGAGAAAGAGAGAGAGAGAGAAAGTTTATTCAGTAGAACAGACTAAGTATACAACATGAAGAAGTAAACACAGTACTACAGTCATAAATACTACATGAGCAAGGAGATAACTGGATATTCTCAGGGAAGGAATTACTATTGGGAAGGAGGGAAGTAATTAATATTTGACAAAAACTATAGAAAAATTGCACAATACTCTAAGATAAATTAGTTTTAGAACAACACCTTCCACCATATAACAAGATAAGTTCCAAATAGCTAAATGACCTACATATATAGAAGAGGTCACATTAGAAAAAAATTAGAGGAATAAGAAATTATCTTTCACACCTTTGAAATGGAGAAGAATTTATTACTAAATAAACAGAGAAAATCATATCAAATAAAATAAATAATTTTCATTATAAAATTCAAAATATTTTTGCACATATAATCTAATATAACAAAAAGTTAAATTAAAACATGTAACTTTGAGGAAGAAATCATTGTGACAAGTTCCTTTTCTAAAGATTTTGTTTCTATAATATATAAAAAACAGATTCACATTTATAAAATTCATAACTATTCCTTAAAATCTAAATAGTTAAGGATATAAATAAGTTTTTAAAGGAAGAATACTAAGCTATTAGGTTTCTAAGCATGTTTGAACCAAAGCATATTAAAATAGTCTGAATCATTAATACAGAATTGCAATTTAAACTACCTTTACTATTCCACTCCAGATTGGTAAATATGATAGAAGAGCAAATTTTTTTTGGGGGGATTTTGCTAATATAGTGTTGGTGGAAGTGTGCACTGAGGTCCAGACATTCTGGAAAGCAGTTTGGGACTATGTTTAATTGTTATTTTCTTTTTTAAAAAATTTATTGGGGCGGCTAGGTGGCATAGTGGATAAAGCACTGGCCTTGGAGTCAGGAGTACCTGGGTTCCAATCTGGTCTCAGACACTTAATAATTACCTAGCTGTGTGGCCTTGGGCAAGCCACTTAACCCCATTTGCCTTGCAAAAAAAAAAAGAAAGAAAAGAAAAAAAAATATTTATTTAAGGCAATGGTGTTAAGTGACTTGCTCAAGGTCACATAAGCTAGGCAATTATTAAGTGTCTGAGGTCAAATTTGAATTCAGATCCTTGTGACTCCATAGCCAGTGCTCCATCCACTTTGCCACTTAGTTGCCCCTAAAAGTTATTTTCTCATTAAAAAAACAAACGATTTTAATGACATGTTCTTTGATTCATTCATTGTTTTAGAATAAATCTAAACTAATCTCCATTTTGTTTTTATTACTTAGTTCATATTTGATTTGAATTAAAGTTTTATTGTATTCTGGTGTGTAAAGAATACATTGCTTATTTCTGCCTTTGAGATTTATATATTATTCTCTAGCATAGAATATAATCAACTTTTGTAAACTTTCTTTTCAATCCTCAAAAGGATTTTTGGAATTTCAATGTTCAATGATGTATAATTTTTCTAATTTCTGTTCAAATTCTAAATTCAATTTTTATTCTTTTAGATTTATTGAAGTCTAAGAGAGTCATGTTGAATTATTACCCTACTAAGTATTTTTTCAATGAGTCTTTTTTTAAAAAACATAGATGCCATGTCTTTTGAAAAATAGACAAAAATTAAAACTTTTTCACCCTCTATCTCTTGAATTATGCAATATTGAAGAATAATTATTAGGTTAAACCATGTTCTTTATCTTTCAGTTTATCACATTCCAATCTTTTCTTGCTTTCTTCTTACTTTTAGTATTTTGGCATGATTATAAATTAAATTTTTGTTATATGACCAGTTTCCTTCTTTGCCCTTGCAATAATTTCTCTTTGACCAGGGCGTTCTGGAGCATATTTCATTGATTTGAAGTTTGTGTGTTTTTCCTGGATATTTCATTTTCATTTTTTGGTTTGGCTAAGAGCCTATGATTTTATAGGTGTTGACAACTCTTTTTGTTGGGGTACTTCCTCCATAGATGCAGAGTGATAATGTATTTGTAAATTAGAGTTCATGTATTTGCTTAGGGCCTTGAAAGAAAAAAATGGCTTAGAGAAAGTCACATTCCCTGACTCTTAGAACAACTGACTATCTACAGTACTCCAGCACTTCTCAGCATCATCTTCATTATATTGGCAACTTTCTTTGGTTTTCTATCCTTTTCCCCTCTCCTTTCTGTCCCACCATGAAGAATACTTTTCTTTCTTCTATTTTAATTTTTATTTTAATTAATTTAATTCAAATAGCACACATCTCTCTGAACTTGGACTTGCTCTTCCCCAGTTCTTTTTTTGAAAATTTAAATATGTGCATATGGAACAACAGGGGGCGGAGCCAAGATGGTGACAGAAGAAGAGCCTCTCTTAGGTGCTCTCTCTCTTTAATATTTCAAAACTCATAAAATAAGGACTCTAAATTTTTGAGAGACAGAACCCACAGAATGATCCGGTGAGACAGTTCTCCAGCCCAAGGTAACCTGGAAAATAGTGGAAAGGCTCTGCTCTATGGGGTTAAAAGAGCAATCCACCAGAGTGAAGGAACTTCAGATTTCCAGAGGCAACCCCATGGCACTTGGGAGCCACCACTCATGGCAACAGGGGCAGTTTCCTGAACTACACCCCAGGGAGCACTGGGCACAACTTGGAATATCAGCAAGGAGGTCTCTGCCACAGTGAGCACTTGAAGCCCAGCCTCCAGGACACTCAACAAGCAGCAGGCCACAGCAGCCAAGATTCAGGAAATGGAAGCAGGCAGATCCAGTAAGCAGGATCTCCCAGGAAACTAAGCCTTGAGTATTCAGCATACCCAAGGTATGGGAGTGGAGAGAGACTTCTGAGGTCTGTCCTCCATACCTGGAACAGGACTCTGGGGTTGTGACAACATTCAGTTCCTGAACACAGTCTAGGCCCCCCATAGAACAGTAGGGCCCACCCTCACCTCAGCCCTGGGCAGAGGGGTGTGTTTGTGGTCATTCATAGACCAGGAGGGAAGACAGAGCATCATACACTGAGATGCTTGTGGGGGGGTATCCAAAAAATACTCAAAAAGCTCAGGAAGCACCCCCAAACCAGGCACAGCCTGGGAAAATGAGTAAACAGAGAAAAAAGAGGAATACCATTAAGAAATTCATTGTCTATGATCCCAAGAAGGATCAAAATACTCAGTCTGAAGATGAAGAAGTATAAACTCCTGCATCTCAAGACTGCAAGAAAAACAGAAATTGGCCTCAGGCTATGACAGATTTCAAAAAAGATTTTGAAAATCAAGTGAGGGAGATAGAACAAAAATTGGGAAAAGAAATGAGAGAGATGCAGGAAAAACATGAAAAGAAGTCAGTAGCTTAGTCAAGAAGATCCAAAAAAATGCTGAAGAAAAAACATGTTCAAAACCAGCATAGGTCAAATGGATAAAACGGTTCAAAAAGTTATTGAGGAGAAAAATGCTTTTAAAAACATAATTGGCCAGATCAAAAAAGAGACAAGAACGTTCTCTGAGGAAAAGAAATCTTTCAGATGTATAATGGAACTAAAGAAAGCTGCTGACTTTATGAGATGTCAAGACACAATACTTCAAAACCAAAAGAATGAAAAAAATTAGAAGAAAAGGTGAAACATTTCATTAAAAAAAACAACTGATCTGAAAAACAGATTCAGGAAGTTAATTTAAGAATTATTGGGATACTTGAAAGTCATGATCAGGAAAAGAACCTTAACATCATTTTTAAAGAATTCCTATGGGAAAATTGCCCAGATATCCTAGAAACAGAGGGCAAAAGAAATTGAGAGAATCCACTGATCTCCCTGAGAAAGAGATCCCCCCCAAAAATCATCTCCCAGGTATATTATAGACATGTTCCAGAACTCCCAAGTCAAAGAGAAAATATTACAATATTTTCTAAGTCAGAATGACACAATTCAAATATTGTGGAGCTGCTTTCAGGATCACAAAGGACTTAGCAGCAACTTCCTTAAAGGTTTGTAGGGCTTGCAAAAAAGCTCAGCATGCAACTGAGAATAAACTACCCAGCAAAACCATACTTCCTCTTCCAGGGAAAAAGATGGACTTTCAATGAACCAGAGGAATTTCAAATGTTCCTGTTAAAATTACTAGCACTGAACAGAAGGTTTGATCTTCAAATACAGGACTCAGGTGAAGCATAGAGAGTGGAGGAGAAGGGTAAAATATGAGGGACTTAATGATGATGTACTACATGTATTCCTGCATAGAAAAGTGATACTGATAATACTCATAAGAAACTTCTAATTTAATAGAGTAGGTAGAAAAACATTCATAGATGAAACACAGGCGAGACCTGAATTTGAAGATATATTTTGTAAAACATGGAGTCAATGGCTAAAAGGGAAATGTAATGGAGTAAGAGAAAAAGAAGTGAAATAGGCCAAGATATTTCATATAATAAGATTTTTTATTACATTGAGCTATTACAATGATATGGAAGGGGGAAGGTGAGGGGGGAATGGAGGAACCTTTGCTTTTATCAGAGGTGGCTCAGAGAGGAAACAGCATATATACTCAATGGGGTATAGACATCTAGAGTAAGAAGGAGAGAAGGGGGATGGGGGAGGGGGGCATGTGAGTGATGGAGAAGAGTGTGGACTGTGGAGGAGAGTAGTCAGATATAACACATTTTCTTTTTGATTTCTTGCAAGGGGCTGGGATTTGATGGCCTTTCCAGGACCACAGGGCTAGGTGGTTGCTGGGCTTGGGGCCTCTTGGCCTCAGGGCCAGTGATCAGTCTGCTGTGCCACTCAGCTACCCTACAGCACATTCAAAAAGAGGTACAGAGTGAAAGGAGAGAGAAAATATAGTGTATGGTAGTGGGGAAGTATGAATAGAGGGAGTTGCAATCAGCAGTGGCAACAGTGGAAAACTATGGAAGCAGCTTTTGTGATGGACTTATCCTAAAGAATGTGATCCCTCTGTGACAGAGTTGGTGTTGTTGGAACACAGACTGAAGCACATGTATTATTATTATTATTATTATTATTATTATTATTATTATTTGGGGGGGTTGCAGGGCAAATGGGGTTGCGTGGCTTGCCCAGGGCTGATTGTTTAGTGTCTGAGGCTGGAGTTGAACCCAGGCGCTTCTGGCTTTAGGACCGGTGCTCTGTCCACTGTGCCACCTAGATGCCTCTATTATTATTTTTTAAATTTAAATTTAAATTTTTTTCTAATTCCTTTACTTTTTTGCTCATGAGGGTCTATATTTTGGGGAGCAGGGGATATTATGTTTACTCTTAAACAAGAATATTTTGGCAATGTTTAAAAATCATTTGTTCAAAAATAAAAATAAATATAATAAAATTTTTTTTTAAAAAAAGTAACAACAGTGATTGTTTGATACCTCCATACCTTCACTGTTAGCTTTCCATAACAACAACAACAAAAATAATGTTTGTGAATCTACATTTAGGATGGTTATAGAGGCAAAGCCTATGATAAATTGTTTTCTGTTAGGGGAAGGGAGGGAGGGAGAAAAAATGAAAAATCTTACAAAAGCATGATTGTTGAAAACTACTGTTGCATATAGTTGGAAAAATAAACAAATTTTTAAATTTTTAAAAAATTAAATGTAAAAAATGTGCATATGTCAGCATTCTTATTTATTCTTTAAAATTCTGAAGAAAAAATACATACACTTATATTAGGGCATTCTTAGCCATCAGTTATAGCAAATGGAGAAGCTTTGTGTTCTGTGGACAAGTTCACTTATCTTGGCATTGTTTTATTCCAAGAGACACACACTGCCAATGATTTGACATACACAATGCCAGAGCTAGCTCAGTATTTGGAAGGCTCTGAAAGAAAGTGTGGAAGAGAAAAAGTATTAGACTAACCACCAAATTGAGGGTTTTCAGAACCATTATGCTGACATCATTGCTTTATATCTGTGACATCTGGGACAGTCTAACTGCATCATATCAGCAAACTGAATCACTTCCATTTAAATTGTCTTAGGAAGATTCTGAAGATCATCTGGGAGGAGAAGATACCAGACATAGAAGTTCTTGCTCCAGCTAAATTGCCAGTATTCCAACTTTACTACAGAGAGTGCAACTACAATGATGTTATGTCATGTTGTTAGAATGCCAGAACTATGTTTGTCAAAAAGACTGCTCAATGGAGAACACACACAAGGCACGTGTTCACAAGGGAGTCAGAAAGAATGATACTGGGACACCCTGAAGGTCTCTCTCTTAAGAACTTTGAAATTAGACTTCTGGGCAGAGTCAAGATGGCGATATGAAGCTAGCATGCTCCCAGACCTTTTCCCTACAAAAGCTAAATGAAGCCTCTGCACAAGTATTAAAGCTACAGATCCTAACAAAAAAAAAAGACAAGATCCAAAGAAGTTTTCATCAGTAGACATCTTGGAGGATCTTCAGTGAAGGCCTATCTCTTTTGAGGAAAGGGGAAGTAAAGCACAGTAAGGTGGGAGAAAGGGAAAGTCAGTGGGAGGGTTTTAGCCACAATTCAGTTTAGGTCCCCATAACATGACAACAGCCTAGGTCCAAGCAGCTAGATAGCAAGCTAGCAGGGCAAAGGACTTGGATTACAACCCAGAATTTACTCTCCCATCCCCAGACAAGGTCTCAACCTTGGGAACATCAGGGCAAAAGACAGAATTTGATTGGAAACATACTACTGCATAGGCAGAACCTGGACATAATGAAGGAAATAAACCTTTGAAAAGACAAGGCCTGGACTTCATAGGCAACATCTTGGTCAACAATAAGCCAGGGATCAGATCCCAGTCCCAGCATAAAAAGCTCTGCATACCCCAATATTACAGCTCAGACATTTCAAGATGAGCAAAACAGTTTAAAAAAGCTATCCTACAGATAAAGTTGATAACAGCGCCACCTTAGAAGAAGAAAACAGTGAAAAATGCCCCATGGGGATAGTCTCAAAAGAGCCTGTAAATTGGATTCAAATCCAAAAGCTCATAGAAGAGCCTAAAAAATAATATAAAAATCAAAGAAAAGAGGAAGAAGAAAAATGGAATAAGAACTGACAGTTATGCAGGCAAACTATGAAAAATTAACCAAAGAAATCAAATTCTTTAAAAGTAAAAATAACCAACAGGAAAAAGGATGTAACTCTTCAAAAAAATAAAATTGACCAACTGGAAAAGGAATCACAAAAGCTAATTGAAGAAAATAAAACCCTAAAAATTAGAATTGAACACAACCAATGAATTTATGAGATTACAAGATTCCATCAAAATAAAAAGGCTGAAAAAATTGAATTTTTTTTAGGAAAAACAAATGACCTGTAAAATAGATCCAAGAGAGATGTAGTGAATCACTGGATTACTAGAAAGTCTAGATAATAAAAAAAAAAAAAGATCCTTGCAGGAAATTATCAGGGAAAATTGTCCAAATGTGCTAGAGCGAGAAGATAAAATAGTCATTGAAAGAATACACAAAATTCCTCCTGAAAGTGAGCTCTCAGGATAAACTTCAAGGGCTATAATAACCAAATTGCAGGATTCTCAAATAAAGGAGAAAATGCTACAAGCAATAAAAATAAACAATTTAAATATAAAAGGAAACAGTTAGACTTACACAAGTCTTATCAGCTTCAACATTGAAGGATCAGAGAACCCAGAATACCATATATTGAAGGGCAAAGGACTTGGATTACAACCCAGAATTTACTGTCCTGCAAAATGCAACATATACTATCAAGTAAAAAGATTAATGTTCACCAAAATAAACGACTTCCAAAATTTCCTGATTAAAAAATACCAGAAGTGAAGAGAGAATTCAGTTTCCAAATACACAACTCAAGAGATGCATAAAAAGGTAAATGAAAAGGGAAGGAAAAAGAGAAAAGAAAATAAATGTTAGTCAAGACTGTTAAATTGTACACAATCTGTAAGGGAAGATATAATACTTGCAATTCCTGAGAATTGTATTTCTCTTAGGATAGTTAAAGGCTTGAATATGATTGAAGAGACTGAATTTAGAGGATATGGGTATGGTTGGTTCTTGTTTTTCCACTGAAGAGAGGACTTCACTATGTTTGAGACAAAAAGTACAGATTAAAAAAGCAGGAGTGTTCCCTCTAAACTTATGTATCTCAATTTCCTTTAATTTATTTTAATTCTGCTTTGTTCACAAAGCTTAGCACATTGTCTGACAAGGGCATTTTATGCTGGACAGTCTTGAATCAGTGTCTCACATACCTTATAATCAATTGTAAAGTTCTTAAGAGAAACTTTCAGAATGTCCCAATACTTAGAGCACTTTGAGACTCAATAGTTAATTAAATAAGAAGTGACTTTAGCACTTATTTAAATAAAAAGTTAATTTAGAGAGTGAGAACCCACTTAGAAGGGTTGGACTTAATACATATTTCAGTTAATAAGGGTTTAAGTATCCTGGTTGGAAAGCTAAAGAGGGGAATGTGGGAGAGATTACATTGGGGGTGGGGCGCAAATGGTTCATAAAATGATTTGGATTTAATGACACTTTGGCTCATGTAGATTGTGTGCCCTTGGAGGGCTTGTAAAGAATCAAATTATTCTAATTTGATGCAATTCAAGTCTCTAGAGAAGTGTAATTTCAAGTCACCTAGTGACTTAGAGGCAATGCTGCTTATCAAAAAAATCAAACAATCAATCAGTCTGTGATTGAACTTTGATAGTTCTTTGAGCTTAACATGCAATCAAGCAATCTATCAATCAAGCTTTGATTGATGGTACATAATTGATAGTACTTGATTGATAAATAATAACAAATAAAGAGGCACAGAAACCCATATTACAGGGCAAGAAGGTAGTAAAGCTTTGATGAGAATGAATAAGAGGGAAGGAAAGAGAAAAATATAAATGGGGAAAGATAGCATGGAGGAAAATAAAGAATTAGCAATGTTAACTGTAAATGAGAATGTGCTGAATTCCCATAAAACAGAAGTGAAAAGCAAAATGGATTAAAAACCAGAATCCTACAATACATTTTTTTTTTCAAGAAACACATTTGAAGTGGAGGATACACACAAGGTAAAGGTAAAAGACTGGAGCAAAATATATTATGCTTCAACTGAAGAAAAATAATCAGGGGTAGTGATCCTGATCTTAAATAATGTAAAAGCAAAACCCAATTTCATTAAATGGGATAAGGAAAGAAACTACATCTTTTTGCATGATAGGTAACAAACTTATATCATTATCAAACATATATGCACCTAGTGGTATAGCATCTAGATTCTTAGAGGAGTAGCTCAGTGAATTACAAGGAGACACAGACAACAAAGCTTTAATAATCAGGGATCCCAACCTTCCTCTCTCAGAACTAGATAAATCCAATCACAAAATAAATAAAAATGCAATTAGGAAGGTGAATAAAATCTTAGGAAGCTTAGATATGATAGACCTCTGGACAAAACGAAATAGGGAAGGATTTTATCTATAATACATAGCACCTATAGTAAAACTGACCATGTTCTAGGGCATAAAAATCTTACAATCAAATGCAGGAAGGCAGAAATAAGGCAGCTAGGAGGTACAATGGATAGAGCATTGGCCCCAGAGTCAGAAGGACCTGAATTCAAATGTGACCTTGGTCATTTAATAATTACCTAGTTGTGTGACCTTGGGCAAGTCAATTTAACCTCATTGCCTTGCAAAATAACAAAAAAGGCAGAAATTATAAATGCATACATTTATCAGATTATGATACAATAAAAATTTCCTGAAATAAAGGAAAGATAAACCAAAAATTAATTGGAAACCAAATAATTTAATTTTCAGCAATGAGTGGATCAACAGCAAATCATAGAAATGATCAGTAATTATATCCAACAAAATTATGACAATGAAACATCATACCAACATTTATAGGTTGCAGCTAAGGCAGTTTTGAGGGGAAATTTTATATCTCTAAATGATTTAATGAATAAAGTAGAGAAAGAGTAAAGCAATGAATTGGGTATGCATCTAAAAAAGCTAGAAAAAGAACAAATTAAAGATCCCCAATTAAATATAAATTTGAAATTCTTAAAATCAATGGAGAATTTAATAAAATTGAAACTAAGAAAGCTCTTGATCTAATAAATCTAATAAATAGAACTGAGTTGTTTTGTTAAAAATCAATAAAATAGATAACACTTTGGTTAATCTGATTAAAAAAAGAAAGAAGTTTATCAAATTACCAGTATCAAAAATGAAAAGGATAAACTAACCACCAGTGAGGAGATAATTCAGAGCTATTTTGCTGAACTGTATGCCAATAAATTCGATAACCTGAGTGAAAAGAATGAATATTTACAAAAATACCAACTGCCCAAATTAACAGAAGAGGACATAAAATGCTTAAATAATCCCATTTCAGAAAAAAGAAATTGAAGAAACCATCAATAAACACCCTAAGAAAAAGTCTCCAGGTCTAGATTGGTTTACAAGTGAATTCTACCAAACATTTAAGGAACAATCATTTTCTATACTACATTAACTATTTAAAAAAATAGGAGATCCACCAAATTCCTCTAATGACATCAATTTGGTGCTGATACCAAAACCAGGAAGAAGCAAAACAAAGACAACTAAACACCAATTTGCCTAATGAACATTGATTTAAAAATCTTAAATAAAATTTTAGCAGTGAGATTGCAGCAAGTTATTACTATGATAACATTCCACGATTAGGTAGGATTTATACCAGGTAGGTAGGGACAGTTTGATATTAGGAAAACACTCAACAGCAATAATAGAACCAACAGAAATCATGCAATTATTTCATTAGATGCTGAAAAAGTATTTGATAAAATACAACTTTCTTTGGATTTTTTATAAAATACTAGAAATTAAAGTAAATTAAACAAATGAAATGAAACATAAGAAAATATGGGAATTGAGAGTTTTCCTTAAAATAATAATTAGTATCTATCCAAAATCATCAACAAAATTATATGTAATGGGGAAAAACTAGGAGCATTTCCAATAAGATCAGGGGTGAAGTAAGGATTCCCATTATCACCATTACTATCCAATATAGTATTAGAAGTGTTAGCTTTTGCAATAAGAGAAGAAAAAGAAATTGAAGGCAATGAGCAACAAAGTTTTCACTCTTTGCAGATGATATGATGATATAATTATAGAGAACTTGAGAAAATCATCTTAAAAACTACTTCAAACAATTAACAATTTCAGCATCTTGTCAGAATATAAAAATAAATCCAAATAAATAATCAGCATTTCTATTTATGAACAATGAAGCTCAAGAGCAAGAGAGATAGAAAGAGAAATTCCATTTAAAGTAACTATAGATAATATAAAATACTTGGGAATATAACTCTCAAGGCAAATCCAGAAACTGCATGAACACAGTTACAAAGCACTTTCACACAAATTAAGTCAGATCTAAACAATTAAAAAATGTTGAGCTAAAATAATAAAATTATCAATTCTACCCAATTAAATTGCTAATTAATTTCTATACCCATCAAGCTACCAAATAACTATTTTACTGAACTAGGAAAAAAGGAAGAAAATTCAACTGGAGCAACAAAAGTTCAAGAATATTAAGAGAACAGATGAAAAAAATGTAAAATCTTGCTCTTCCAGATATAAAACTATACTATAAAGTGGCAGTCATCTGAATGATACTGGTTAAGAAATAGAGTAATGGACCAGTGGAATAGAATAAAATCAAAAGAAAAAGTATTAAATTAATGTAGTAATCCAAAGACATTAACATCTGGGATAAGAACTCACTATTTGACAAAAATTATTGGGGAAACTGAAAAGTAGTATGGCAAAAATTAGTCAAAAACACACACATCTCATAGTCTTTTCCAAAATAAGGTCAAAATGGGTATCAGATTTAGACATAAAGTGTGACACCATAGACCAGGAACTATCTTTCTGTCAGATCTGGAAAGGAGAGAAATTTATGACCAAGCAAGAAATAGAATACATTATAAATTGCAAAATGGATGATTTTGTCTATACTAAATTTAAAAAAGGTTTTGCACTAATAAAAAAGATGTTGACAAAATTAGCAGGAAATCAGAAAACTGGGGGACAAATTTTCTGTCATTTCTAAAATATATAGAGAATTATAATCAAGTTTATAAGTTTACAAGTCATTCCCAAATTGATAAATGGTCATAGTATATGAACAGACAGTTTTTGAATGATGAAATTAAAGCTATATATAAACATATGAAAAAATGCTCCAAATCATCATTGATTAGAGAAATCAAATTAACACAACTCTGGGATATCATCTCATAACTATCAGATTGGCTAAGATGATAAAAAGAGAAAATGACCAGTGTTGGAGAGGTTTGGGAGGATTGGGACATTAATATAATGCTGGTGGAATTGTAAATTGATCCAAACCATTCTAGAGAGCAATATGAAACTATGCCCAAAGAGCAATAAAGCTGAATACACCCTTTGTTCCAGTAATTCCAGTATTAGACCTATATCAAGAAGAAATCATAAAAATTGTGTAAAATCCTATATTTTCCAAAATATTCATAGCAGCTCTTTTAGTAATAACAAAGAATTGGAAATTGAGGGGAAACCCATCAATTGGGGGAATGACTGAAGTTATGGTACATGAATACTATGGAATACTATTGTTCTATAAGAAACCATAAATGATCAGATTCTAGAGAAATATGGAATGAATTACAGAAGAACAAAGGGGATCAGAACCTAAAGAATATTAACCATTTTAACAAAGAATATTAACCACTTTACAGCATTGTGAGGTGATCATCCTTGATGGATACAGCACCTCTCAGCAGTTCAGAGAGTTAGGACAACCCTATAAGCCTGGCTATGGACAATGCTGTCCTCATTCAGAGTAACAAAAACCAAACCAACCTAAACTAAAAAAAAAACCACTTCAGAATCTCATGAACATACATTCATTTTTTAAAAAAATATTTCTTATATGTATTTCTTTCCTATCCCATGGTTTTCCATCTTTTTCATTAATCCTAATATCTCATACCTTAAATGATTAATCTGTAAACATGTTTAACACAAATATATATCTATGTATGTATGTATTCACTGACTGTTGTCACTGAAGGGAGGGGGCTGGGAAGGGATGGTGGATGAAAATTATGTAACTTACAAATATGCATATGCATATGGATGAATATTGAAAACTTTCAAAACATGTAATTGAAAAATTATAATATCAATTAAAAACAGAAGAACAACAACAAAGAGCAGCATGGCCCCAACAGTTCTGAGTAGTTGGGACAGAACTAGAGAAAGGCAGGTATTATTCTCATTTCCAAACTTTAAAAAAAAAAGAACTTTGGGGGTGGCTAGGTGTCTCAGTCGATAGAGCACTGGGCCCAGAGTCAGGACTACCTGAGTTCAAATCTGGCCTCAGACACTTAATTATTACCTAGCTGTGTGACCTTGGGCAAGCTACTTAACCCTGTTTGCCTTGCAAAAACCTAAAAAAAACCCCAAAGAACTTTGGAATTGATTGTGCAAGCATGAGAGACACTGCCATAGGACCATCCAGCATGACATACCCTCATCAGTGAGGGCACTTTGCTCTAAAGAGAAGGGTATAATTGAAGCAGCTCAAAGGACACATGACACATATAAATTTATAGTACCCACCTCAGGTGTTTACATGGACTATTTGTGCCTGACCTATGGTAGAGGATTCTGAGCTTGTATTTGTCCCAGACTTAGTGATGTTATTTTGGTTTTCTTTGATAGAAAGACAAGAACCAATCAACCAACTGTCTGATCACAATTTATTAGCCATTTAGAAATCAATCCAAAAGATATGGGACTCAATGAAAATAATCTAGTGATTACATAGAATTTGTCAGTAAACAAATATTGAGCATATTAGCAGTATGCTAAGAAGCTAAATAATGGTTTATACAGTAACTTTGACAATATGCTCCATTAAAGTTTATGTCCTGCATGACTGTACCTTTGTATAACCTACAGACTACAGTGTCATCAATATACATTTTTCTAGTGGATTATGTTGTAAAGTATGGAATATATGCTGATATTATTTTCTCATTTTACAAAAGTTTCCTTTCATCAGTGATATTAAGAAAAACCCTATAGAACCTTTAGTTGTCTCATTCCACTTGACTTTGACCATTTAGAAACAGATTTTATATTATTAATTCTATTCTTTTTGGCCTGGTCCTATGATTTCATTGCTGTAGGAAACTTTCACTGAGAATATGTCCTCTAAGGTGAATCAGCAACAATTCTCTTATTTAGAATTTCCTGGGGAACATAAATGAAATACCTTAGTCAGATTGGAAATTCCAGATGAAGGACCCATCCAAATCTAGTTGCTCCTGGCTGACTCTAGACATCAGATCAATTGTTGTTACTAGGATTCAAATACTTTATGAATCCATGATTTTATCAGAAGTAGGTAATCCTTCTATGGATGGAAATTTCAAAACCATCTTACCTTATTAGACAGTGTCTATGAGTCCTTCTGGGCAAATTGGTGGAATAGTGGATAAAGGAAGCATGGAATCTGGCATCTGAAAGACTCAACTTTTTGAGTTCAAATCTGACCTAGAAACTTACTAGCTATTTGACCATGGGCAAGTTATTTAATCCTGTTTGCCTCAGTTTCCTGTAGGAAAAAGTAAAACCCCACAGTATTTTGGCCAGGAAAATCCCAAATGAGGTCTTAAACTGTCACACATAATTAAAAAATAGTTGAATGAATACCTTTGGCTGAAATGTTCCTTGAGTTTTTCCTGACAAATCTTTCTTTGCATAGTAGGCATACTTTCTCCAGGCAGTTCCATACTGAAAGGTGTTACCTTTCTAGTCTGGTAGGACCTTCCAGAGTATATATTCTACTGACAAAGTCACTGAGAACTCATGGCTATGACTATGTCAAGATAAGAAACAAGAGAAAACTAGCAAATTATTATGTTGGGGTTATTTTCAGCTAAGCCTGTAATTTTTTTTTTGCTTTTTGTAAGGCAATGAGGTTAAGTGACTTGCCCAAGGTTACACAGCTAGGTAATTTTAAGTGTCTAAGGCTGGATTTGAATTCAGGTCCTCCTGACTCTGGTGCTGGTGCTCTATCCACTGCACTACCTAGCTGCCTCCAAATTGTTCTTTTTAAAATAAAATTTTATTCATCTCTTGTCTGATTATATCAGCTAAATTTTCCATGGATACAACTCCCAATCCCTCCTAGAGAGAACACATTCCATATAAGGAAAAAAGTTGTGTATTGTTATTAATAATCACTATATACATATATATATGTATATATTGGAACATTATTATGAAAAAATAAAAATTTGATAAAACTGCCACTTACTTTGTCAACTGTACAATAAAAATTGAGTGCCCAAATCCTCTGAAATATTTCAATAAACCTGATATCACTGATATCAGATCTCCCTCTAAGAGGGACATCTTAACTTATTCAGCTTCTTCATTCTATAAACTGATGTCAATAAGTCAATCACTAAACATTTATAAACTTCCTAGTATGTGCTGGACTTTACTTAATGATGAGAATAAAAGGAAAGTCAAAAGATAGTTTCCTGTTTCAAGGAGCACACAGTCTAAGGAGAGGGACAAACATTTCAATAAATAAACCATATAGAGGATAAATTGGAGATTATGGGTGTCCTTGTTTTTGAAGAAGACCATGATATCAGGGAGGTGATGCCATGACAAGCTTGTGAATTGATTTGAGTGGGGGGTGCTGGGCTAAGTAACCAGTCTCCCTTTCTCTTCCAGAGCCATCTAGGTCCAGTGACCAGATATGTATCAGGATGACTAGAAACAGTCCTGGATTGATGGGGTAATTAGGGTTAAGTGACTTGTCCAAGGTCTCACTCAGCTAATGTCTGAGGTCAGATTTGAGCTCAGGTCTTCCTGATTTCAGAGTTGGTGAAAATTTGCAACTCAGAGTTTTAAAACTAAATGTTAAACAGTTTTTACATGTAAAATGCTAAATAACTTAAAAAAAATAAAAGATTGGTTTCTGTTTCTGAGAGGCATTCAACATCCTAAAAGCACTGAACAAGTTATCAAGGGCAATCCTTTCATTTCATTTTCTTGAACTAATAGATGTTGTATTCATTTATTGCCTATCAGCAAGGTCCACTTAACATATATAGAATATTTCGAGTCTGTTATTATTGTTCAGTAGTTTTCAGTTGTGTCCAACTTTGTGATCACATTTTAGTTTCTTGACAAGTGTAAGAGACTGTTGTGTGTGGGAGTACTGTAAACTTCATCACCTGGTGTCCTTTAGTACTAGAGTGTTATTTAACCATTGATTAGAGAGTGCCACGGGATTGGGAGTGGACCAGCACTTGTATTCTGGCGAATAAACAGAGCATTTAGAGATCTAGGAGATCTTGGAGAACTTGTCTCCCTTGTCTCCCACCCCTCCAATGTTTGCCTGGGTAAGGATAGGCTAGTCAGCAGGAACCTAACACACCCTGAGCAGCTAGTTCAAAAGGAACTTAACAAATGGTACCTGAACAGGGAAACAAAGGAATAGCCATCTGAGTAGAATCCAGGATAAGAACCAGCAAATACAAGCAACATCCAGGGGACATCCCAGAAGCAGAAGACTTCAGAAAAGGTAACAAGTTTATCATGGGGCTGATGTTAAGGAAGTTGAAACAAGAAGGTGTGTAGGGAATCAAAAGTAAAGTGAAAGTGCATTTGATTCCATGAGCCTAGGATCAACCCTACAGCACCTGGGGAAGAGACTTCAGCAGTACAAAAGACCATTGAAAAAGCAAAAGATCAGGGAGACAGTTTGATGGACCTAGGAGCTAAGTTTGTCATATCCTGATAATGAGGAGCCAGATCCTTTTAATCCAGGAAATCTTAGGTGAAGACATAAGCAACTAGATATGGAATCAGTAAGAGATTTAAAGAAGGCAGTGGGGGAATATGGGTCAAGATCACCTTTTGTCTGGCTACAGTTGGATACTCTTTCATACTGCATATTAACACCTAATGATTGGAAGAGATACAGCATGTTTGTCACCTGGACAATCTGTCTTTTGGACGATGGAGTTTATAGAACAATGCAGACAGATGGCTTTGAGGCATGCACAAGGTCCCAATGCCACCACATATTATGAACAATTAATTGGCACAGGTCAATTTTTCAACAATGCAGACCAACGGTATTATGGGTCAGAGATATATGAAAGAATTGCTACCTATATTACAAATGCTTGGGGACATATTCCAATACAAAATGATCAGAAAGAACTATTTGCACTTACTAGACAAAGAAATGATGAAGCTCTAGTAGATTTCTTTGCCCGGTTACAGGAGGCAGTAGGAAGAACTTTAGAAGATGTAGCAGGAATAGATGTATTCATAAAACAATTAGCATGGGTTAATGCAAATGCTGATTGTCAGAAAGCAATGATTGGCTAAAGAAGGGATGCCACCATTGAGGAAATGATTCAAAGATGTGACAGAATAGGGTCTCAGGTATATCATATAGAATTAATGATAGAGGCATTTGCTAATATGCACATGGGAAATAAAGAGAAATGGACTTGTTTTGTTTGTGGAAAACCTGGACATTTAAAGAAAGATTTTTGGAGTGCCCTAAGAGCTAAACCCAGAAAGGTCAGGGCACATCATCCTAAAACTCCATGCCCAAAGAAGGAAAAGGCAGGACACGGTATCAGAATGTATACAAGGAAATTTAAACAGAGAAAGGGGCCTCCTTCCAAGGGTACCTCAAAAACAATCATGGGCTATGACAGTTCAGGACCAGTAGGAGAATGAAATGGAAAAACCAGTATGCAACTTTGGCAACAAGCTGACCCATATCAAACTATTAATGTCCAAAAGTGCTGGGAAATTTAGGGTACCTGCATATGCTTCTACTGAAGTACTTATTCACCCTTTGCAATTAATGGATAAGGAGTTTGCAATCATTTTGGCTCCACCAAATCCAGAGTATACTCACATTATACCTTTAGTAAAGCACATGAGTGGGGAAATTATATCTATTGCAATAGTGATTGCTAATTATGGTGACAGATACATAAATGAGAACCAATGCATGGCTCAGTTATGTGATTTCTCAAGATCTGGTATAAGTAGGAAGGAAAGTGAGTTGAAAAAGAGACCAAAACAGGGAAACCATAATGATATTATGTTTACATCTGTGATTTCTTCAGACAAAAAGTCTTTGTGTAATCCAAGTAGAATGGTCAAACAGCTAATAAGTGTCTGAGGCAAAATTTGAACTCAGGCCTTCCTGACTCAGTCCTGCACAATGCTATCTAATTTCAATTAAAGATGAAATATCTCTGTCTCAGGAGATGGTGGATTCTTCCTCCATTCCAGCTCCAATTGATTTCTTTAAGTAGAATCTGGTTGATAACTTCTTCATAGCAGGAATTCTTTTTAGTCTTTGGAGTCAAGTAGATTACAAACTGAGGCCCTTTCCAATTCACAAATTCTGTAATGCCATAATTTTATTATGGAATTGAGAAGATCCCAAGAGATTTTTTTCAAGTATGTGGAAGGATATCAAGAGGAAGGAGGATTAGATCTATTCTCCTTGACCAATAGGCAAAGTGATGTGAGGAAGTTGTGAAGAAGTAGATTTCATCTCTGATTGATGTAAGTAGAGACTTTTTCACCAAGAGTGATATTTAAACATGTGTAATGTTTTCTTGAAAAAAAGTAGATTCGTTGGTACTGAAGAGAATTTTATTGGAATTGGGAAATGGAAATGCTGTCCTCAGGTAGTCCTATTCTGCTTAACTAATAGGCAAAAGGATGAAGGGAAGTTTTATAAAAGCAGATTTCATCTTGATTGATGTAAGTAGAGACATTCACCAAGACAGATATTCAAATATAAGTTATATTATCCAGAAAAATAGTAGGTTCCTTGGGACTGGAGAATTTTCATTGGAGTTGGGAAATGGAATTGCTCTCCTCAGGTGTTCCAGTAGACCTAATTAGCTCATGCTCCCTGAATCTTTGTATCCTATGTTTCTGGAAAGGGCAGTTAGTTAGAAAGCCATGAGATATGCCTATACTTCCCTGTGGATCCTGTGTGATCCATAATCATGTCCTGTGATGACAATAAGAAGAGGGTTAGAGTATGGAATAAGCATTCATTAAATGCCGGATACTAAGCACTTTACAAAAATTATTTAATTTGATCTTATGGCAATCCTGGGAGGTAGGTGACATTATTATCCTTATTTTCTAGTTGAAGAACCTAAAAATAAACAAAATGATTTATATAGGATTGCACAGTTAGAAGCATCTGAAAATGAATTTGAAGGCACAGTTTTCTTAATCGAGGTCAAGCATTTTACTCACCTAACTGTACTGCTTCAGAGTTTCTCTGAGGGGATCCGAGATGTAGTGATAGATGTAGGTCTTAACATTCACCTTTAGAAATTGGATCCTCCATGGCTCAGATTAATTCTGTCATGATTGGAGAGGACCATGAAACATTTTTGTAACAGAATACATCCCTAATCATTATGAATAAATTGTGTATAAAGATAGGATGCTTCTATATATTACATATATATTTACACACATAAATACATATACATGCTTTTATAGCTAATTGACTTTGGTTTTGTGAATGTGAGAGAGACAGCCTATAGGATATTCTACCCAATTGCTTCTGAAATTTTTTTTTACCAACTATGTTTAGTCTCACTGTCTCTCTTAAACAGAACTTAAATAGACTTAGAGTTAAGAGATGAAAGTACTTAATCTAGCCTGGCCACTATATAGCTCTGAAGCCTCATGTAGTATAGGCTATTTAACCTGTCTGAATTTGTTGAACTAGAGGACATTTAAGTTCTCATATTTTGAATTTTTTTCACTGTGGGTTCCTGTTTTAAATAACAGGAATGCCCTATGATTCCTAATAGGCCAAAGTAAGATATAGAATGAACAGCAGGAAACAAATTCTTGCCTTACTGAAAACTTAAGTAAGACACATGCACTCTGGGCTAGTTTGATGGCTATCCTACTACCTATGTGGGTAAGCCTTGAAGTAACAGTCTCTTTCTACTCTTTGAAAGAGAAGCTCCATATGTTTTGATTGGCAATAGCATCTTTTATTTCATAATTTAAATCAACAATTAATAAATTTATTAGTAATAATAATTATATATCAACCAATAATCTTGTATTTAGCCCAGGTACTATACTAATATTGCATACAGATAAGCTTAAAAATGCATATACTCTTTTTTTTGCAAGGCAATTGGGGTTAAGTGGCTTGCCCAAGGCCACATAGCTAGGTAATTATTAAGTCTTTGAGGCCAGATTTGAATTCAGGTACTCCTGACTCCAGGGCCAATGCTTTATCCACTGTGGCACCTAGCTGCCTGCCAAAATGCATATACTCTTGAGAAGAATCTTAGAGAAAAAAATTTTACTCATGCTGAAGTTTAATTTATTTACATTAAAGTCTCTCCAATATTGGAAAGATACTGATGAATAAGAAGTGTCATTGGCATGCGATTTGAGGGAGGGAACAAGACATGGCAAAGAGAAAGAAGTAAAAAGAAGAGAGTTACAGGGAATCATAGCCTGTCAGATGTACAGTGACCCTCAGAGGTCATTTAAGCAGATATCATCTTTTCTATTTCCTCTATAATTTCTTGAAGAACTCCTTACCAGGCCTGCCAAAGACTATATCCTGGAAGAACTTCAAATCTGAAAACTACTCTGGATTGGTTATTACCCATGCCAAACTCAATTTCAGGAAAGTCCTAGATTTAATTTCTTTTGGCCAAGCAATGGGGTAATGTGATTTGCCCAAGGTCATGCAACTAGGTAATTATTTGAGCTCAGGTCTTCCTGACTCCAAGGCTGGTGCTTTATCCACTGTGCCACCTAGCTGCCCCAGTCCTAGATTTAATTTCTAACTTCAGATATGAAATCCACATTATGTTCTGGAACCAGGATTAAAACAGATTTGCCTTTGGTCCTGGGTGGAGTGTGTCAACCTACTCCCAAATGGTCCTGGCAAACATTTCCATGATTTTCTTATTTTTTAAAAAAATTCTTTATTATTTTATTTTTCCAGTTATGTGCAAAGTTAGTTTTCAACATACATCCATTTTCAAGTTTATGAGCTCCTTATTTTTCTACCATCCTCCCTTTCCACTAACCTCCCCATGACAGTGAACAATCTGGTAAAATTTGTACATGTGCAATTGTATTTAACATCATTCCATATTTGTCACTTTGTGAAAGAGGAAGTAGAACTTAGGGGGGAAAAAACCATCTCATAATTTTCCTGTCCTAGGTGCACCTTCCAGGTTCCCATTTACCTATAGTAATTGTTTTTCTCAATAGAATATAAGTTTGAAGATGGTGGAGTTCTCCCCCAACTCCCTTCAAATACCTTTAAATAATTAAACAAATTATAGTGACAGAATCCATAAAACAAACCCAAAAAATAGAAACAATTTTCCAGCCAAAGACAATTTGGAAGGTTGGTAGGAAAGGTTTGTTGTACCTGGATGAGAGAAGAACAGCTCATCCCTCATCCCAACAAACCACAAGTAGGCCTCTAGGAAACTGAATCATTAATAGCAGTGACAGTTTCCAGTTCTCTCACCCAAAGATACCAAAGACAGCACAGGTCAGCAGGAAGGGTCTGCTATATCTAGGTAAGAGTTAAGCACAGTCCTGTGCAGGTTGTGCTGTCATACCCTGCCCCCCCCTCCAGCAAGCCAGGAGCAGGCCTTGGGAAATGCTGAATCAAAAGCAGCAGTAGCAGCTACTTCTTGAGTTCTCAGCCCACAGGCAGTAAAGGGGTTAAATAACAAGTCAAAAGGAAATTAGAGGGGTTTTTTTTGCTAGCACTGAGCCAGGATTCTGTTGCTTTGCCCAAAGTCAGATCTTGGTGGCAGTCTCAGACCCAGGGCAAGGTGGTGCACTAGTACACCAGAGCTTGAGACCACAGTGATAGAGGGGATGTTCTTCACAGTCTCAGGGCAGAGGAGAGTGTTTATAGTCACTCACAGACCAGAACTGTCCTTAAGTCATATCCCCTTGGAAAGATCAAAACCTACAGGTCCCCAGAAGGATGTCCCAAAACAGCTGCATAAAACCAATGAAGCCTGAGACTGTGTACCCTCAACCCTCAGAGAAAAGCCCTATTTTAACAAAGAGATAAAATGAAGTTATAGAGTAAGAAAATGAGCAAACCACAGAAGAAAATCAGACCATAGAAAGTTACTACAAATCAAGGAAGTCCCATCATACACTCAGAAGAAGATATCAAACTCAAATCTTTGATATCCAAAGTCTCCAAAAAGAATGTTAATTGGTCTCAGGCTACTGAATAGCTCAAAAAGGATTTTAAAAATCAAGTAAAAGAGATAGATGAAAATTTGGGAAGAAGAATATGAGTGATGCAAAAAAATCATGAAAATTGAGTCAGCAATTTGGTATAGGAGACAAAAAATACAGTAGAAAATAACTTAAAAAAATTCTGAAAAGTCAATGAGGAGAAGAATACCCTAAAAAGAAAAAGTCACCAAAAGGAAAAAAAGGGTAAAAAATTTCCCTGAGGAAAGAATTCCTTAAAAAGTAGAATAGACCAAGTGGGAAAGAGAGTACAAAAAGCTCACTGAGGAAAACAATTCCTCAAAAATTAGAATTGAGGAAATTGAAGCTCATGAAATTATGTGAAGTAAGGAAACAAAACAAAATCAAAAGAATGAAAAATTGAAGACAATGTACAATATCTCTTTGGAAAAAAACCAATCTGACCTAGAAAATAGATCAAAGAGACATAATTTAAATAAATTATTAGATTAACTAAAAACCATGATAAAAAAGTCTAGACATCTATTTTCAAGACATTGAAAAGGAAAACTGCCCTGGTATTTTAAAACCATAATGTAAACTATCAACTGAAAGAATCCATTCATCCTAAAAGAGATATCAAAATGAAAACTTCCAAGAAAATCATAGTCAAATTCTGAGCTTCCAAGTCAAGGAGAAAATACTCCAAGAAGCCAGAAAGAAACAATTCAAGTATCATGGAATCACAATTAGTATAATACAAGATTCAGGATAATACAAGCTTTTATATTAAAGGATTGTAGGGCTTAGAATGTAATATTCTGAAAGGCACATGAGCTTGGATTACCACTAACAATTAACTACCCACCAAAACTAAGCATGGTATTTCAGAGGAAAAGATGGATATTCAATTAGGGAACTTTCAAACTTTTCTGTTGAAAAGCCCAGAGCTGAACAGAAAATTTGATCTTTAAATACAAGACTCAAGGGAAGCATAAAAAGGTAAACAAGAAAGGGAAATCATAAAGGTCTTAATATTAAACTCTGTTTATTCCTATTTGGAAAGATGATAATGTTAACGCCTGAGAATTTTTTATTATTAGAGCATACATACATACATACATACACACACACACACACACACACATATGAAAAGAGAGAGCACAGGTGCAAGTTGAATACGAAGGGAGAGGCAGAATGGGGTAAATTACCTTGCATAAAAGAGGCAAGAAAGAGCTTTTTCGGTAGGGGAAGAGAGGAAAGTGAGGGAGGAATAAGTGAATTTTATTCTCATAAAAATGGCTCAAAGGGAATATTAATTTGAGTGTAGGAATCCATCTTACCCTACAAGAAAATAGGAAAGTTAAAAAAGATCAGATTGGGGGAGAGAGTAGTCAAAAGCAAAACACTTTTGAGGAGGGACGGGGTGAGAGGAGAGAGAGAATAACATAAACAAGATTGGAGAGAATAAGCTGGAAGGAAATAAAGTTAGAAATAGCAAATTTCAAAAAAATTTTGAAGCAAGTTTCTCTGAAAAATACCTCATTTCTTAAACATAAAAAGAATTGAATCAAAGTTATAAAAATAGGAACCATTCTGTGACTGATGAATAACCAAAGGAAATGAACAGTTTTCAGGTAAGTTTACCAATGATATCTATAGCCATATAAAAATGTTCTACCTCACTATTGAATGGAAAAAATGCAAATTAAAATAATTTTATGGTACTCTCTTATACTTATTAGATTAACTAATAGGACAGAAAACAAGAATGTTAAGTGTTGGAGGAGATATAGGACAAATGACACATTAATGTACTGTTGGTAGAATTCTCTAGAACAATTTGGAATGATGTTATAAAAAAGGGTTATAAAACAATGCAAGCCCTTTGATCTAGAAATGCTACTACTAGGACTGTATCCCAAAAGAAATGAAAAACAAGAAGGAAAAAGATCTCTATGTACAAGGTTATTTGTGACACTTCTTTATTTGAGGGGATGCCCATCAGTTGGGGAATGATTGAACAAATCATGGTATGTGATTATGATAGAAATGATAAGTAGTGGGCCAGCTAGGTGGCGTAGTGGATAAAGCACTGGCCTTGGAGTCAGGAGTACCTGGGTTCAAATCCGGTCTCAGACAATTAATAATTACCTAGCTGTGTGGCCTTGGGCAAGCCACTTAACCCCATTTGCCTTGCAAAACAAACAAACAAACAAACAAACAAAGAAATGATAAGTAGAATGCTCACAGAAAAGCCTGGTGCTGATATAATGTGAAAAGTACTATGTACACAGTAACAGTAATGTTGTAGATTCATTAACTGTGAATGACTTAGCTTGTCTCAGTAATACAGTGACCTAAAACATTTTTTTTATTTGCAAGGCAAATGGGGTTAAGTGGCTTGCCCAAGGCCACACAGCTAGGTAATTATTAAGTATCTGAGGCCGTATTTGAAATCAGGTACTCCTGACTCTAGGGCCGGTGTTCTATGCACTGCACCACCTAGATGACCAACCTAAAACAATTCTGAAGGACCTATGATGAATGCTATCTATCCTCAGAGAAAGAGTTGATAGTTTTCAGAATACAGATTGAAACATACTTTTTTAAAATTTTCTTTATTTTTCTTAAGGTTTCTTCTGGGGGAGAGTAGGAGGGTGCCCATGCTTTCTTTCTTAATATTATTATTATGGAAATATGTTACTTGACTATACATTTATAATGTACATTAAATTGCTTGCTTTCTCACTGAGGGTAGGTAGGGATGGAGTAAAGGAGAGATCTGAAATTCAAGTTTTAAAAATGAATGTTGAATTTTTTTCAGAAATAACTGGGAGAAATAAAATACTAAATATTTTTGAGTTTCTTGAGGGAAAGGTTATCTTTATTTTCTTATTTGTATCTTCAAGGTTTTTCAAAGTATTTGACATATGGTAAGAGATTATTTCATGTTAATTTTCCTCATTCACATACAAGCAAGTGTCTGACATGCCACAGACAATTTTATTTGTTCTGAAATTTTGCTAAGGAACAGTCCTACTCCTTTCTAGTATCTCTCCTCTGTCTGGAGCAGTTTGGTATAGCAAAAGAGATAATTGGCTTTGGAATCAGGGAAACCTAAGCTCAAGTTCAATTGGATAAATACCGATTTTGTGATCCTAGAAGAGAGCTTGGAAACATGTGGTCCCATGCCATACTGTGACACTCCTCAGTGCTATAAAACCAGAACAAATAATTAACAAAATAAATATAATAATAAAATAACATATGGTTTTCTAAGTCAATATGAAATACAGGAATCCTTATGTATGGGTAAGTGCCATTAATAGGAGTTTCCTTAACTAGGAAATTCCTTTATCATTGAAACTACAGGTCGATTTTTTTTTTCCCTCTTCAGTCTACCATGACAAGAATAAGACACTGTTAATGCCTAATGTAATGGGATGGTATCCTTAAATTATAAAATCTATTATTTACAAGTTGGAACAGAGGCTATTAGTTTCCCATACTTGTTTCAAGTGAAAAATGTTTCAGAATCTAATGATTTCAATTTCAAAAATAAATTCAGACAACTCACTAGAGCTGACTTTGAACTTGGGAAACATATTTCAATATCTTTGATTTAAGCAGAAAGAGGTATCATGAACAACAGAGCTGGAGGGGAAAACAGCATGCTGAGTCAAAGTAGTTCTTTGAATTATAGAGATTTACTTTGTTTCAAGATTTGTGTACAACCTAAAGCAATGTACATTAAAGGAAATATTTCAGGGCTGATTAATCTGCAGTCTTTGGGAAAGTAATTGTAAGGTTGAAAGTTCTTGATAAATACTTTCAGACATTATATCTTCAGAATGATAGACTGAAATACTGAGAAATTTAAAATCTAGTGAGCACATAAATAATACATTAGATATGCCAATATTTGCAACTCAAAATATCAGAAAAAATAAGTCAGTTAGGACACTATTGATTATATGGCATTAGATCATATCATTAGCTATTTATTTACAAGCCTATATATTCTACTCAGAAACGCAGCTTAACAAAATAAGATCTGTGTGAAGAAAATATTTTTTACCTATTTGTTAGAGTAAAATCTTAAAATGTCTTAGTACATTTTGAAATCAGGCCTACAGAGGCAGACTGAATGAGTGGGGAAAAAAAGATTAGAATTTACAAGATACCACTGGTGTGATCTTGGATTTCCTCATCTATAAAAATGAAGGATGAGACTATGTAAACAGTTAAGTCTCTTTCAAGTCTAAACCTAAAGTCCTATGAATAAGTCCAAGACATTTAGTTAAACCTTATTAAATTGATCAGATGCATGTGTTTGTGCATGCATGTGGGAAGTGATAAGTGGGAAAGGAGAAAAATAGCTCATTCTGAGTTATTGAATTCAATATACAGAAAGCTAAAATTAGATAAATGTAGATCTGTTACTTAAAAATATAATAAGTAATCTGAGTTAAGTTATTGCTCTGCTGACTAAGAGGCTGGCAGCTAATGAGTAACTCAATGATTTGTACTTAGCACATTAATTGTTTTTCAAAAACAAGTGAAAGTCAAGAAGACTTGGATTCAAGTTATTCTTTGACTATATATTTTCTAAATAATATGAATAAGACACTTATTCTGTCCTAATAGGAACTCTAGATCACTTTAAGTTATATGGTTCTACTTCATGAGTAGAAGTTTCTGTACAACAGAAGTTATTTATAAATTATTTCCTCATATTCATGATTAAGGGAATATCAACTAAGATAGTACTTCAGACATGTTTTCCTTAGTTAAGTTAGAAGGATTGAATAACTGATTCTTTAGTTCAAGTGCCTTTGCTTCATATGTATTTGGACAAAGTAAATATAAGTTTTGAAGACTGGCAGTCTGTGGTGTGGAGGGTCATTATAAAGGAAAGTAGAATTGTTTTAACTATTTATAAAAGCACAAATAAATTAATTTATAAATATATTTGCTCAACTAAATAAACCTGTCTTATATTCAAAGTTTTACAAATCATAATAATATGCACTAATACATATGCAATGATAAATATACAAATTAAGGTCTTTTTAACTTTATGAAGAGCCAGATTCTCTATGCCATCTAGATGTCTCTCTGAATTACCTTATTGGCTGATTGCTTTCCTTTGTCATTCTATATATTTTAAGCATTTTTAAAGTTATTCATTTTTAAATTAAATTTTTAAAATTACAACTTGTATTCTTTTGAGGAGGGGTTTATAGATGGTTCTAGGAGTCATGTAGTAAAAAGATTAAGAACATCAAGAATCTCATGAAAGAAGGTAGCTTAGGCCTACAAAATCTACAATTATATTATAAAGCATCAGTCATCAAAACTGTCTAGATTTGGCTAAGAAATAATGTGGGGAAATGATTATAGTAATCTGCTGTTTGATAAACCCAAATAGTCCAGCTTTTGGGATAAAAACTATCTCTTTGATAAAAAATGCTGGGAAAATCAAAAGTTAGTATGGAAGAAACTTGGATTAAATCAACACCTCACACACTATACCAAGATAAGATCAAAATGAATACAGGATTTGAACATAAAAAACAATATTATAAACAAACTAGGAGATCAAGGAATAGTTTACCTGTCAGATCTATGGAAAGGGAAACAGTTTATCACCAAGGAAGAGATGGAGAACTCCATTAAAAACAAACTAGACAATTTTGAGTACATTAAATTAAAAAGCTTTTGGACAGACAAAAGCACTGTAACCAAGATCAAAAGAAATGTTGTAAATTGGGAAACATGTTTTACAACTAGTATTTCTGACAAAGGACTTCATTTCTAAAATATATAGAGATCTGAGTCAAATTTATAAAAAAAAAAAAACAAGCCATTCCCCAATTGACAAATGGTCAAAGTATATGTGGAGGCAATTTACAATTGAGGAAATCAAAGTAATCTATAATAGTATGAAAAATTTCTCTAAATCATTACTTATTAGAGAAATGCAGATTAAAGCATCTTTTGAGGTATCACCTCACACCTCTCATACTGACCAATATGGCCAGAAAGGACAATGATCAATGATGGAAGGGATGTAGGAAATCTGGGACACTAATACTGGAACTGTGAACTCATCCAACTGTTCTGGAGAGTATTTTGGAATTATGCTCAAAGGGCAATAAAAATATGCATACCCTTTGATTCAGCAATACCACTACTGGGTCTATACTCTGAAGAGATGTTGAAAAAGGGCAAAAACATCACTTGAACAACAATGTTCATAGCAGCTCTTTTTTATGGTGGCAAAGAATTGGAAATTGAGTGAATGCCCATCAATTGGGGAATAGCTGAACAAATTGTGGTATATGGAACACTATTGTTCTGTTAGAAACCAGGAGGGATGGCAATTCAGAGAAGTCTGGAAGCATTTGCATGAACTGATGCTGAGCAGCATGAGCAGAACCAGAAGAACATTGTTCACCATAACATCCACATGGGGTTGATGATCAATCTTCATGAACTTGCGCATTCCATCAGTGTAATAATCAGAAACAATACTGGGGTGTCTGCAATGGAGAATACCATCTGTATCCAGAGAAAGAATTATGGACTTTGAACAAAGACCAGTCTATTACCTTCATTTTAAAAAATGTTATCTTTTTATGCAATTTTGCTATCGCTTATATTTCATTTTTTTCCCCTTAAGGATATGATATCTCTCTCAACATATTCAACTGAGATCAAGGTATAACATGGAGACAATGTAAAGACTAACAGACTGCCTTCTGTTGTAGGGTAGGGGAATAGAAGCAAGATTAGAGGAAAAAATTGTAAAATTAAAAAATTAATAAAAAAAGATTAAGAACCCTGTACTAGAGGGTATTCTTTTTTGTTTATTTGTTTTTTGTTTCTGCTTTTACAAGGTAATGGAGTTAAGTGACCCGTCCAATTTCACATTGATAGGTAATTATTAAATGTTATATTTCAACTCAGGTCCTCCTGATTCCAGGGCACTGTGCCACCTAGTTGCTTCAAGAGGGTGTTCCTAACAAAACATTTATTCCTTGAGACCTGAATTGAAGAACTCTGACTTTTATCACTATACCATGGATTTACAGCTGAAAAAAGCTTTGTTGATCATCTAGTCAAATCCTTTATCTGCGCAGATGAGAAAAATGAGTTCATGAGACATGAAGTGATCTGTCCAAGGTCACACAGAGTAAGCAACTATGTGATTTTTGAGACTGAAGAGTTAGAATGTGTTGCTACTGTAGTGATTTTGTGTATGAAGTTTGTACAAACTCAAAATATATATTCAGTGCATGGAGTCTCTGTCTTCATTTTATCCATGGGCCTCTAGAGGGGGAAATATTGAGGGATTTCCAACAGAGTTTTGTGTAGTGCCCTCTATGAAAAGATCAACATTAATATTATTCCATCTAGGTAGACACTTGACTGAACATGAGCTCAGTAATCCTATTGAGCTAACCTAGAGTTAGATTAGTTTAAAAAAAGGTTTATATCTCTCCTACTGGTATTTTCTAGGATTCTCCATGTGTATTCATTTATTTAGTCCCACAAAATTACTGTTGCCCCAAAGATATGTCATTTGTCCTTTTTCTGTTTTTTTAACTAATTAACGGAGGTTTTAAAGAATCTCCTCCAAAACAACAGTAAATGATTACAGTAATCTACTGTTTGAGAAACCCAAAGACATCAGCTTCTGAGATCAGAACTCATTATTTGACATTGTTGTGAAAACTGGAAAATAATAAGGCAAAAACTAGGCATACACTCACATCTCACACCCTGTTCCAAAATGTGGTTAAAATGGGTACAGATAAATTAATAGATCAAGAAATACTCTATCCAGATCTATGAAATGGGGACAAATTTATGGCCAAACAGAAAATGGAGTACATTATAAACTGCAAAATGAATGATTTAGACTGTATTAAACCAAAAAGTTTAGCACTAATAAAATCAATGCTGGCACAATCAAAAGGAAAGCAGAAAACTAGAAAACAATTTCACAACTAGGAGTTCTTATAAAAGGTCTCATTTTTAAAATATATATAGAGAGAATTTCAACAAATTTATAAGGTTACAAGTTCCCCAGTTGATAAATTCCCCAATTGATAAATGGTCAAAGGCTATGAATAGACAGTTTTCAGATGAAGAAATTAAAACTCTAAATCATTATTGATCAGAGAAATGCAAATTAAAACAACTATGAGGAATCACATCACACCTATTAGATTGTCTAAGATGAGAAAAAGGGAAAATAATCAATGTTGGAAAGGTTGTGGGAGGATTGGGATGTAAATGCATTGCTGGTGGATTTGTGAGAGTTGTGGAAAGCAATATGGAATTATGCCCAAAGAGCAATAAAACTATTCATATCCTTTGACCACGTAATTCCAATTCTAGGTCTATATCCAGAAGAAAATATAAAAAATGGGAAAAGTCCCATATGTTTCAAAATATTCATAGCAGCTCTTTTTGTAGTGGTAAAGAATTGGAAATTGAGGGAATGCCCATCAATCGAGGCATGGTTAAACAAGTTATAATAGATGAATATTATGGAACGTTATTGTTCTATAAGAAACCATAAATGGTTGGTCTCTAGAGAAGCATGGAATAAGTTACAGGATCTGATGTTGAGTGAAGGGAGCAGAACCCAGAGAATAATATACACATTAACAACAACATTATGAGATGATCAACCTTGATGGAGGCAGCTCTTCTCAGCAGTTTAGAGAGCTAGGACAGCTGTATTAAACTGGCTATGGACAATGCTTTCCCAATGCAGAGAAAGAAAAGCAAAACAAAAACAAAAACAAAACAAAATTAAAAAAAAAACTTCAGAATCTGATGAACAACTTATTAAAATATCTCTTACGTATCTCTTTCCCTTAATCCTAATTCCTCATACTTAAAATGACCAATCTGGAAACATGTTTATCCCAAATATACATGTACAATGTTAACCTAACTGTTTGCCGCTGAGGGGAGGGTGGTGGGAAAGGAGGGTGGAAGGAAATTTTATAACTTAAAAATATACATATGCATAGGAATGAATGTTGAAAAAGTGCCTCATTGTTCTGGCACCTCACTGTTCTAGGGGTTACAGTTCTGATACTGTCACTTACAAGCTCCCCATCAGTATCCCCACAATTATCTATCAACCAGCGAATTCTATTAGTTGTTAGGAAGGAGATTTAGTTAGAAGAGAAAGCAAGACTATTTGGAACACAGCTTTCCCTGTCATTTAATATGTGTTCCCTGCTAGCATGCATAATATTTCTAGAGACAATGGGCTTAAATTTAGATTGTCATAATAGTAGAAAACATTTGGAAAGGGTTGTATGGCTGATTAGGTGTTATCTCCCCAGTCCTGGTTCTGGGCTCTGGATGTCCTTTTCTGGTATTGTAGCATACTCATAATATTGCCTTTAGGCAATTTTCTATGAGCAATCTGTTGCTGCACAGAACCACGTTTCTCCTGTTAAGAAACAGATAATCTTTCTTTTCTTCTTGTTTGCCCAGTTGTTGCTCAACTATTGAAATCACTGGGCTTTGCCTCTGCTGAGTAGATTGTTCTTTGCCACTCTGAGATCTTTACAGGCTTTCCAATACTCACAAGTAATTTCAGAGAATCTTTGTATCCTGGTTGCTTCCTGGTCACCTCATAATTCCCATGATTATTTCTATTAGTAGTTTCTGGTTAATTACTGGTTACTGGAAGTCATCCAGTAATTACTGAACTTTCACCATCATTTGGTATTCCCCCTTCAGACTCTTAATCACTTAACATAAGGAAAGGATAAACACATAAGAAAAAAGCTCTGTATGATTTCAGATCATCCATATGATCACAGATTAAGGTAATAATATTCCCTCCCTAACCCAACAGCTGAAAGTAATACTTCTATCACTCAGATGGGTCATCCATTAAGAAGGTTGTTTGTTAAAAATTATTACATAATTTTGCACCCTTGATGTGTGGTTAGGAAAAAACAAACAATCAAAACTACCTTTTGAATTTAGATTGGAATTAGGTAGCACATCTGCACATGTTTTATATAATTTTTCAGGAAGGGAAAATTTTGGAATACTCTCTTCATTATATTAGAATAATGAAAAATATATTCAAGGTTTATAAAACTTTTAAGGTTTTTGCAGTATAAAGAGCAAAATTGGAACTCCCCCTTTACTCTAGAGTTTCTTTTCCCAAAACAGAATTTGAATGAAATTTTTGAGAAGGTATGGAAAGAACATTTGGTTCAAAACATTTTTTTTTTCACAAACTGAATTATTTCCCCTTCCCTAAACTTTAAGGAATCAGGAAGATACTTTTATTAGGCATTAAGTGTTAATTTCCTGAACATGTTTTCATTGCTATTCATGTTGTGTGAATACTTCAAGGACTTGTAAAAATTAAGTATTCATTCCCTTCATCAATGCATATAGATACCTTTGGCCTTAGTACAGGTGAAGGATCAGATATCTGGTAGGAACTTCAAAGATCATTTAATCCATTCTTCAGCAGAGGGAATTGAGAACTAAGGAAGTCAAAAGAATTCTTCAAAGTCTCACAGTCAGGAAGTATCAGGAGTAGAATATGAACCCATAAACCTCTGACTCTAGTTTTAATGAACCATAAAAATAATCATTTAGTAACCAACCTTTTGTAATGAGCTCATGCAAACAGGCTATTCTCTGTTGGTATGAGGTCTGTCAATGAGCCTGTATGGAGAGTTTTCCTAACTTGGTAGTAAATACCCAAACAAGACATTCACTAACATAACTTTCAATTAACTGTGTAAAATTAAGGTTTTAATAAAAAAAATTTAATTCAGCAACCAAAAAATTCACCCATGGTTGACTCTACACACTGATGATATATCAGATTAGGATTTTTGTGAACCGTTAACTTTTAGTAATCAATAGATTTTATTTGCAAAACTTCTTAAAATTAACTAGTCTTGTATCCACTTTTTCAATGACTACTTCATTTTTACTCTTTTGTACATTTCTATGTTTATAGAAGAGATAAGTATATGCCAAATTTCTAAAGGAGAGAGAAATGGAAAAGAGAGATTCTTAGAGACATTAAATACAATAGAGGAAAGACAGACAAGTGAGCATTGTATTGCTTCTACTTTTCTATTAGTGACAACTAAACATTCTATAAGGTCAATTTCTTTCCTAGTTACCTCTTCAAAGCATATAAAATATTAAAAAGGCTGTGCACTTTTTATAATCTGAGCTATAGACAGAAATAATTATCTTTCTACAGTCTCTTCATAAACTACTCTACCCAAGACCCAAATATATATATATATATATATATATATATATATATATATATATATATATATAATGGGTTTCTATATTTTATTTGATTTGTTGAATTTTCAATATGTTCATTGCCTTGGGGTTTAAGCTATATTCATGAAATGAAAACTCAGTATTTAAACTAAATCTTCAACTAATCTTTAATATTTGCTGAATAAGATTATTGGTTAACATCTACATCTTCAAAGTTGATGGTATTGTACATTATGATTACTTCTCTCCCATTCTACTTTTTCAGAGGATAGTGTTATGTCTAAACTTACAATATATTTTGATATAATTTGAAAATATTGTTCAAATGTGTTCATATTTTCATAATTTTAGTGCATAGACCTATAGATTAAAGCTAATAAATTATAAACTTGCTGTTTTTAAAATCATTAAGCAAAAGCTTTCCCCCAGCTAAGTTAGATGACATAGTATTTGAAAATTAAATTATTGCATACTATTCAAATGAAAAATTGGTTCTTAACATTCTATTTTGCCTCTTAAGTACACATTGACTCTCCCTTTATTAATTTATTCTTTATATAACTTTTTTTTACCAAATAATCTTGTATGAGATTCAATCTGATCTCATTTCTGATCAAATATTCTCTTTTTAATATAACTGATAAGGTCTTGATTTTAAATGGACCTATGTGGTCACACTGATCTTTTTACATTCTGCTTTCTAGTTCTCCTTGTGCATTTATGTATAGACATCTAAGGTCTTACTGTTTTCTTTGAACTTCCAGACATTTCTTTATTGCCCTTATTCTCATTCCATTGTAGCTTTGGGGATATACATATAAGTTGTTTTCTCTTTTTTTTTAATATGAAACTTTTCATTGCGAATGCCCTAGGATATTGGATTCATATTTCTCCTTGTTTGGAGCAACCTATTCTTTGACAAGAAACTATTATATATGTTTAAGCTTGAGTTTAGAAATATAAATTTCTCTTCTCAGATAATTTTCTTGAGAGCACTCATTACTGTCAAGGAATGGGATTTCAAAAATTGTTTTTAGGATAGTGCATCCCTAATGTTAAACTTTCTAATTCAAATTCCCATACCCAGCTCTAGAGGGAGAGGTGATAGGGAACAGTAAGGTATACATATGTGTCTGAATACACTTACTCACATATACATAGACATGCTCATACATATACACATACAGCCTATTTATTTTGCATATACATGTGTATTACAAAAATACAAATATGTATGTATTCATGTGTATGTTTGTATGTAGGTAGAAACACATACACAGGGTCAATATGGAAATTTTCTTTGCTTAACTTTATATCCTTAGAGCAAGTTTTGATATTCTTACAGATAAATTTTAATTATAAAAGTAAAAAATAAATTAGATTAGAGCATCTTATTTATCTAGTTATATATGTAAGCTTATCTAATTATATTTGTGTTTTCTGTTCTGTTGAGTTTATTTCTATTTTAAATTTGAATAGATATTATAACTGATAGGTATATCTTATAATAATGCAGAAATCTAAATGGAAGAAATGCAACATTGACTGTGTGACCAAATTATGATATTCATTTTTCAGTTCCATTTATCAATTATTCAAAGATTCATGTTTGAAATTAAACTTACCAAATTTAATATTCCCTGATGTCAGTTATTCTTATTAAAATAATCCACTGGTTTTGCATTTTTATATTTTTAACAGAGGAATTCAAAATCAATTGAAATTCATGTCCAAGATTCATGAGAATTTTATAGGTGATTTATTTTCATCCATATTAATGAAAACACCACATATAAATTTGGGTATTTACACACATTCATTTAAAGAATCTATTCTTCATATACTGAGGTTTTTTTCCCTCCTCTTCATGAAAAAAATCTTTTTTTGTTAACCAAGCTGTTTAGGGGACTAATACTTATATACAATACCAAAAGTGATTTCTCAGGGGCAGCTAGGCGGCACAGTAGATAGAACACCAGCCCTGGAGTCAGGAGTGCCTGAGTTCAAATCCAGCCTCAGACACTTAATAATTGCCTAGCTGTGTGATCTTGGGCAAGTTATTTAACCTCATTGCCTTAAATAAATAAAAAAAAGAAAAAGAAAAGTCATTTCTCAATAAACAAATTTCCCAAGAAATAAAGTATATAAATAGTTTTCAAAGGAAGAATTACAAACTATTTAAATATTCACATACAACATTGCTCCAAATCACCAAAAATAGAATAAGAAAAATTCAAATCTTTAAGAAAGAGAAACACAAAACCTTCATTTGGAGAGGTATAGTCTGATCCAATTGTTATGTAAACAATTTGGAATTATTTAAAGGCAATACTTGAAACATCCAGAGACCTCATTGTTAGGTATATAATCCAGAAGAGTGAAAGAGAGAAAGGAAGACCTAATATATTAAAAATATGTATAGATTTGGAAAAAATAGATTAGTTTGCCTGGAGTATATGATACATGAAGGGAGGTAATGACTAATGAGGTACATTGAGGAAAAGTTTATAAAAAGGTTTATAAAAGCCTTTAAACAACAAAATGGCTAATGTTTTATTTTAGAGTCAATAGTGAGACATTCAATTAAATTAAAAAGGAGATTATGAAATAGGAGAATGAAAAATCACCCATCATAGATTAATCTGATGAACTTCACTTTGACAGTCCATTAGAGGATAGATTGGATGGGGAGGAATTTTAGGCTTTGAACCTTAGGAGGCTAGTGTAACAGTCTAGGTGAAAGGGTCTGAACAAACCTATATAAGGACAATGACTGTGTGAGTAGAAAGTATGGGAAAGTTAGTAGATATATTGGGGACTAAATTAAACCAAAAGAACTATACAATACATCAACATATCTCATATATTATTTGACTATAGATTGAATATGTGTGTTAAGACTTAGGAATCAAAGATTACCCCGAGTCTGTAGACCTAGGTTACTAAAAGGAAGATGTCATATCTACAATAATAGGGAGATTTGAAAATATTATTTTTTGGGAGTAGGTTGTGGGATAATGAAGTCTGAGCTGTAGACCATAATCATAATCCAACAATTTCGATTCATCTTGTCTTAAAACACTACAATGAAATATTTTGTATACATAAAAAGATTTCCCTAAACTGAAATAACAGGAAATAAATGAGATAATTTTAAAGTCTATCATTAGATTTTTCTTTATTTTAAAGTTTTTGCAAGTCAGTGGGGTTAAGTGGCTTGCCCAAGGTCACACAGCTAGGTAATTATTAAGTGTCTGAGGCCTGATTTGAACTCAGGTACTCCTGACTCCAGGGCAGATGCTCTATTCACTGCGCCCCCTAGCTGCCCCTATCATTAGATTTTTCTGTTTAATTACCTGTTTTTTATTTCCCTTCTTGGCCATATTATAACAATTCCTTACATGTTTTGATAATGAATATTTCATAATAAGTTATTTCTAAAATATTTTAATATCTTATGATTTATTGTATATATTATAAATTGAAAGAAAATTGAAGAAAGTTAGAAAAAACAACAATAGGAATAAAAAAACAAAAGATAGAAATCCTTTGGCTTGAGGAGTAAGGGAATAAATATGATAATTGATTCAAAGGGTGAATTTCATCAGACTCTTATTTTTATTGGTGGAAATCGATTATTCAAACACTTATTTCCTTATTGAGAGTGAGCATATTTTTGTGAAAGCTAATATTAATCTGAGCAGTCCCAATTTCCTTGTTGTCCTTCATGCTGGAAGAAGACTAAAGGGATGTTGTGTTTGACTGGCTGATCAGACAAATTTAAGCTTGGAAGGCTGTACAAAGGTGGAGCACAAACAGTCCATATGAATATTTGGAGTGGAGATGTCTCTAAATTTGTGCATCTTACATTTTAAGCATTGTTAATTGGCTTTGTACAGATTGGCCAGCACCTTTTTTTGATGCAGGCACATCATGTTGGACAGTCCCATGTCAGTATCCACCATATCTCATAATGATTACAAAGTTTTTTAGAAAGGCCTTGAGTCACTTCTTTTGTCACTTCTGACCTCATTGTGAGTGCTTGCCTCATATAAATTGAGGTGTATGGGTTATCAGAAATGGTTGTGCCTCTGGTATGAGTATTGCTGTGTCCTTTTTGGTGCTATTTTACCCCTTTAGTGTACACTTATCTCTGAACTCTCACTGTTGTCTCCAAGAAGCTGTAGGATACACAGTAGCTACAACCCAGTAAACTGTTTTGGCAGATGGGTTGAACCAGGCAAACTAATGGGTCTCATACCCATCCATGAGTTGTGGGGTGTCTTACCGCAAGCATGTTAATATTTCCCTGGCAGAATAGAAAAGGTGATAGATGTAGCTTATTTTTTAAAAAAAATCTTGAATGTCAAACATAGATTTTATTTTTGAGAAGGAATAGGTGAGGATGGGAGAATAATATGGTTGGACATTCTTTAGAAAGCTTATATTTGTGCCAATCCTCACATTTTATAGTTGAAAAAACTGAGGTCAAGAAGAGTTAAATTATTTTTCTAAGGTTATTCAGGTGATAATAAACAGAAGTAAGATTCAAGTCAATCCTGCTGACCACAAATTCCATGTTTTTTTCCAATATAGGTTATTCCTACCTTCAATAGTCTATTAGCAGGGATAATCATTATTCAGATTTATGTTGATGAATAATAAATCTCAGAACCAGACACCTCTGGGTCCAAGTCTGACCTCTGACATACTTACTGTATTACATTGGGAAAATCATCTAACTTTTCAGTGCCATAAGACAAGTGTCATAAAAAGTTTAGATCCTGTCTTGATAGACAGAATTTCCTCACCCAAGAGTTCCCCTTATAGTTAGATCTTGACTGAGAATAATGAACCCCATTGAAGTCATTATATTATTGAAGTCACACTGTTTATTTCCATTGGGTTAGAACAAACCATAAAATTTTACATAATTATTATTTTAGAATATGAATTTAGTTTGAATTTGAATACATGAGATAACACTTTAGGGAATTCATTATTTGCACTAACTAGTATCTAACTATATCAATGAAAAGAATTATCCACAGAACCTTAATATCTCTAGTACGTGTGTGTGTGTGTGTGTGTGTGTGTGTGTATGTGTCCCTCTCTCTGATATTATATACACACACATATCCTTCCCCTCCCTCCAGCAGTAACATCATTAAAGTATACTACTAGCAATTAATGAATTTCTATCTATCTATCTATCTATCTATCTATCTATCTATCTATCTACATACCTTTCTATTGTACATCTATCTATCTACCTACCTTATCTGCGTGCATATAAATACATACTGTCTATATACACTCCTGCCCCCCCCCCCACAAATCTTTGCCTGTGACCTTCCTTCAAAAAACTGTTTGGACCCAATCCTGAGGTTTGCTTTTGTTCTCCCTTGATTTTCCAGGCTTCTTTGCTTCTAGTCTTCAAATAGGGCAGTCAGGCCAGTATCCTGGTTTAGATTTGCAATTAAAAAAAAAGAGGTGCTTAGGTGGCACAGTGGATAGAGCACCCTCCCTGGAGTTAGGAGTACCTGAGCTCAAATCTGGCCTCAGACATTTAATAATTACCTAGCTGTGTGACATTGGGCAAGCCACTTACCCTCATTGCCTTGCAGAAACCTAAAACAAAGAACTCATCATAGTTCATTGAACAATTTCCAAAGGAGATTTTTAAAAATCCATATTAGGAGGAGAATATTCTAAAAGGATGCTTTCTTATCTTGCGTGGTTTTGATTCAATTCCCATATTAATGTGTACTTCGCAATTTATATATTATCAATTACAAATAGGAACAAAGCTTACCAATTGTCATTCGTAAGAGTATTTTTTTTGCCTCTAAAAATTGGAATTCAAAAAGATATCTTTAAATGAATAGTACAGATTAAATGTATTATCCTGTAAAATGTATTGTCTCCTGTAAATGCATAGTGAGTACGAAATAAATTATTGTTGTCTGACTAACTGATAGTTCATTGTTATACAATTGCCTTGTAAATGCCTAGTTTGATAAAAAATTTTTTTTATTTTCATGAATAATCAAACAATAGACAGGTGGCAATAAAATTATGTTATCTAAAATACAATCTGGTTAAAAACAAAGCAAGAATCTGCTTCAAGAAGGGCAGATTCTAATTCCTTCCTTACAATCTAAAGCAGATCTATGAAAAAAACATAGTTTTTTTAATTGAAATTTTTATTTTATTTTTCCCATTATATCAAAGGCAGTATTCAGTTTTCATCCATCTGCAAATGTATGATATCCACATATCTTCCCTTTTAATCCCCTCCCCCCCCACCGTGGTGGCAAACAATACGGTAAAAGTTGCACATGTACAATGTTATTTAACCTGTTTCCATATTACCCATATTGTGAAAAAGAAAAGGGGGAAAGAAAAAATAACATGAGAAAGAAAGAAAAAAACATAAAAAAAGTTTTTAAAAAGTGAACATGGGTAAAAGGGCATGGTTTTATAGCCCTTTGGGCATAGTTCCAAATTGCTCTATAGAATTTTTGAATCCATTCTCAACTCCTCCAATGGTACATAAATGTCTCATTCTTCCATCCCCTCCAACACCTGTCAACCTCTCCTTCCATCCTACTAACCAATAACCCAGAATTGTTCCAACCTGTATCTCTTCTGTCAATAGTGAGTTAGGACATTTAAAAAATTATTTAAGTAGATTGCATTGATGTTCTCATCTGAAAACTGTAGATATCCCTTTGGGGAATGGCTCCCATTATTATACATTTTATTTAGTTCTCTATGTCTGACAAATGAGGTCTTTATCAGAGAAACTTATTTCAATATTTTTTTTCTCTCAGTTGGTATTTCTAACTGTATTTCCTTCCATTTTATTTACCTGACCACCACTTTCTCTCTACTTTCACCCATTCCCTCCTCAAAAGTTTTTGTGTTATCCTGACTGTAGATCTAGGATATCTTAATTGTTTCTTTCTGGCCATTTGCAATATTTTTTCCTTGACTTGAGAGTTCTAAAATTTGACTATATTATTCCTAGATGTTTCAATTTGGGATCTCTTTCAGAAGGTGATTTCAATTTCTATTTTACACTCTGTTTCTAGTATACTGGAAAAGTTTTCCTGGATAATTTCTTGAAAAATGATGTCTACACTCTATTTTTTTGAAATTTCAGTAGTCCAATGATTTTTAAATATTCCTCTTGGATCTGTTTTCCAAGTCAGTTGCTTTTCCAATCAGATATTTCAAATTTCACATTTTCTTTTTTTTTGTAATTTATTTTTATTAAAGATATTTGAGTTTTACAATTTCCCCCCAATCTTCCTTCCCTCCCCCCACCCCCACCCCACAGATAGCACTCTGTCAGTCTTTACTTGGTTTCCATGCTGTACCTTGATCCAAATTGGGTGTGATGAGAGAGAAATCATATCCTTAAAGAGAACAGAATTCTCAGAGGTAACAAGATCAGACAATAAGATATTTGTTTTTTTTTTCTAAATTAAAGGGAATAGAGCTTGCACTTTGTTCAAACTCCACAGCTCCTTATCTGGATACATATGGTACTCTCCTTTGCAGACAGCCCAAAATTGTTCTTGATTGTTGCACTGATGGAATGAGCGAGTCCTTCAAGGTTGAACATCACTTCCATGTTGCTGTTAGGGTGTACAGTGTTTTTCTGGTTCTGCTCATCTCACTCAGCATCAGTTCATGCATATCTCTCCAGATTTCCGTGAAATCCCGTCCCTCCTGGTTTCTTATAGAATAGTGTTCCATGACATACATATACCACAGTTTGCTAAGCCATTCCCCAACTGAAGGACATTTACTGGATTTCCAATTCTTTGCCAACACAAACAGGGCTGCTATAAATATTTTTGTACAAGTAATGTTTTTACCCTTTTCCCTCATCTCTTCAGGGTATAGACCCAATAGTAGTATTGCTGGGTCAAAGGGCATGCACATTTTTGTTGCCCTTTGGGCATAGTTCCAAATAACTCTCCAGAAGGGTTGGATGAGTTCACAGCTCCACCAACAGTGTAATAGTGTCCCAGATTTCCCACATCCCTTCCAACAATGATCATTGTCCTTCCTAGTCATACTGGCCTATCTGAGAGGTGTGAGGTGGTACCTCAGAGAAGCTTTAATTTGCATTTCTCTAATAATTAATGATTTAGAGCATTTTTTCATATGGCTATGGATTGCTTTGATCCCCTCATCTGTAAATTGGCTTTGCACATCCTTTGACCATTTGTCAATTGGGGAATGGCTTTTTGTTTTAAAAATATGACTCAGTTCTCTGTATATTTTACAAAAGAGGCTGTTGTCAGAATCATTAGTTGTAAAGATTGTTTCCCAATTTACTACATTTCTTTTGATCTCGATTACATTGGTTTTATCTGTGCAAAAGCTTTTTAATTTAATGTAATCAAAATCATCTAATTGGTTTTTGGTGATGTTCTCCAACTCTTCCTTAGTCATAAACTGTTCTCCTTTCCATAGATCTGACAGGTAGACTATTCCTTGATCTTCTAATTTGCTTATAGTATTGTTTTTTATGTCAATGTCCTGTAACCATTTGGATCTTATCTTGGTAAAGGGTGTGGGGTGTTGTTCTAATCTAAGTTTCTTCCATACTAACTTCTAATTATCCCAGCAGTTTTTTTCAAAGAGGGAGTTTTTATCCTAATGGCCGGATTCTTTGGGTTTATCAAACAGCAGATTACTATAATCATATCCTGCTTTTATACCTAGTCTGTTGCACTGGTCCACCAATTTATTTCTTAGCCAATACCAAGCAGTTTTGAGGACTGATGCTTTATAATATAATTTTAGATTGGGTACTGCTAATCCACCTTCATTTGTACTTTTTTTTCCCTTAAGCTCCTGGCAATTCTTGACTTTTTATTTCTCCATATGAATTTACTTACAATTTTTTTTCTAACTCATTAAAGTAAGTTTTTGGAATTTTGATTGGTAGGGCACTAAACAGATAGTTTAATTTTGGTAGAATTGTCATTCTTATTATATTAGCTCTACCTATCCATGAGCAGTTGATATTTGCCCAGTTATTAAAATCTGATTTAATTTGTGTGAGAAGTATTTTATAATTGTTTTCAAAAAGATTCTGAGTCTGTCTTGGCAAGTAGACTCCCAAATATTTTACACTGATGAGGTTACTTTGAAATTGCTAATTGTTTCCAGTAGTTTTTTTAGATGATTTCTTGGGATTCTCTAAGTAGACCATCATGTCATCTGCGAAGAGTGAGAGTTTTGTTTCTTCCTTCCCAATTCTAATTCCTTCAATTTCTTTTTCTTGTCTAATTGCTGATGCTAACATTTCTAATACAATATTGAATAGTAGTGGTGATAATAGGCACCCTTGTTTCACCCCTGATATTATTGGGAATGCCTCTAGCCTCTCCCCATTGAATATAATGATTGTTGATGGTTTCAGATAGATACTGCTAATTATTTTAAGGAACAGTCCATTTATTCCTACACTCTCTAGTGATTTTAATAGGAATGGATGCTGTATTTTGTCAAAAGCTTTTTCAGCATCTATTGATATGATCATATGATTTCTGATAGGTTTGTTGTTGATATAATATAATATATTGTTGATATAATATAATATAATATAATATAATATAATATAATATACTAACAATTTTCCTAACATTGAACCAACCCTGCATTCCTGGAATAAATCCTACTTGATCATAATGTATTATCCTAGTGATGACTTGTAGTCATTTTGCTAAGATTTTATTTAGGATTTTTGCATCTATATTTATCAGGGAAATAGGTCTATAATTTTCTTTCTCTGTTTTAACTCTTCCTGGTTTAGGTAACAGTACCATATTGCTTTCATAGAAAGAGTTAGGCAGAGTTTCATCTTTCCCTATTTTTCCAAAGATTTTATATAGGATTGGAACAAATTGTTCCTTAAATGTTTGGTAGAATTCACTTGTGAATCCATCAGGCCCTGGAGAATTTTTTTTAGGGATTTCAATAAAGGCTTGTTGAATTTCTTTTTCTGAGATAGGGTTGTTTAGGTATTTAATCTCTTCTTCATTTAAATCTGGGCAACTTATATTTTTGTAAATATTCATCCATTTCACTTAGATTATCAAATTTATTGGCATAGCGTTGGGGAAAATAATTTCAAATTGTTACTTTAATTTACTCCTCACTGGTGGTTTCACCTTTTTTCATTTATAATACTAGCAATTTGTTTTCCTTCTTTCTTTTTTTAATCAAATTGACCAGAGGTTTATCAATTTTATTGTTTTTTTCATAATACCAACTCTTGTTTTTTATTAAATCAATAGTTTTTTTGCTTTTGATTTTATTAATTTCTCCTTTAATTTTTAGAATTTCTAATTTTGTATTTGATTGGGGATTTTTGATTTGTTCTTTCTCTAATTTTTTATTTGTATGTTATTTCATTGATTTCTTCTTTCTCCAATTTATTCATATAAGCATTTAGAGCTATAATATATCCCCTAGGAGTTCCTTTGAATGAATCCCATAGGTTTTGGTATGTTGTTTCATTATTATCATTATCTAGGATAACATGTTAAATTCTTTCTATAATTTGTTTTTTGGTCCACTCATTTTTTAAAATGAGGTTATTCAGTTTCCAATTTGTTCTGGGTCTATATCTCCTTGGCCCAGTATTGCATATGACTTTTATTGCATTGTGATCTGAAAAAGATGTATTCAGTATTTCTGCCTTTCTGCAGTTGATCATTAGGTTTTTATGTCCTAGTACATGGTCAATTTTTGTATAAGTTCCATGTACTGCAGAGAAAAACATATATTCCTTTCTATCTCCATTCAGTTTCCTCCATAAGTCTACCATGTCTAATTTTTCTAACAATCTATTTACTTCCCTAATTTCTTTCTTGTTTGTTTTATGATTCGATTTATCTAGATCTGATAGCAGGAAGTTGAGTTCTCCCACTAGTAGAGTTTTGCTGTCTATGTCTTCCTGTAGTTCTTTCAGCTTCTCCTCTAAGAATTTGGATGCTGTCCCACTGGGTGCATATATATTCAATATTGATATGACTTTATTGTCTATGGTACCTTTTAGGAGGATAAAATTTCCTTCCTTATCTCTTTTGATGCTATGTATTTTTGCTGCTGCTTTTTCTGAGATAAGGATTGCTACCCCTGCTTTTTTTACTTCAGCTGAAGCAAAATATATTTTGCTCCAAACTTTTAACTTTACTCTATATGTATCTCTCTGCTTCAAATGAGTTTCTTGTAAGCAGCAGATTGTAGGATTCTGGTTTTTAATACACTCTGCTATTTGATTATGTTTTAAGGGGGAGAGTTCATTTCATTCACATTCAAGGTTATGATTACTAATTCTGTGAACCAGATTCCATATCCTGGGTTCTGGGCTACACTGAGGACTGTGGCTGCATTGAGGGCCATGCTGGGCTGGGTCCCATGTTCACAATATTAGAGGTTTCTTCCAAGTTTTGCTGGTTGTTCCCTGTGTTGGCAGGTCAGGAAACTGCTTTTGTTGCCACCAGCTGGCCTTCTGTAGGACCCAGGAGCCCCATGGGCTATTTTCCTTTGCTCCCACCTGGTGATCCTGGATGCATTGCTGCCTCCTGCAACAGAGCCTTTCCATGATCTTCTAGGTTACCTTGGTTTGGAGAATTGCCTTGTTGGGTCTTTCTGTTGGTTCTGTCTCCCAAAAATTTAGAGTCATAATTTTAAGGTTTATGAAATATTTTGGAGAGAGTTCCTGGGAAAACCTTTCTTCATGCCAGCATCTTGGCTTCACACGCTAACTCTGCTTTTTAAGGAATTCTTCTCCTCATTGACTTTTTGGATTGCTTTTTCCATTTGATCAGTCTGTTTTTTAGGATGTTATTTTCTTTAGTATTTTTTTGTATCTTCTTCACCAAGTTACTTACTTATGATTTTCCTACATTCCTCTCAGTTCTTTACCTCCCTTACTTGATTTTCAAATTCCATTTTGAGCTTTTCCATAGCCTGTCTCCAATTCCTATTTTCCTTAGGGATTTTAGCTGTAAAAGCTTTGACTTTGTTATCTTCTGAGTTTTTATTTTGAGCTACCATTATGACCATAATGTCCGTAGTTGAATTCTTTTCTCCTGTAAGTTGCTCATTTCCTCATTGTATGACTTGATTTTAACTCTTTGTTAAGGTGAGGGTCTGCTTACAGGGTGGAGAATGTACTATTTTAGGCTTTTGAAGGCTTTTTGTTGCTATTTTCAGAGATACCTCCAGGAACTTGCAAGTTTTCAATTCTTTCAAGGTATTCAGAATGCTTATAACTTCTCTTCTGGCCTGTACTCTGGTCTATGGGCAACCACAAGTGCTCCTCTCTGTAAGGAGATTCCTTGCTCTGTTAAGGTCATTAGCTTTGTTGTGAAATTGCTTCTCTTTCTGGGTCTGGAGCTCAAGACTAAGACCCAAATCTGAATATGAACAAAGTGGCAGAGTTCTGCCTCAGGGATAACAAAGAGACCCCCTGTAATTCCCTTCTAACCATCCATGAATTTAACAATCTGGAAGCAGCTGCTACTGCTGATTCATTGGTTCCCTAGGCCCAGGGTCTGCTGCTGAGGCCTGTATTGGACTGTGCTCCTCTCTCATGAGTTTTGTTACTGACTTTCCTAGCTGTCCTGGGCTGAGAGTTCTAGAAGTCACCACCACTTGTATGGATCCAGTCACTGGGCAGTTTGTTCTCATTTGACTAGGGCTGATTCACTCTGGTGTGGGTTCCCTAGCTCTGTGGGGTTCTGTGTTCCTCTCTCACTCCAGTGCAGCAGACCCTTCCCCAGGATCTTCCAAGTTGTCTTGGACTATAAAATTGTTTCATTCAGTCTTTTTATGGATTTGGTTAGAATTTGGTTAGAATCATTATTTAAAGGTATTTGGAGTGGTTTAGGGGAGAGTAGAGTTAAGTCTCTGCTTTTACTCCACCATCTTGAAAAGATAACACTTTTAATACATTATTGAAAGTTGCAGTGATAATAGGGATCCTTGTTTCATTCCTTAACCTGCTAGTAATGCTTCTAGTTTATCCCCACTATATATAATGCTTTCTGATTGTGTTAGATAGATACTATTTATTGTTTTAAGGAAAATTCCATTTATTTCTGTGCTCTCTTGTGTTTTTAATGGGAAAGGTGCTGAATTTTGCCAAAGATTTTTTTAGCATCTATTGAGAAAATCATGTAATATATATGTGTTAGATTTGTTACTGATATGTTCAATCATGTTCATTATTTTCCAAATATTGAAATATCTCTGCTTACCTAGTATAAAATCCTTTTTTTTAGGATTTTGTAGGTCAAATGGAGTTAAAGTGGCTTGCCCAAGGCCACACAGCTAGGTAATTATTAAATGTCTGAGACCGTATTTGAACCCATGTACTCTTGACTCCAGGGCCGGTGTTTTATCCACTATGCCACCTAGCCACCACAGTATAAATCCTTCTTGATCACTGTGTATTATCTTAACGATAACTTTTCATCTCTTCACTAAAATATAATTTAAAATATTTGCACCAATATTCATTAGGGAGAATGATCTGTAATTTTTTTTGTCTGTTTTGGTTCTTCCTGATTTAGGTATCAGCTTCATATTGTTGTCAGAAATGTAATTTGTTAGAACTCCTCCTATTTAAAAATATATTTTAAATGGAATTGGAATTGGTTGTTCCTTAAGTATTTGGTAGAATATACTTGTTAACTCATGTGTACCTGGAGATCTTTATTGATAGTTTCTTCAATTTCTTTTCCTAAATTGGGGTTATTTCCTCTGAGCAGCTTATATTTTTGTAAATATTCATCCACTTCACTTAGATTGCCAAGTTTCTTGGCAAACTGGTGGTCAAAATAGTTCCATATTATGACTTTAATTTCCTCCTCACTAGTGGTTGAGTTCACACATTTCATTTTTGTCACTGGTAGTTTGGTTTTCTTCTTTCTTTTTTTTAAATCAGATTAACCAAAATGTTTTTTCCATATAAAACTCCTAGTTTAATTCAATAGTTTTTACCTTCAGTTTTATTGATTTCTCCTTTGATTTTAAGAATTTCTGGTTTAATATTTAATTGAGGATTCTTAATTTGATCTTTCCCTAACATTTTTGGTTGAGAACCTCCCAATTCATTGATTTCCCCTTTCTCTATTTTATTCATATAACCATTTACAGATATAAATTTACTCTAAAAGCTGCATCCAATGAATTTTGGTATGCTATCTCATTGTTGTCATTGTCTTGGATGAACTTGACAATTATTTCTGCAACTTTCTGTTTGATCCACTCATTCTGTACAATTAGGTTATTTAGTTTCCAATTAATTTTTGATTCATTTTTTCATATTCCTTTATTACATATAATTTTTATTGCAACATGATCTGGAAATGATGCATTTAATATTTCTGCCTTTCTGCCTTTGATTGTGAGGTTTTTATACACATCAATTTTGTCATAGGTGCCATGTACTGAAAACAAAAAGGTGTATTACTTTCTATCCCTATTCCACTTTCTCCATAGACATACCATATTTAAGTTGTCTAAATTTCTATTAACTTTTGTAACTTTCTTCTTGTTTATTTATGATTAGAGTAATCTAATTCTGAGAGAGGCAGGTTGAAGTCCCCTACTATTATAGTTTTGGTGTTGTCTCCCTGAAATTCCAGTAGTTTCTCCTCTAAAAATTTGGATGCTATACTACTTGGTATGTATATATTTCATAATGATATTATTTCATTGCCAATGTTGTCTTTTTAAGAAAATGTAGCTTTCTTCTTTATTCATTTTAATGATATCTATTTTTGCTTTTTGTTTTATCTGAGATTAGGATTTCTGCCCCTGATTTTTTTTTGGCAAGGCAGTGAGGTTAGGTAACTTGCCCAAGGTCACACAGATAGTTATTAAGTGTCTGAGATCAATTTGAACTTAGGTCCCCTTGAGTACAGGACCAGTGTTCAATCCACTGTACCACCTAGCTGCCCCAATCCCTAATTTTATTTTTACTTCTGTGTGAATCACTTTATTTCAGTTGTATATCTTGCAAACAACATATTTGCTCTGGACCCAGCTCTGGACCTTGGCCACCTATGGGTTAGGAGACGACTGGGGGTGTGAACTCGCCCACATGGGTGCTGGGAACGCCCCAGTAACAGGAGTGGCTCTGGATTGTTTTATATTATTAAATTGCTTTAAAAAAAATTTCAAAGCCTGTCAATCAGGTATCAGTTTACTGTATTACCTCAGGGAATGGCCAATAGTCCAACTATGTGCCAAGCATATGTTGCAGCTATTGTCACTGGGAAACCTTCAGTCCAGTCTGAGGATATGCTTCAGAATCTGCATAGTTCAATGTTTACTCCTCCTGATAACTGAGGACTTCAAAGGAAAATTAGCAACCACAGTCCTGAGTTTCCCAACTCAGCAGGGTGAGAAGAGTGAAGTCTTTAGAGCCCCCCCTGCCCCCACCATCCAGGATCTGCTCCCCTGGGGTCAGTGCAGGCCACTTGGTCAGTACAATAGAGGAGAGCTCCCATTCAGCCCATCTCCTGAGTCTGCAGAAAGAAACCCTGTAAGTGCTTCAGCCTGCCCCTCAGCATTTGTTTTTCTTCCTGAGAAGATTTGGTCATTTGTGCCCAGAGATGCTCTGTCCTTGACTGTAGTTCCCTTCAAGGAGAGGGAGCTTCAATTCTCCAGAGGAGAGTAAGTTGCCCTCACCCGGCTCATGACCTTGGGCAGGGCTATTCCAGGACCCTAGCCCACATTCTCCATCTTCACATATGAATGTGGGTTGTGCAATGGCTCCCCAAGGCTCACTTGGGCACTGCTGCCTTGTTCTCATGGCTACTAAGCAAGCCACGGAGCTAGAAGAATTAACAAAAGAAATGCCCCTTTCCTTGAGTAAATATGGGCTTCAAGTGGCTCCTCATAAGATACAAGATACTAGCCCTTATCAATACCTTGGTCACACCCTTAGTGAAGGGAGGGCATCTAGAATACCCCCAAAGGTGAATTTAGAGAAATGTAGTACCCTTAATGATTTCCAGAAACTTATTGGTTCCATACAATGGATACGTTCTACAGTTCCTATTCCTGATGATTTGATGTATCCTCTTTATGATATCCTGAAAGGAGATTCCACATTGACCTCACCCCGGTATTGGACCCCACAAGCCAAAGAGGCCATGACACAGATTTTGTCCAGGTGTCATGAGTCTATAGTTCAATTTGATCCTGAGCAACCTATATTTGCTACCATTTTAAATCGAAGGTCACATATTGGTTGTCTCTATCAAAAACAAGGTGTCCTAGAATGGCAATATTTTCCAGAGAAGTAAAAGAAGCATCCCTTGTAAATTTACGATGCTGGCCAATTTATTCCTAGCTATGTCTGATCGTTGTCTTTGTATGTTTGGAAAATATCCTGTTTTAAATATTTGTGCTTCTGAAGGTGCTCTTTGTTATTTTACTGACTCTATCCCTGAATGGGCTGATAGCACATCTTTTAACCTGTTTTTCCACTTGTGGAGTTCCTACAGCCATAAAAACAGATAATGGCCCTGCATATTCTTCCAAGGCATTTGCAAACTTTTGTCAAGAATTTTCCATTTTACACAAACCTGGAATTCCATATAATCCCACTGGCCAGGCCATAGTTGAACGTGCTAACCGCACCCTTAAAACCCTCCTCATTAAACAAAAAGGGGGAGTCAGTGGTCATGGCCGCCTTATATATACACAATTAGCACAGGCCGTATACACCATGAATTTTCTTCAATTGAGAGATGATGGTACCTCCCCAGCTTTGCGTTTTTTCGCAGGAACTTCATGAACACTCCACACACATGCAACTAGCCATCCCTTTCCCTGCCCAATAGGCAACCGAGTACTGTGGAAAAGCCCAGATGGCCAATGGCATGGCCCAGGCTCGGTAATTATAAATGGACAAGGGTATCTTTGTATTCAACCAGATCCAAATCCGGATGGCAAAAAAAAGGAGAAACCAGTTTGGGCTCCAACCAAGTGGGTCAGAGACCTCGGAGCAAAAGCTTGAGGTGATTGATCTTGCTTTCAATATCATAAATTTTGCTTTCTCACTTTATGAGGAATTCCAAATTCAGGATCTTTACCAACGACAAGGATATTTGGCATCTGCATTGCAGAACTTCTTGACCCAGCAATCATCCATGTGGACCACCCAAAATCATATAAATTGGGCACTTCAAAAGGAAATAGATGCTTTGGCCCCTGTAGTAGTTTACATTGGGAATGAGCTTGCTTACCATGAATTGATAACCCAAATTCCTTGTCACTATAGATATAAACCATTGTGTGTCACTCCATTACAGGTAAATCTTACCAACTCTTCTTTTGTTGGTTCTTGGCTTCGGATACGGGCTGCATTACAGGGTGCACTACTATCTCATAATGCTTCATCAGACATTCATCAGTTAGCCTTATTGCTTCAAGAACTGAGAAATATTTCGACTGATTTTTCAAATCATCAAACTGCTGCCTTTAATATTGCTAATTATCTCAAGCATTTACAATTTTTACAGTGGTTATTCAGCTGGATAGGTCCTATTGCCATATTATTTCTCCTTTGTATTTTTGGCCCCTGCTTGATACGGTTTTTAATATCCCTAATGAAGACTGCCTTGATCAACATCAAGGCAGATACCATGTCTCTTATTCATCGCACTCCTCGTTCAGCACCAATATAAATATTTATTATCCACTGTTTTGCATCTCATCTTTCCTGGTGAAAGCGACTGCAGGCAGCGCTTTCACTAAGGATTGAGGCCTTCTGCCAGAACTGTCCTATATTACTGCAAAATAGGAAGAAGAATGCACATCACCAGTGCTTGTACTTATAACTACATTTTTTGTGTGCTAGAATAGTTAAAATTATATTTTATAGAGTTATTTAAGAATGCATTCAAATTTTATATTAATTGGTTATTTAAAAATTCTTAATAAATTTATATAAGAGGTTCCTCAAGACATTCTAATTGATTCTAAAAGTTATTTTTTCTTGACCAGTCTTATGTGTAGTTAAAATTCAATACGACATTTTCACATCTCTCTACTGGCCTGGAGGGATAGGAAAATGTTCCTATATTCTGGGATTGATGCCGGCCAGGGCATCAATCACAGCTTGGTTAAAATGATTGTTTTCTGTGAGTTCGTACATATGTCTATGTATGTGTGCTTAATTCAGATCTGAAATAATTTTATTATTATAGGATATTAAGACTATGATTATTTCTATCCTGCCTCTTTTGCTACATATGCTTGCTGCAAAAATACGCTATCAAAGGCTGACCCTCGTGCTCTTCTCCAGAATCCCAGAGAACGACCAAAAATGGACACTACCCCTGTCTAAACCAAAAGGGGGAATTGCTCTAGACCCAGCTCTGGACCTTGGCCACCTATGGGTTAGGAGACACCTGGGGGTGTGAACCCGCCCACATGGGTGCTGGGAACGCCCCAGTAACAGGAGTGGCTCCGCCCATGAGGGAGGAACAGGGGAGGAGCTCAGGGGAGGAGCAGAAGACTAGATAAGGGATGGGACTGGGGAAGAGGAGAGCTTTTCTCGCTGCTATGTAAGCAATAAAGACCTGCTTGTTAGACTGCAACCGGGTGTTCTGTCCAGTTATTGCCCTCCTTCCCCAAAGGAGGGTCCGTGCGTCCGAAGACCTACGGGTCCGTGACGTCCGAAGACCGGGGAAAGGTATGTATCCAGGCGAAGGCTCAGGATAGGTCCCAGAGCACATATTGTAGAACTTTGCTTTTTAATACATTTTGCCATCTATTTCATTTTAGGGGAGAGTATATTCCATTCACATTTACAGTCAAAATAATTAACTTTTTTTTCCTCTCTCCTATTTATACTTTTCTCTTTCATTTCTCCTTATCCTTCCTTACCAATGTTTTGCTCCCTTTCCCCTTTAACTTGTTTTTTAAATTTTAGCTTTAACTTCATTTTAACTTTTACTTTCACCTTCTCTTTTATTAGTTGCTTCTTTCCCTTTCCCCTCTACTTTTCTGTAGCGTAGGGTACATTTTTAAACCCAATTGGAAATATATAATATTCTCTCTTTGGTTCAAATCTGTTGAGAGTAGAATTTACTAAGTATTAACACCCTCCTTTCTTTCTGCTATAATAGGTCTTTGTGCCTCTTCATATCATGCTATTTTATCCTCTAAGGGGCAACGTGGTGGTACAATCAATAGAGCACTGATCTTGGAGTCAGGAAGATGGGAGTTTGAATCTGACCTCAGACAGTTGACAGTTGTTAAGTATGTCAAGTAAGTCACTTAAACCTGATTACCTCTCATTCAGGCCATCTCCAGTCATCCTGATTCATATCTGGCCACTGTATCTAGATTTCTCTAGAGGAAAAAGAGAGCCTGATAAATTAACATAGTACCCCCTCACTCATATCCAATTCCATGTGCTTTCCATGGCATCACCTCCCTGATGTCATAGTCTTCTTTGCGAATGAAAGGAAAACATTATTATTACTTATCCGCTAATGCCTAGCTTTTTCCTAGGGTCATCTTTCTTTATTTGTCTTTATTGTTTTAGCCTTGTTTTATACCCATAACCCCTCTGTTAAGATTTACTCCTTTGATTTATTCTGATAAAAGTACAATATCAAGGTTTGATTGACTGAATGATTTATAAGCAACATTGCCTCATTGTCACTTCATATCCATAGCCTCTGTCCAAATATACTCCCTTCTTCTATCCCATTAGAAATGCCCTTCTCAGGGGCAGCTGGATGACAAAGTGGATAGAGTACTGACCTGGGAGTCCAGTATACCTGACTTCCAATTGGGTCTCAAACATTTAAATGTTACCACTGATTTGTTTCTTGGGTTCAAATCTGACCCATGAAGAACTGAGACTTAGACTCAGGAATGCAAATTTTGGGAAGAAAATAGAGATTCATTAAAGGAAATTACAGCATATTAAGAAAGTGATAGAAAAGTAAAAAAGAATTTAAAGAGAAGACCACATGGATTGCTGATTGAATTGGCAAGGCCAACTGGCCAGGGTTCAGCAGGACACTAGAAGGTAAAAAAGGACCAGCAGCTCCCTCAGATCTCCTTAAATTCTCTCCCAGAGTCCATGGGAGGGGGTGGTGACCTGGGAATGACCCAACGCCCTCATTGGAGATTTTGCCTCTTGGGGAGATGTCTCTTTTGTGTGGTCTTCCAGGCCCTGTGCTCCCTGGATGCTCCGCCAAAAAAACCCCAATATAATCCAAAATCAGTTTGAAGGTCAGGCCTTCAGGTATGGAAGGACAAAGGAAGATTCCCTTTACAATATAAACAAAAGATTTACAAAATTTTTCTCCAACTGATCTCATCACTCCCATGCCAAGGTTTCCCTGCATCATATACCCCCCTGAAATTATTAAGGACCCAGACCTTGGGCAAGTCACTTAATCTCATTGCCTTAAATGAAAAAAATTATTCATTTCTCAAGAGTCACAAATAACAACTAATTATAATCAATTTATACCGTATTCTCCTTTCAAGTACTCTCTATATAAGTACAATTCCAATGAACTAAAGTAGCTAACTTTTCTTTTAATAATTTTTTTTGAAACAATAGACAATCTAGTTTGATTTGCCATTTTAGTGAGAGCTCTGCTATCATTTACTAATGTGCTTAGTAAGCCCATAGGGGACTACATAAAATCACATACGGACCACAGTCCACATTTTAGATAGTTATAAGCCAAAGGGTCACATTAAAAAAAGACCATGTCATTATCTATTTATGTTCAGCCCCTTTAAGTACACTTTCTCCATCTATCCCTATTATACTACAAACCTTGTTAACTAAAGTATCAAGTAAATCAAAACATTTCATGATTTCTTTATGTACAGACACTCTAAGCACATTTCTCCCTCTCTCCCAATAGAAATACAGTCCTTCGTTTCATTCAAAATCCAAAATCACTTCATGGTCCATTTTTAACCATACCCTCCATGTATAATCCCTCTAACTATGCTCAAACTTCTTTAGCTAAGTATTGACTTTCGTGGTCATCTTATAACACTAGCCTCTATATTCCTTTTAACTGTCCTAAGAGAAATATAAATCTTAAAAATTACAAGTATTATCTTCCCTTATAAGGGCGTTTTCAACTTACTGTTATTGGCTAGCATTTTCCCCCCTTTCTGTTTGTCTTTTTATGTATCTGTTGAATCATGTATGTGAAGACTGAATTTTCCAATTATTTCTGGTATTTGTATCAGAAAATTTTGAAAGGACTCTCTTTCATTGAAATCTATCTTTTCCCCTCTAAAAGAATATGCTGAGCTTTGCGAGGTGATGAATTTTTGGTTGCAATTCAAACTCCTTTGCCCTCCATAGTATCATTTTCCAGGCCTTATAGTCCTTTAAGGTTGAACTTGAAAAGTCCTGTATGATTCTGAGTTTTCTATTTTGACTGCTTTTGGTATTTTCTCCTTTAGTGGAGAATTCTGAAATTTGGCTACAATATTCCTTGAGAAATCTCTTTTTTTTTGGAGGTGATTGATGAATTCTTTCAAGGATTAATGTCTAGGATATTAGAGTAGTTTTCCATGATAATTTCCTGAAAAATACTTTCTTTTTTGATCTAGGTTTTTATGTAGCCCAATAATTCCTAAATTATCTCTCCTCAATCTATTTTCCAGATAATTTCCTTTTTTTTCCTAAAAGGTACTTTATGTTTTCTTCTATTTCCTTTTCAGCCTTTTGAGTTTGCTTGATGGAATGCTAGTGACATAAATTTATTAATTTCCATTTGTCCAATTTTAATTTTTTTTAAGTTTTTGATAGGAAATGGGGTTAAGTGTTTGCCCAAGGCCACACAGCTAGGTAATTATTAAGTGTCTGAGGCTGGAATAGAACTCAGGTACTCCTGAACTCCAGCTCTGGTGCTCTATTCACTGCACCACCTAGCCACTCCCCAATTTTAATTTTAAAGGCTTTATTTTGTTTAGTCAGCTTTTGTGTTTTCTTTTCTCATTTGGATAGTTTTACATTTAAATGAGTGGTTTTCTTTTTCCAGTTGGCTAATTTTACTTTTTTGATGAGTTGCCTTCAATTTCATTTTTTGATGAATTACATTCTTTTTCCAGTTGTTCATTTTAACTTTTATTGGAATAATTTTATAGGAATAATTTTCAGTAATTGTTTTATATTTCTCCTCCATGGCTCTAATTTCCTTCTCCATTTTTCTTCTTCCTCTCTTCTTTGGTTTTTAAAATTCCTTTTTTTTTTAATTTTGAATTTTCAGACCAATTCATAAACTACTTTGAGACTTCATGGTTTCCTCTTAGTATATGGTATTTCTATTGTCCTGAACTGAATAGTAGCTTTCTATGGTTAGCACTCTTTCTGGGGTTTTTTGCTCATTTTGATAATTGAGCTCTGCACCTAGAGTATAGGGAGTATAGTTCGAAGCATTTTGTGCTCATCTGATCCCTGTCTTATTGCTTCCCAAGTTGTTACTTGTGCCTATGTTTCTTTCTTTATGCTAAGGCTTTGCGTATGAAGCAATTTCTTTTCAACCAAGTCTTGTCTATTATGCCAGTGTTTCCAAGGCTTGCACTTTGTCTTCTGATTTGGAGTTGGGACCATCATGGCTGGTTTGCTTCCATGCTAGCTTGCTGAGCCAGGACCTGAGCTGTGCTGTGGCTAAGAGTTTCCCCACTAGATTTTTTCCTATGATGTATTATACTTCTCCTTTACCCAGAAGAGATGAGAATTTTCCTGAAGATCCTCCACAATATCTTGAGTTAAGAACTTGTTTCACCTTTTTTTTCTGGTGGGATCTATAGTTTTAAGGTCTGCTTACAGGTTTCATTTAACGTTGTTTTTGAAAAACTCTGGAAGCTTCCTAGCTTCAAGCCTCCACCTTGCTCCACCTCAGAAGTCCAAGCATTTAGTTTCTATAGAGATAGGTAAAATAATTACATCTGGACATAGAAATTGTAGGTCTTCCAAAGTGACTTTAGTGGCATTAACTTACCTAGGGATGTGTAACCTGTCTGCCATGTGAATGTCAATATCTGTGGACTAGACAACCATGGCAGGTTAATGTAAAAATGAAAAATTGACCTCTTTTTGCATTCATTCATTCATGTATTTATCCAATCTCACATTTATTAAATACTATATTCTAAGTGCTGTATTAGATTCTGGAATATAAGGCCAAGGATAAAGTAGTTGCACAAATTCTATTGAGGAGCAAAAAACATGTAAACAGATATGCAGGTATAAAATTATAAAATGACTACAAGGTTTATGGCAATCAGGGAATAGGAGAAAGAAGGTAATCTTGGAGTCAGAGAGAGACACCTGGGTTCAAGTCCCACTTCTGGCAAGTTACTTACCCACTCTGCTGAAAACTCTAAGATTATGTTTCAGAGATATTTGCCAACATTAATGAGGGAATTTCTTTAATAAGATTTGCCCAAACTATTTAAATACTAGGCCTAACTATTCTTTTGTCAGCACACATACTTTAGGAGCCTGGGGAAGGAATTAAACATTAGGTAGAATCAAGGTTATGCCTCCTGTCACCTGAGCCAAGTCTTAAAGGAAACTGACATTTCTACAATGAAGATAATAGGATTAAAATGTTATTATTCTATATTAAGGAAAATCTTGATTTATTTTAAATTAAAGACAAAATATATTTAAAAAGGAAAAAGTGCATTAAAAAGAACTGGAAAGTTATAAAAAAAGACAAAGATCTTCTTGTCTAACCCCGTCATTTTTATAATTCTGTAGGTAGAATGAATTCTAGACTCATCAAATAGTTTGACAGGAGATGGAGGAAAGGAACAAGTAGACTGATTTAACTTGAACATCAAATATGTAAAGGAAAAAAGTATTTGGAAAGCCAGAAAAATAAACTTGGCAAGATTTCAAAGGACTTTGAGTGCTAAACATAAGAATTAGCATATGCTCTTATAGATAAGAAAAAGGCACTGAAAATTCTAAAGCAGTGGAGTCATGTGATTAGAATGGTCAAATGTTTTGGACACTGATTATAAAACATTTTTAGAATTTCTAATAAGAAAAACAGCATGTCTGCCTTGGAGTAAGAATGATGGATTCAAGGTCTGCCTCTGAAATTTATCTCATAATTCATAACTCATGACTCATAACTAAGTCACTTGATATTTCAATTTCCAGAAAATCTCTTATTTATGGAGAAGTTCCTTCCTTCCTTCTTTCCTTCCTTTCTTCCTTCCTTCCTTCCTTCCTTCCTTCCTTCCTCTCCTTTCCTTTCCCATTTCTTTCTTTGGATATTCAGTATTTTAAGGGACAAAAGTTAAAATATATATATATATATATATATATATATATATATATAAATATATAATCTATATTTATAAAGATGACCAATTACTGCAGCAGCTAAACTTGATCAAGTCTCAATTTTTCCAAACCTTAATATCTTCATGTGTAAACTGAAAGGTCAATCTCTTTTCCAAACAATATTCTATAAGGACCTAGCCAAATTCCTGATTATTTTGTTCTAGGAAATGGGAAAGCAGTATGTTATCCTGTAAAGAGCTGAAAAGTACTTTGGAGACTTCTGGGGCAGCAGCTGACTGGAATTTTGTTATTGCTAGGTAGCTAAATGGAGACAGAAATTACTTCTCCCTGTGCTTTGCAATCTATACTCAAGAAAGAATCAAGATGGTATTGATATAAACCAAGTTATAATTTAATATGAATATGAGCATGGCCACCTGTCCTAGAATGTTGATTCTATATCTTAATGGGGGGAAAAACAATCACAGAACTCACCTTCCATATAACTGAGTAATTTCCCCAAGTGTTCACAGAAATGACCAAAATCTTTTCTGTCAACACATGTTTATTCCAAGTAGGTATATAAATGACCCAAGAATTGAATAATGGTTATCATTTAATTTACCATGTTGGGCACCCCAAATATATTTACTTTTCATCATTCATAAGTCTGGGATTCTTATTTTAATGCAGGTATAAATGTTTCACATGCTCAAGGAAGCTTTGTCTTCATCAATTTGTTCTTTTCTGGGGCTGTATGTATATGTGAGTGTGAATACATATGTACACAGACGTACACACATATCTATCATGGAAAGAGACATTAGGTATATAGACATCTATCATAATCCCTTTCGGATTACCACCTATACTTTTTATATAGATATTCTAAGATTCCATCTTTTTTTGTCATTTGTTCTTATAATGTGTCAAGTAAAAATGGTTCACATATCTTTCTAATAATCTGCTTCTTATTCTTGTTTTGTCATTAAAAATTGGCTCACATTTCTTTACTGACACATGTTTTTCAGCAGCAGAGAACTGGTTTTCAAGCCAGACAGATAGGTGACCCTGTCAGATTGAATTCAGAGAAATGGAGTTGAAATCAGGAAGAACTATGTTTGAAGCTTTCCTAAAAAATGTCCTGAAATTGATTCAGGATTTGTCACTTTACCTACTTTAGGTCTCTGATGACTTATCCATAAAATATAGGATTTCTAAGAATCTTTACTAAATATGAAGTTCTATGTTTATAATTAATAAATTCATTATAGTACTAAGGATAATCACTGGTAGTAATAAAGGTGATCATCAATCACCTTGTTATCTATACAGGTTTTCTGATTACAGATTGCCTTTTAAAATATTTAGATGAAGCCAATGACTATGAGTGAAAGTCAAATTACTGTATGTTATTTATTTATATATTTGTACGTGTGTTTGTAAATTCACTTGTTATATAACTATACATGCAAATAAAAATTTACAATAAGTATGCATATAAATATATTTCATGCATAGATTTTGGATAAAGCCAATGAATGATATGACACATTCTTTGTTTCTTTGTTTTCTTCTTTTTCTTCCTTGTTCTTTGTTTTTTCTTTCTTCTCGTTTTTTCTCTTTCCCTGTCCACCTTCTTTAAATGTATATTATTGTACATAATATTATTTAACAAACACACATAAATGTTTCTATAAAATGTTATATAGAGGAATTCCTTATACTAATGAAATTATATATTTAGTATCATCTATAGCTCTAGCTCTTATATAATCTGTATCTAAAAGGATACTTATCTCTTTTTAGACATACATGCATACATACATTTACTATGAGATTTTTTTTCTGTATTAACTAAAATGCTTTATTAAATATAATTATAGAGTAATAGCTGGAAGAGACCATAGAGATAATTTAACCCATAATTCTCCTTTAGTAAATGAGGAAAATAAAGCTTAGGAAAACCAAGTGACATGATTACAGTCACCCAACTATACAATGGAAGAATTAGGAGCAGAACTCCAGATATCCTGCTTTATACTTCATTTTCTTTCCATTATTAAAGGGTTGTCATGTCTCCATACCAATTTCAAAGATTCTTACATGTTTGATGATAGTTTATTCAGCTGGTCACATCTTACAAACCATAGCATGCATTTCAAGGATATATTTGACTGGCCCAGGGATACCTAGTGTCTTTGATCATATAAAGGAAAACATAATTCCCATGTTGAATGAGTAATGAATTTAATTGCAGTGGTATAAATGATCTTATAATTTCATAAATTTAAAATGGGAAGACCTATCCGCTTTAACTCACTCATTTCATGCACTAGTTCACAGATATAATAAGAAGTAAAATTGGGATTCTGATTCAAATTAATTCTTTTTGCACAGTGTCACACTGGCCCTTCAAAAAGTAATTTATTTATTTATTTGCTTATTCATTTATATATTTATTTCCTCATTTATTTATTTATTTACTTAGTCATTCATTCGTTCATCTGTCTATCTATCCATCCATTTATTTATTTATCCATTTATTTATTTGTTCACTCATTTATTCATTTATTTATTTATTTATTTATTCATTTATTTATCTATTTATCTGTCCATTTTTTTATTTTGCAAGGCAATGAGTTTAGGGGACTTGCCCAAGGTCAAAGAGTTAGGTATTTATTAAGTGTCTGATGTCATATTTGAACTTAGGTCCTCCTGATTATAGGACTGGTGTTCTATCCACTGTGCCACCTAGTTTGTCCTCAAAATCTAACTTATCTGTAGACATTTTAAAAAATCAAAGTTAAATAACTTTAAAATGAACTACAGTTCAATTATTAGAGCATATTAAAAATTAGGTACCTTGTTTTATGAATTTAAGGAGACACCTTAAATGGCACAGTGAATAGTCCTGGACCTGAAGTCAGGATGATTTTAGACATTTACTAGATTTGGGAGCCTGGACAATTCACTCAACTTCTAACTATTCTGTAAAATGAAGAAAATAATAGTACTTGTCTCTCAGGATTACTGTGAGGATCAAATGAAATATTTGTAAAACAACACAATCTATAGTAGTAGGTGCTATATAAATACTTATTCACATTCTTTACCTTTCAGAAACTGTGTTATTAAGTTCGAGTATTTCTGATTTTTTCTTATCTAGTTTGTTCCAATGATCTGTTACTATTTTTAAAAAATATTTAATGTGGATGATATTCATTCCTTATGCTTTATAATAGCTTGAAGTTGGAAATGCTATTTCCCATTCATAGCTAGCTTTTTATGATTCCTCCTAGTATTCTACATAATTGGTTGTTGTTTGTTATTTTCTTAGTGAAATTTATTGTTATTTTATTGATTTTTTAAAAAAAAACTACGCCTTTTAGTGTTTCATTGGTATAGCATTAAAATATAAGCTACTTTTGGTATTATTGTAATTTTTATTATATTATCACAGTACGGTTGTGAGCACTAAATATTACATAGCTATTTATGTCCTTAATTTCTTTTTGGAACACTTCATTAGTGAAACTATATCTATGTAACTTTTTTATGAGTTTTGGTAGTTTAACCTCAAACAATTTATACATTTTGTAGTGATATGGTATGGACGTTTTCTATAATTACCCCTTGAATGAAGCATGAAGAAACACGCTATTGGTGTTTTAGAGTCTATTTTATAGCATGAAAAAATTTTTAAAGTTGATGGCCCAATTAATATATTTATTGATTGCTTAGGATCTTTTTAAGAAAATCATTATAAAATCTGTAAATAGCATTTTATCTCTTCTTTGAATACTTGTAAACCTCTATTTTCTTTTTCATTTATTATTTCTATATCTAACATTTTTATAATTATGTCAAATAATAGTTGGGAAATGGCTATCCTTGAATTATTTATATATTTACTAGGAAAGACTCAAGTGTGTCTCCCTTAAGATGCTTACTTGTGTGTATGTTTATGCATATTTGTTTTGTAGGTATTTTTTTAATAACAAATGAGTGTTGTACATTGGCAAAGACTTTTTCTGTTTCAAATGGGAAATAATACAGTTTTTGTGTTTTTGTTTTAATGTGATTATGTAAACTCTCCTTACTTTCTTGATAAAAAATGCAAAAATTTCATGAATGACTTCTGCTTTATCTGACTTGATTTTATTTAAGCTTTTTGACTAAGCATCTGTTCATGTTGTATAATTTTCATTCATTCATCTATTTTGCCTAAGCCATCTATTCATGTTATATAATTATTCATAATAATTCATTCATATCTATGATTTTCCCCATGTGCTTTATCTTTTCTTTATCTTTTCATTCCTCAAAAAAAGGAATCTTATGGTATATTTTCTTTTCTACTTTTTGATAGAAATTTATGTAACATTGATTTTATTTGCATACATAGGTATACATACATACATACATACATACATGTATATGCATTTAGATATAATTCTCCTGTGAGAGAGTTCTCCATCATGAGATGAAGGCAGCTAGGTGGTCAGTGGAATAGAATACCAATTCTGATGTCAGGAGGATCTGAATTCAAATCTGATCTCGGACACTTTACACTTAGGCACATCATTCAACCCTGATTGTCTGTGTCCAACTCTATTTCTAGTCTTCCTAATTCGTTTCTGGTCTTTGGACCCAAATGGAGGAGAAAGTGAGACTGGTGACTTATCACAGTACCACCTCACTAAAATCCAATTCATTTGCTTATCATTACAACACGTCCTTAATGTCAGAGTCTTCACTGAGAACAAAGGACAAACATCATCATCATTATCATCAAACTATCAAACCACCATCATCATAACCATATATATAAATACATGTATATATGTATATATATGACTTTACTTACAAGTAACTTAATTTACTTTTCTGAGATGGTGGTTTTGTTATTTTGAATATTATATATTTTTGAAGATATTCAAAAATATATGTCTTAAATATTCAAAAATTTCTTTTGTATTTTCAGTTTGGTTTGCATATAACTGTGTGTTGTGGACTTTCATTTTAAAAAAATATGTTTTTGTTGTGATTTCACCTTGTTCATTTGATATTTTGTTGATTTAGTTTCCTGTCTTTTTTAAACAGTGTCACTAACAACTTTGAAATTAAATTAAATTTTTTAAAGAACCAGGATTTTAATTTTACTTGTTTCTACAATTCTTTTGTTTTCCAATTTTATAGATATGTGTATTTTATGATTTTTTAAAATATCTCCTCTTTTGTGATTGTTTTGGGTTTATTTCTTGGCTGAGTTTTTTCTTTAAATAAAATTGTTAAGGGGCAGCTAGGTGGCAGAGTAGATACAGCACTGGCCTTGGAGTCAGGAGGACCTGAGTTCAATCCTCCCTCAGACACTTAGTAATTCTCTGGTGTGACCTTGAGTGAGTCATTTAACCATTGTCTTAAATAAATAAAAATTAAGAATAAATTAAATTGTTTATTATTGCTTTTTTCCTGTTCTTCCTCTAAAGAACCCATCAAATGTTTCGTAGAAATCTTGGGAAATTTTTTCTTAATTATCACTTTTATGTAATTATTATTTGATTCTACAACTTACTGTTTGACCTGCAAGGTATTTAGGATTTCATCATTATGTCTTCATTTAAGTCTATGTACCTTGTTTTCCTTGAAAATTATTTTTACTTTATTATCCCTTGTAAAAACTCTATTTGCTCTGTGATAGCTATGGAATCACATATATGATGGAAAATATTCAAAATTAGGAAACTATTTTGAACTTTGCATTCAGAAATTCATTTATTCTATTCCTCTTTGACTTAAAAGTCCTTTAAAACACATAATACAGTCATAGACTTGTTTGTGGCATGCCAGTAGATTTATAAAGTGCAATTTTTGCTTTTTGCAAGCTGCCAGTGTTAAAATATAGTTCTGCTGGTGAGTAAGCAAATAATTCTTACTGAATGATTTCTGAAACATGACATGTAATACTAACCTTCCAATCCTCAAAATTTATTGAAAAAGTTTGTACTCTCAAATACTTTCCTTCAGTTGAGAAATGAAATTAAAGACTCTAAGTTATTATAAGAGGGCTATACAATAATGCTAATAGCCTCAAATAGATAATTCTTAAATGAGAATTTCAGAGATAAGTGATTATCATGGCATTAGTGCCTAGCAAATGAAATTTTAATATAAGCTAAATACCAGGATGTAAAGAAATTGTGGTAAATTATAAAAAAATTGAAACAAAGTTAGAATGTTTTGTTCAGCTAATGTGTCAGTACCATTTCAAACATGGTAATTAAAACATAAAATCTAAGTTAACGTACCTGTATACTTCCAGCTTCTGAAAGATAATCTTCGAATTTCTCATCCATTTTCTTTCTTCTCTGTAAAAGAAGACATCTCAAAATATTTAAATACTTTTTTAGTCTTTGTTACTTTTTTGGGGGTGCAAAATGCTATGGATTTTTGCACAGTATAGCTATTATCTCATTATTGGGCTATGGTTGGTTCTTCATCAATTCCAGAATAAAAAAGACAAGATTGATGAAAGATGGCAGACTATGAAAATTTAAGTTGCATATCTATGAAAGTAGTATCAGTTTCAGTGTGAGCATGCAAATATTAGATATAATATATAGGGACATATATCTAGAGCTAGAAAGATCCTCAGAGACCATCTTATCCAAATTCTTCACTTTTCGGAGGAGGAAACTGAGGGACAATAAATTTGAATGACTTGCTTAGTGTTACTAAATTGAGTACTAGAATTCTATTCAACTCCTTTGACTCTAGAGCAAAGTTTCCCTAAGTTTATTTGCTTGTTTTTTTTCTTTTTTCTTTCTTTCTTTCTTTTTTTTAGGTTTTTGCCAGGCAAATGGGGGTTAAGTGACTTGCCCAAGGCCACACATCTAGGTAATTACTAAGTGTCTGAGACCGGATTTGAACCCAGGTACTCCTGACTCCAGGGCCGGTGCTTTATCCACTATGCCACCTAGCTTCCCCCTTTTTTCTTTCATACGATGATATTTACATTATAAAAGTGGAAAGAGGGAAAAGGTAAATATAAAGGCAGAGGGCAGGAGTTGATAATTTTCAAATACCTGTGTACTAAACTAAAGGGCAGGTGCTACCAGCAAACCTCAATTTCTGGGATTAGTCCAATCCCTAATACATACCAACTCATTTTAGATAGAAAAATTCTTTGGAATTATTATCCTTATAATTTATTACTTTTTATTATCAAATACCCAATACCTCTGTCTTTGAAATATATATATATATAGTATATATATATATAGTATATATATATATTAGGAATATTAAGTAAAGGCTTCTTTTGACAAATGCAGTTGTTCTTTCAGTGTTTTAGGAAAAAGAGAAGAAGGATGAGATTATTTCACAAGATATTTCTCCATTTCTCATAAAGTGGAATTGTAATATATGAATGTATGCATGTACACATACACGTATCCTCATACATATATAAAATCACACCAGAGTGTGTGTATCTGCATATAGCTAAGTCAAATATGTGAATGCATATATGCATACACATGTACTGCATAATTCATGTTATATATTCTTGAGTATCCAAATCCTGAACATTTAAAACTCTGAGTTACAATTTAAGAGATTATATGATTAAAGGAAACCCTTAAGTAGTGATTTTGAACTTTCAGATACTAGATTAAATATTGTTTTGTTTACCTTGTTCTCTCCTTATCTGTGTTACAGTGGCAAAAAGAGAAGCAATTGCTATGATTCATCTTTGTTATAAAAAGACATTATGTTTTTCATTGAACTATTCATCAATGAACTTCTTGTTGTTTTAAAGAATCATTGACTACTGTTCAATTTTACAAGCATTTATTAAGTATATCATATAACAAAAAAATATGAAGCTCCTTTCTAGGAGTGAAGCTGTAAAAACAATGGATCTTTATTAAGTACCTCATATATGGAAAGCACTGTTCTGGGAATACTAAAGAAAAAACTTCCCTTCAAAGAGCTCTCAATCTAAATGGGGAGACAACATACAAATAACTTAGAACAAATAATACATGTACAAGATAAATTGGAGTAAATCTCAGAAGACATTAAGGAGGATTGTAAAATACTTCTCTCAGAAGGCAGTATTTGAAATCTGAAATTTGAAGACAGCCTGAGAAGTCAGAAGTGGAATATGGAAGGATGTAATTGCTTTGATGATAGAAGAATCAGTGAGTTCAGACAACATATAAACAGTTAAATGCAAAATATTTGAAAACAGAGGAATTAGTATAAAAAAGATAGACTCAAAGATGCTTATAGGCTTCCCTAGGGCAGATTGAGCTACAGAGATGACATAATTCTATTTCTATGAGAAAAGATTTTGCAGAAATAAGCAAATGATTCCAAAGAATAAGAGAAACAGGAGCAGCAGCTGCAATGGGAGCAGAAATACAACAAGCAGATTGTCCTTGGGGGTTCATGAATTCCAGGTTAAGGAACCCTGAATTAGGGTAAAAATTCGGGGAAAAAAGGTAATAGAGAGATTCAGGATAAAGAATAGATTTTGTATGAGATTCAGTAGGGGGCAATGAAAATGGAGAACAGAAGAGGGCTGAGGTGGTTAGGGATAGAAAAGGAGGGAACTTCTGCCTTAGGTGAACCTTACAGTAATTGGGATTAAAGTATGACAGAACTGGGAATTTGTCATTTCATGAGAAATAAGAAGCCACTAGAAAGCACTGTAGATAAAGCACATGACTTGGAGTGAGGAAGAGTTATGTTCAAATTCAGCTTCAGATTTGTAATAATTTTGTGATTCCAGGCAAGTCATTTAATCTCTGTTTACAGTTTCTTCAACAGAGAAACAAGGATAATAATAGTACCTATTCCAGGGGTTGTTTTGAGGATCTAAGGAAATAATGTTAAACAGCATAATACACAGTAAACACTGAAGAACTACTTTTTCTCTCCTCCCACCTCTTAATGTCCAGTTAGTGGATTGAAACTTGGATTTCAAGACAGGAAGATCCAGGGTACAAGTCTTATCACATACGGGCTGTGTGATTCTAAGCAAGACACTTCAGTTCTCAGTGAGCCAGGTGAAACTCGAAGTCTATAAAGTGTAGAGTCAATTTACACTTTGAATTTGAGCTTTCAGCTCAAATCCAGTTTCTTATTATTTTTAAATAGTGATTAGAGTTGATATTGAAATCATCTGTTCATAATAGTCAACTTTAGTAAGGGGATTTCACACCTCCTTAAGAATACAAAGGAAAAACACAGAAATAATTCAGACTATTTCTGAGTATACTCTCTCTCATTAACCAATTGGCACTCTAATGTTGGAATTCACCATTATAATTTTGAGAGCTTACAATTGACTCAGTGTGAATGTTCAGTTCCCTCAATTATATTTATATTTCACTCAGATTATTTTAAATACAAGTCATTGATTATTTTGATACCCTTTTACAGAAGTCATTTTAGTTGTGTGTTTAGATACTTCTGGAACATAAAAAGAGGAGAACAGAAAAAAAAACAGCCTTATTTTTTGTTGGTGCTTCTTTTTTTAATATTATTTTTTAACTTGACTTTTACAAGTTCAGAATCATTATTAGATTTTTTTTCTTTTAAGAAACACGGAAGTCAATGTATTAGACTACAAAACCTCCAGATTTCAGCTTCAATCAATTCTCATTCCCTTTCTTTGTGTGATATACACTGGGGTTAAGCATTTTTTACAGTTCAGTTACTCTAGAGAAATGGATTATAATATCCCTAGATGTGGGAATGGGTTATTTTGATAAATAATTTCTAAAAAAATTATGATATTATTTATATCTTATATTAAAGGTTAAATTATTCTTGAGGTAGAAAATGTTAAACACTTCCTTCTCCTTCTAGAATACAACAATATTTCTTATATGTCCTCATTTCTATTTCTATTCATCTTTCTATTCCTTCCTTTCCTCTGCTCTCTCTGTCTCTGTCTCTGTCTCTGTCTCTGTCTCTGTCTCTGTCTCTCTCTCTCTCTCTCTCTCTCTCTCTCTCTCTCTCTCTCTCCCCACCCCATTCCACATTATCTCCGACTCACTCTCCTCATTGGGCAATAGATCCTTTCCACTCTCTCAGTCTTTGCTAAGAAGAAATTTTCAGCTTTTCTCCAATGGCATTCCTTTAAGCAAAATTCAATTTATAACAGTTCAATTCCTAGAATGATAAAATCTCAGAGGTATAAATGATATGAATTATCACTCAGTTCAAACTCATCCTTGAAGAATTCCTGCTACAATATATTTAATTGACAATTCAGCCTCTCTGTAATAACTTTCAGTAATAGGAGACAGTATCCCTGTATAGAAGGTACATAGAATGTGTATAGAAGGATGCATTACCAAGGAGTATTTCCTTATACAAGCAATCTATAACTTGCAACTACTGCTCCTTCTCTTTTCAGATTGAATATTTAAACACTGACCCTTGTAAAAAATGTTTGATGACCTTGGGTAATTGCCAAAATTTGCAATATTCTAAAGATGTCATGCCACTAACACTTAGAATATTAATTTTTTGATGTTTGGCTTTCATTTTAATTGGAAATGTTTGGCATAACATTGAGTTTCCTTACCCAGTCTTTAATGATGATATATATTTGTAGCATTTTTTGACTTTTCCTAAGATTATCATGTCTTCTACTTGATTCTCATTCAAACTGCCCTACTTTGTTCTTTCTTCTCACTACTAGGCAACATGATAAAAAGGATTGGTGGAATGCTTTAGTTTTTTAAATTATCAGAAGTAATTGATAATTCATGCAGTAGATAGAGCATCAGCCCTGAAGTCAGGAATACCCAAGTTCAAATCTGGCCTCAGACACTTAATAATTGCCTAGCTGTGTTACCTTGGGCAAGTCACTTAACCCCATTACCTTGCAAAAAACCCCCTAAAAATAAGATAAAGGGAAAGAACTAGGAAAAATATACAAAATACATATAATAACTATTTGTTATTAATAAGGGATGCTACATTAATAAAATGATAATCAAAATGTTGTAAACTCAAAGAATGTAACATTGAGAAAGATTATATCAAGAAAAATCTTTAATAATACCTTATATATCATACTCTTAGGATTTTATATCAATTAGCCACTAAACGTTTATTGTCTACTGTGTACCAAGCATTGGGGATGAAAGTGAGACAATACAGTATATCTATTAAACCTAGTAAATATGAAATGCTTCACATGAACCCCCACAGTGTACCCCATTGAATGGGCTATGGACAACCCATTCATTTTCTAGGCTGTCTGTCTTGCTTGTCCTTAGAAAGTAGAATGTCCCTTGTAATATCATTGAAACCTTTCAAAATAATCAAATTTACTACATCTTGTTTTGCTGTTGCAAAGCATTTGATAACCCAGGTCATCACCAAACCATGATGATACTTTTGAATTGACTTTGTGAACCCTAAAGTCCAATATATATATATATATATATATATATATATATATATATATTGGACTTTAAAGTTGATATATATATATATATATATATATATATATATATATATATATATATGTATTCATAGGGTTAGAACTCAAAAGGTCTAGAGAAGCCACCTACTCCAACACTTTGCAGATGAGGAAACTGGGGTTCACAGAAATTATGATTTAGCTGGTATCACATATTTTCTCATAAGTGGAATTAAGACCATTATCTTTTGACTTCAGAACCAGAACTCTTTCCACCTCCTAGGAGGCATATTTGATTAGATCCAAAATCTCTCAGGATTTAGCTAAGGGAGATAATTCCTCTTCCATAGAAGCAGTCATTCACAATGGTAACAATATTACATCCTAAACATAATGATTTACCTAAAAAAGCAAAAACAGTAAGAATAAATATACTCCAATTTCCCAATAAAAGAAAGTGCAGAATATTTAATATCATATTCCCTACCATAAATTTGTGTCCCACTGTCATGCCAATGCATTCAGTATTTGTGAAGAAGGACATATACTCATAAAGAAAATTGACAAGGAGGCTTATGAGTTAAGATAATCCATGGATTTAAGCTAATTTTAATTCTGGACTTCAAGTCTTGATGTTATTGTTTTATTGAGGAAGATCTGTACTACCTAAACTGCTTTTTAAACTAGCTAACTCCCTTTCTGGTTTTCACTGTTATATTACCAGAATTGTCTTCACTTCTCTTCTATTTTCTAGAGGTATTTTTTTTGCAAGGCAATAGGGTTAATAACTTGTCCAAGACTAGGTAATTATAGAGTGTCTAAAGTAGTTTTGAACTCCGGTCCTCCTGACTCCAGAGTCAGTGCTCTATTCACTGTGCCACCTAGTCACCCCTTCTCTTCTATTCTTAAACAGATGAAATTATGATTGTCTCTTTTAATTCATCATCATTCTTAAGAGGATACAGAGAGAAGGTGGAGCAAAGATGACAGATAATCCCAGATAAAATCAAGGACTCACCCAAACTCTCCCCCAAACCCCTCCAAATACCTTTAAATAATTAATCAAAATAAATTCTAGAACAACAGAACCCACAAAGACAGAGTGAAACAATTTTCCAACTCAAGATAATTTAAAAGGTCTATTGTACCAGGGAAAGAGAAGAACATAATCCAGCCCAACCTGGCCAGTGTAGCCACCTTTCTAGTGAACCAGGAGCAGGCCTCTGGAAGACTAGAACAGGGATAGCAGTGGTGATTTCCAGATCTATAGTCTAGAGGCACCAGAGTAAACTTTAATGGTCAACTTGAAAGGTCCATTATAGCTGTATAACAGTAAAGCATAGCCCAGTGAAAGCTGTGTCAACACAACCACAGCCCTAGCTAGCCTGGAGCAGGCCATGGGAGTCACTGAATCATTACTGACAGCAGTTGTTGCCGGAGATCTCGGCCTGTGTATGATAAGAAACTGTAACAACATAATGAAGGTGACTACAGCTGCCTCTTTGCTAGTACTGAGGCAGGACTCTGTTCCTTTGACCTTAGTCATGTCCTGGTTACAGTCCTGGGTGGCAATCCCAAAAGGAGGCATTAGCATACCAGAGCTTATCAGAAAAGGATGTCTATGGTCACTCCCAGACTAGGCCACAGGGCAGGAGAGTAATAAACACTTCTCTCTGGATCATATCATCTTGCTTTTTTTTTAGTTTTTGCAAGGAAGTGGGGTTAAGATCACACAGCTAGGTAATTATTAAGTGTCTGAGGCAAGATTTGAACTCAGGTCCTCCTGACTCCAGGGCCAGTGCACTATGCACTGTGCCACCTAGCTGTCCTGGGATCATATCATCCTAAAAGTACTGAAAACTTAGAGTTTCCAAAATCTCTCTGAAAACAGCTGCACAAAACCCTAGAAACTTGGGACAGTGAACCCTCTACACTGGAAGGAGACCCCTATTTTAACAAAGGACCATAGGCTGGAAAAAATGACAAAAATAGAATGTGGGAGAGGGGAACAGGGAAGTTTCTCTGCTAAAGAACTTATTTCTCATAGAAATTATTATGGTTACAAGGAAGTTCAAAACACACAGAGAAAAATATAACAATCAAAACTCCAAAGTAAAAGATCTTCAGGAAAAATCTGAGTTGGTCTCATGCCATTGAAGATATTGAGGGATACTGAAAATCAAGAAAGTTAGAAGAAAAATTGAGAAGAGAAATGAGAGTGGTACAAGGAAATTATGAAAAATCATGAAAAACAAGCTAGCAACAATTTTCAAAAGGAGACACAAAAATACTCAAGAAAATAATACTTTAGAACTAGTCCAAATGGTCAAAAAACAAAGTCCAAAATGTCAATAATAAGAGTAAGGTCTTAAAAATCAGAATTATCTATTGGAAAATTATCTATTTGGAAAAAGAGGCACAAAAATGCACTGAAAAAATTCCTTCAAATATAATTGGTCAAATGAAAAGAAAATATAAAAGTTAATTGAGAAAAAAATAGTTTCTTAAAATTATAATTGACCAAATGGAAACTAAAGACTTTATGAGAAATCAAGAAACAATAAAATAAAACCAAAAATGGATGAAAACAATTAAAGACAATATGAACTTTCTCTTTGGAAAAACAACTAAAATGGAAAACAAATCAAGAAGAGATAATTTAAAAATTATTGGACTGCCTGAAAGCCATGTTCAAAAAGAGTTTCAAGAAATTCTCAAACAATACTGCCCCAATATTACAGAATCATTCTAGAAACTGAGAGAAGCCAATAATAACCTCCTGAAAGAGATCTTAAAAAAAAACTCTATGGATTATTTCAGCCAAATTCCAGAGCTCCCAGATAAAGGAGAAAATATTACAGGCAGTCAGAAAGAAACAATTCAAATATCATGAAGTCACAATCAGGATAACATAGGATTTCATAATTTCTCTACTTTAAAGTATCGCAGCACTTCAAATGTGATATTCCCAAGGCAAAAAAGATGACCCAGAAAAACTGAATGTACTCCTTCAGGGAAAAATATGGACCTTTAGTGAAAAAAGGGAATTTTCAAACTTTCCTAATGAAAAGACTACTATATCTATATCATCTCTAGCTTTAACTCTATCATCTCTATCTCTATATCTCCATCTATATCTATATCTGTTATCCATCCCTATATCTCTATATCTATCTACATCTATCTATATCTAGTTTCTAATTATAAATACATACATATAGATATAGATTTATCTATATCTACCTATATGTATATATGTGCATGTGAATGTATGCAGATATATATGGCATGGCCATCTGTTGGGAAATGGCTGAACAAATTGTGGCATGTGATTATGAAGAAATGCTATTTTGTTAAAACAAATGATGTTCTCAGAAAAATCTAAAATCCTTCAGTTATGAATGACTTAGCTTTTTTTTTTAGCAATGCAAAGATCTAAGGCAACTCTTAAGAGCTTATGAAGAAAGATATCCATTGCCAGAGAAAAAACTGAAAGTATTTAAATATAGATTGAAGCATAGTTTTTTAACTTTATTTTCCTTGAGGTTTTTATTTTTCTTGTTGTTTTCTTTTACATTATAACTATCATGGAAATGTTTTGCTTGACTACACATGCATATTGAATTGCTTGCTTTCTCAAAGAGGGGTGTGGGAATTTGGAACTCATTAAAATTGCTTTTACATGTAATTTACACAAAATAAAATAATAATAAATAAATTTTAAAAAGAAAATAAAAAAAACTCCTATCATTTCTGCTATAAAAAAGAAGATACAGAGAAAGTAAAATGCTATTTTAGGTACTAGCAAATTCCCTTTAAGTCAGAGGATTGTAAAGACCATCAAGCTCCCTCTCTCTAGAAAATGCAAACAAAGCTAGGCAGCTCTTTACTCATCGGGAATTTATTTCATTCAGAGAACATTTTATAATAAGAAAATTCCTTGAGTTGGCTCTCTGGGAAATGCAAACAAGCCCAACCAGCTTTTTACTCAATAGCCTGCTGTATTATTCAACTTTCTGATTGTACTTAAATTACAGTGGTAGCAAAGCCAATTTTCCTCTGCTATTACATCAAACCAGAGAGGATAGAAGAGTGCATTCAGGTACTTTTGAGAGATTTCCCTTCTCCCAATTTATGGATGGTTCTAGAAAGCAATTCAGTTGCCTGCAGCATAATAATTTATGCCATCCTATCAACTTACTCTATTTTCATCCTCTTTACAGTCCCTACTTTTTAATTCTTTTCTTTTGGGGTTCTTCGACATCGCTCAACAACTCAAATCAGAGCCTTCTGATACTCAATAATTCACCTTTCCTTTATAAAAAAAATTTCTTAAAGAAAAAAGCTTTGTGGCTTTCTTTCTATTAGTTATCAAATCGACTGTCTTTAATCAACCTGTGATTTCTCAACAGTTATTTATCATTTTGTGAATCTCTTAAGCATTGAGAACATTTGAATGCAAACGAACTAAAGAAAGACAGAATCCTGCAGATTTATTCGTCTCAGAACTCAAGCTCCCTTTGTCTCTGAAACCTGTATTTCTTCATATTTGCATTTTATGTATATAGCCCATAAAATTTCTTTTTATTCCCCCACTCAGTGACTAAACTGTTCACCTATGAAAAAGAATTATCTTAGAAGCTCTGAAAGGTGACTTTTCCCCTACTTTACTAATTCAAACAAAACAAAACATATTTCTTCTAATTTAAACAGTCAAATTCCTCACCTTTTAAAGGAATAGTACTTTAATAGTACTTTGAATTTGGGAATGCTTGGGCATGTATTATTTATTCCCAAAGTCAAGAAAGCTAGTGAAATAGTATCATTTGTAGGACCCTATGGAAAATTCATGGCATTTAATATTTGTGAGGGAATATGTTAAAATGAGGTATGGGTAGGTTGAAATCAGATCCACTGAAGAAAATGCCCTCTTTTTAAAGATCACATTATTCTTGTTAGGAATGTTCTGTTCTCTATCACTTTTAGATTTATAAAGCATTTTACGTATTTTATCTCATTTAATCCTCACAAAATCTTGAAGGATCACTGGTATTATTATTCCTATTTTACAAACAATAAAACTGAGCATGAGACAATTTATATGATTTTCCCAGGGTGACATAATTAATTGAAACTAGTAAATGTTAGTCCAACTGACATGAAGTTTAACATTCTACATGCTTGGTATCAACTGGTTGCATCTATTACAAGTTAGTTTATGACTTACTTTTTTTTCTTGCAACATTGCCAAGTAATCTATTTTTCAAATTTGAGTTCCATAAGATTGAAATGATTTGTTACACATATTCACCTTGCTGGCTTTAACCTATAAATGTGTTAGGATTTACTCATTGCAATTAAACAAATACCAGGAGTGTCTCAGGTGGCTTGAATTGCTAAAACTCCATAGTGATCTGGCTAACATAGTCCACCCCTTAAATACATAGTTTTATTCTCAGGATTTGGTAATTATTAATTTTACCCTTTCTTAGCTTGAATTTTAATTGATTACACTATAACTTCCATTTATAAACTTGTTACTTTGAAACTTTTTCTTATAATGTTGTTTGACTTAAACTATATTTCCTTTGATTAAATTAAGGTATTAAGTCAGGTATGCCTGTAATGTTATTAAACCTAGGTATTCACCTTTATGGCAAGAAATTAGAAAGAGCAAACTTTTCCCCTTAGAAACTCATAATATACACATCAACCTGGTTGAAAATATAGACTCAGGAACCATAGACCTAAGTTCAATTCTTCACAATTGTATTTATGAAGTATGGGCAAATGTTTTACTTAATCTCTCTGAAGCTTGGTTTCTTTATCTTTGAAAGAAAGTAGATGAATTAAATAATCTCTAAAATTACTCTAGTTTTAATTCTATCAGCTTATGCTACTTTAAAGATCAGAAGAGTTGGTCATATCCCTGTGGTAGAAACCAGAAATACTACCTATAAGTTCAGAGGAAAATCCAATCAAAAAAATTTTTATTTTTAATTTATGGGCAAGCATTTCCATAGAACAAAAAATTATTGCATGTTAAACTATAACTCTATCATGTACAACTTTCTATTTAAGAAAATATTAAATGATAAATTATCATGTAAATTCATTTTTCTCAACTCCTAGAAATGACTACCATTAGATAATACACACATATATACAAATACATATAAATATACAAATATACACTTACATATATTTCTACAAATACATACATTTTATGTGTGTGTGTGTGTGTGTGTGTGTGTGTGTATGTAAAAATCACTATGTACATAGTTCTGTTTATCAGTTAATTTCAGCTCTAGGCAATCATCTTGCTATCCACTTGTTGAGAGATTGAAAGAATAAACAAATACAGTCCCTGCCCTAGCAGATTAGATTATAGGATCATAGAACTTCATCTCATCTCCAGTTCAACCCCCTCTTTTTATAGACATGAAAATCTAAACTATAAGGCACAATGTTCTAGGAACCATAAGAAAGTTAAAATTTAAAGTCTATGTCAACCCAAAGAAGGGAAAAGTTAATTCTCTGCACCCAAGCAATATCTTTCCTCTAAGGTAGGATCTCTGCCCCTCTTCTGTAAAATATAGTCTTGGAGAGATGTAGATAGCACAGAGAAGTTAAATGCCTTGGCCAGGTACATATAGTCACTAGGTTTTAGACCTGAGTCTTGTATCCAGGTTTTATCTGATAGACAGAAACAAAGAAGAAAGGAAAGCAAAACAAAGATAGATGGATTGAAAAACAGACCTAGATGATAGAATATTTATTAGCAATTAAAATGAGCCAAGCATGGTTCTAATACAAGGTAAAAATACAAACAAAATTAAAAGAAGGTAGAAAAATAGGTACTACTGAAATATGAAAAGATGGAAAAGCAATTTGGAGAAACATGAGAAGTTATGGGAATTGGGAATCAAATGAATATGATTTACATGGATACTTCCCCAAATGAAGATTTCAGAGAAAAAAAACTTGCCAAACAGAGAAAGAGTAAGAGGGAGAAAAGGAGAAAGCATTTCTTAAGACTCATTATGTGCCAGACACTGTACAAAATGATTTATAAACATCTCATTTGATCCTTCCAACAACCCTGTGAGATAGATGCTATTATTATCCCCAATTATAGTTGAAGAAACTGAGGATAAGTGGCCTGCTTTGAATTACAGATCTAGGCAGTGCATGAGGGTGAATTTGAACTCAGAGCTTTTATGATCTTATGGTTATATCTAGTGTGCTACCTAACTCACCATGGAGGCCACAGAATAGAGGTATTACTAGCTTTGGAAGGCTTTCTGGGGTAAGCAGGGGAAGTAGTAATCAAGGGAGCCATAGAATAAGGAAATATGAAAATATCTGGGTGTAAAAATAGAATTCAATGTAAGGATTATGAATTAAAGATAATGAATTGGATAACATTTTGTGAATTGGGCAATTCTTTCAGTGATAATCAATGAATCCTTTAACCCTATAATCTTTGATATGTCAAATAGTATATAATACAAAGGCCAAAAGAAAAAAAGTGAATGAAAAATATATGTAACCTCCAAAATACTTGCCACAATAACTCTCACTCATTTGAGATGGGATCCAAGGCATTTATGGCCAGAAATGAAGGTTTGTTACCTTGTAATCATGGAATGGGATAGTAGATGTACTACTGGTGGGTTGCAGTAACAGCTAAGCAATATTTAAAGAAAACCAAATAATAAGTATGTGAGTGCATTGACTTGATCTTTTATGTATGATTTTTGGCACTATAGGTACAATAAATCCTCAGTATTAAAAGGAATAGATATATTTAAATCAAGATTTGTGGAGGCAGTACCCATACTGAGTAGATCACATATGTTAGAATATAGAAGCATGAATACTACATTTAATTAAGTAGAACAGTATAAAAAAGTTGCTCCTGATGATTTTTTATTAATAAAATCATCATCCTCAAGGTGTCCAAATTCTTTACCATCAACTGCTGTTACTCATTTCTTTAGAATTCAACCCTTTCTGAGTTAAACTGAATTCATTAGTCAGATTCTATCAAGGGAACAGATCTACATGATTATGTTAGTTTTCCTTAGAGACCTTGGGTGAGGATTACAGAAACTATTTTATTTTGGCTTTTTAATACATCATGACCAAATGGAAATTCATCAAAACTGGTCACAAACTTTCTTATATTGGTAAGTCAGTGTTGATTTCCCCCAGGTCACTTTGAATGAACTGCCATAACTCTGGCAGACAGTGAGATTCACTTTGTTTTTTCCTTGGTGTTTGTGCACCAGGCCCACTGCCTTGTGACTGGTCGATATAGTTCATTTCTATTTCAGAGTCATGTGTAGTTTTCCCTCCTTCCTCCCTTTTTGCTGCTTCTATTGATTCTTCTGAATGCTGACTGAGGATCTCATTTATTTCCAGTACTATTTTATAAGATTTGCAGATAATAGAATACTGTTTCATAGACAACTCTCCTTAAACAACCAGCTCTGCTTTTTATGAGTTCTAATTATTTTGGCTCTACACAAGACAATATATGGGGTATATTATTAGCTAGAGAATTTTATGAAATTCATGCAGTCTTTCATATATGAAATTATTTCTCTTTTATTTGTAAAATTCAGCATAAATGAACAATTATAAGATAAAAATTGTTGCATAATGATGACACATCAGAGAGTATTATAATTATCACATACAATAGTATCAGAATGTGATACACATTAATTATTTTTGTTATATGACAAGGCTGTCCAAACTTACTTTTAAAAGTTTTCATTGCAGGGGTGGCTAGGTAAAAGCACCAGCCCTGGAGTCAGCAGTACCTGAGTTCAAATCTGACCTCAGACACTTAATAATTACCTAGCCATGTGGCCTTGGGCAAGCCACTTAACCCCATTGCCTTACAAAAAAAAGTTTTCATTGAAACATCAGACAATATATTTTGATTTGCCATTTTTAGTGAGAGTTCTAGTAACTCAATTTCATTTACTAAAACATTTGGTACACCTGTAGGGGGCCACATAAAATCACATGCTGGGTCAAAATATCCCTGATAAAGAAAATAATAATATCAATATGAAATATGCAGCTATTCTTAGAAAGAAGAAATAAACAATTATCATAGTCCAAAAGCTGAAAGGAATTCTACTGGTCGTTTAATTTTCCTCCATCAATTTTCCTCCATCATTGCTCAAAATCTTTATTGCAGAAAAGGAAACTGAAGCTAAGGCAGAATAAATGCCTTGTTCAGTGTTTTCTAGCTGTTATACTTCTGAGGCTTCTCTCTCTCTGTCTCTGTCTCTCTCTGTCTCTCTGTGTCTCTCTGTTTCTCTGTCTCTCTGTCTCTCTGTCTCTCAGTCTCTCTCTCTCACTCTCTCTGTCTCTCTCTCCCTCCCTCTCTCCTGAGTGTTTGTGTATTTATACAAATATATGTATACTATATAGACATATGGAGATAGACCAGAAGATATCTATAGATATATCTATATGTGTGTGTATGTGTAAAAAACTACTCTTGTGTTAAAGGAAATACCTTAATTTATTCATACCTGTTTCTTGGGTGTTTCTACAACAAATGATTCAACATTTAATTTCAATAAAATAATTTAGCACACATTTATTAAATGCCCACTATGTAATGGATCTTCTTAAAAATTTCCCAGAAATACTAAAGGGGTCAGTCAACCTATCAGAAAGAGATTGCAAAAGACCCTTTCTTGCTCTGGTTGAAGCTGGTCCTGATTACAAGCTCTATTACACATATATAGTACTGAGTTATAGTTCTAGGGTTGAAAGGAATACTTCTCACCTGTCACCAGAGAAAAGAGGCACAAGGCACAGTTCCAAGATGGAGAGGAGGGCTAGCAGTAGTAATTACAAAGAAGCTGAAACTCTTCCTTGGTAGAGGAGAGCATGGATAAGGAGAGCAGTGTGCACACACCTTTTACTGGATCACAGTGATTTGGATGTATCAAAAACGTACAGAATTCCAAACTAACTAGGAAACAGAGGAATGCAAAAACCTGAAGCTTGAGATTGTGCTTCTCTAACTTTAATGTAAGTTTCAAAGTAAATAAATAGACTGGAAAAAAATGAGTAAACAAAAGCAAACAAACAAAAATAACTTGACCATAAGAAGCTATTAATGTAGCAGAAAAGACCAAGACTAAAACTCAAAAGAAGACAAGGAGAAAATATTGCAAGAACTAGAAGAAACAATTAAAATACTATGATTCCATAAATAGGATCACATTAGATTTAATCTTCACATTAAAGGAGCTCATAATTTTGAATATGATGTTTTGGAAGGCAATGAAACTAGGATTATAATGAAAAATCACATATCCAGCAAAATTAAATATAATCATTTGGAATTAAAATAGATATTTAATGAAATAAAGAACTTTTAAACATTCCTGATGAAAAGACCAGAGTTTACTAGAAAATCTGACATTCAAAAGAAATGTTCAAGAGAAGCACATAAAGATAAATATGAAAGAACTTTCACAAGGCACTCAATAATATTAAATCACTGACATTCCTATATAGGATGATAATATATTTCATTTTTCTTGGAAAAGTTTTGACAGTATCAAGATGGCAGAGAAGAGATAGGGACTCAGTTGAGCTCTTCCTTAAACCCCTAAAAGAAAATTTAAATAATTCCTCAAAAGAAGTTCTAGAGTTGCAGAAACTACAAAAGGATGGAATGAAACAGTTTTGCAGCCAAAGACAACATAGAAGGTCAGCTGGTCCAGGGTGAAAGTGCAGTGCAGTCAAGCACAGGCCATGCCAGCATGGAATTGAATTCCCAGAAAGCTAGCAGTAGGCCTTGGGGTTACTGAATCAGTAGTAGCAGTGGGAAATTCTAGAGCTTTCAGGGCATAGATGGTAAGGAAGTCAGAGTTGGTCAAGAAGATTACAGGAGTCCCTTTGCTGGTACCAGGGGTGAGATTCTGTTGCTTTGCCTAAGTTTGAATCTGGATTTCCTAAAGTACTTGTTTCAGTCGTAGGATAAGGAGGAACACACCAGAGCTTCCTCCCCCCATCCCTATCACCAAAGTTTTACAAGTTGCTATTTTGTTCAGGCTGTTATCACCCTAGTCAGTTAGATAAAATGAATAATATTTGAAGTAGATGGTATAGTTTATCGATAATTATCATTTTTCCAATTGATATTTTATTTTATTTTTCTAATTACATGTTTTGAAAGTTTTTCAACTTTCATCCACATGCATATGATATTTTTAAAGTACATGATTTCCTTCCATCTTCCCTTCCCACCCCACTCCCCTCAGTCAAGAGTTAACAGTCAGGTGAATATTGTATATACACAATGATGTTTAGCATATTTACAGATTAGTCATTAAGTCATTAGTCATTAAGGGACAAAAATAAAAAATAAAATAAAATAAAATAAAATAAATAAATCCATGAGATAAGAAAGAAATACATAAGATTCTTTTTAAAAAGTGAATGTAGTGTTCATTCAGGTTCTGTAGAGTTTTTATTTTTTTTTATTTGATTTATTTTGTTTTTCTTCCTCTGGATGTGGATAGCATGGTCCATAGCTGGTCTCCTAGGTTTGTCCCATGTTCTCTGAAATATTGAGAGGAGCTTCATCCATCAAGGTTGATCAACTCACAATGCTGTTGCTAATATGTGCAATGTTCTCTTAGTTCTTATCCCTTCACCCAGAATTAGTTCCTGTAATTCATTCCATTCTTCCCTAGAGTCTAATCATTCATGGCTTCTTATAGCACAGTAGAATTCCATAATATTCATATACCATAACTTGCTCAGTCATTCTCCAATTTCCAATTCTTTGCCACTATATAAAAGAACTACCATGAATATTTTGGATGTGTGACTTTTCCTATTTTTTATGGTTTCTTCTGGATAAAAGCCTAGTATTGGAATTTCTGGGTCAAAGGGTAGGATCAATTTTATTGCTCTTTGGGCATAGTTCAAATTGCTCTCCAGAATGTTTGGATCAGTTCACAGCTCCACCAACAATACATCAATATCCCAATGCTCCCACAACCTCTCCAACATTGATCATTTTGTCTTTCTGTCATCTTAGACAATCTGATAGGCATGAGATGGAACCTCATAGTTGTTTTAATTTGTATTTCGTGAATCAGTAATGATTTGGAGCATTTTTCCACATGATTATATATAGCTTTTATTTCTTCTTTTGAAAAGTGTTCATATCATTTGACTATTTATCAATTGGGCAATTAATTAAAACCTTATTAATTTGATGCAATTATTTGTTTATTTTAGAAATGAGACCTTTATCAGAACCCCCAGATATGAAAATTGTTTCACAGCTTTCTTTTTTCCTTCTCATTTTTGAAGCATTGTTTCTATTAGTATAAAACCTTTTTAATTTAATATTGTGAAAATCATCCATTTTGCAATTACTAATGTACTCTATTTCTGCTATCGTCATAAATTTCTCTTCTTTTCATAGATCTGACAGAGTATTGCCCCATCTGTAGTTGATATATGGTGTCACACATATTATGTCTAATTCAGTATCCAATTTGACTTTATCTTGGTATAGAGTGTGAGATGTGGGTCTATGCCTAATTTTTGTTTTCCTTTGTTTTGTTTTGTTTTCCAAGGCAATGGGGTTAAGTGAAACAGTTAGATAATTACTAAGTGTCTGAGTCTGGATTTTAACTCAGGTCTTCATGACTCCAGGCCAGGGCCAGTGCTCTGCCAGTCATCTAGCTGCCCAATATACAATTTTTCCAATTTTCCCAAGAAGTTTTACCAAATAGTGAGTTCTTATCCCAGAAGCTAATGTCTTTGGGTTTGCCAAACATTAGATTACTGTAATCAGTTACTACTGTTTCTCTTGAACCTATCCTATTTCACTGATCCATTATTTGTTTCTTAACTAGTATCAGGCAATTTTGATAATTGCCACTTTATAGTAGATCCGTAGGCCACTTTACTTTACATTTTTTTTGTCAGTTTCCTTGCTATACTTGACCTTTTGTTGTTCCAGATGCATTGTGTTACTATTTTTTGTAGCTTGGTATAATAGTTCAAATCCAGCCTCAGACAAATGATACTTCCTTAGCTATGTGGCCTTGGTCACGTTACTTAACCCCATTGCCTTGCCAAAAAACAACAACAACAGCAACAACAAAAAAACTGAAAACAAAAAATTTCTTTCAAATTTTAAATTTCAGCTTATTTTACTCGTAAATTTACCTTTCCTTTTATCAGTCCCTTCTATCCTTTTGTTTCCCTTCCCTCCACCCACTTCCCTGTAGAGTAGGATAGAGATTTTAATCTTGAGAATGTATCTTATTCCCTCTTGATGCCAAATATATTGAATAGATTTTATTCAGTGTTCATATCTTTCATTCTTTCCCTATACTATAATAGATCTTTGTGCCTCTTCAATTGTTATTATTTATCAATAGAAGTAGTATCAATAAAGGTGTCCTGAATCAAAGGTTGATTTGTTGATTGCTTTGTTGCTTGATAAGCTCAAAGTACTGTCAATTAAAGTACAATCACAAGTTGATTGATTGCTTGATTATTTGATACTGGCATTGCCTCAAAGTTACTAAATACCCTCCCCTCTTATGTCTCATTAGAAATACACTTGTCAAGAGTCATGTATCACATCAAATTATAATCATTTATATCTTATCCCCTTTTCAATTACCCTCCAAGGACACACAACCCCCAGGAGTCAAAGCATCATACAAAGCCAAATCATTTCATGAACCATTTGTATCCTTCCCCAAAGCATGCCCTCTCCCACACTCCCCTCTTTAGTCCCCCAACTATGGTATTTAAATCCTTGTTAACTGAAGTATGGATTAAGTCCTTACCCTTCTCAGTAGGTTCCCTCTCTTTGCCCCTAAAGTCACTTCTGATTTGATTAGTTATAAAGTCTCTAAGCACTCTAAGTACTGGGACATTTTGAAGGTCTCACTTTAGAACTTTTCATATTTTAAGATGAGGGGGACTCTGACTATGGACCAAGTAGCCCAGGAGTCCCTAATAAATGAAAGTGCTAAGTTTTATAAGAAAGACATTATTAAATTAATTATAAATTAAATTAATTAAAAAGAAAATTGAAGAGGTGGCTAGGTGGTGCAGTGGATAAAGCACCGGCCCTGGAGTCAGGAGTACCTGGATTCAAATCCGGTCTCAGACAATTAATAATTAGCTAGCTGTGTGGCCTTGGGCAAGCCACTTTACCCCATTTGCCTTTCAAAAAAACCTAAAAAAACCCACAAAATTGAGACACATAAGCTTTTCATTTGGACTTTTAGTCTCAAACACAGTGATGTCATCTTGTTAAATGGAAAGACAAGAACCAACGATACCCATATCCTGTTAATCCAAACTTTTCAATTCCAAACAACCTTTTAACTATCCTAAGAGAAACACAATTCTCAAGGGTTTCAAATGTTGTTATATCTTCTCTTACAGGGTTGCAAAATTTTGTTGTTCTAGATTAACATTTTTGCCCCATCTTACTTATCTTTTAATGCAACTCTTGAGTCTTGTATTTGAACATTGAATTTTCTGTTCTTTCCTGATATAAAAATATCATAGAATTTTAGAAGTTCTCTATTCCATTGAATATCCATCTTTTCCTCTGACAGAATATGCTGAATTTTGCAGGGTAGTAAATACTTGGTTGTTATTCAAGGTCCTTTGGCCTCTAATATATGGTATTCCAGATTTCTGGTATTTCAGTGTTGAAGCTAAGTCCTGTGTAAGTCTGCTTGTGTTTCCTTTGTATTTAAATTGATTCTTTTTTGCTGATTACAATATTTTCTCCTTCATTTAAGTATTTTAGAATTTGGTTATGATAGCCTGGAGTTTTTATGCTGGGGTCTCTTTCTGTAAGAGTTATGGACAGTTTTCCATTACAATTTTCTGAAAGATATTTTCCAAGTTCTTACTTTGATCTAGTTTTTCTGGTAGTCCAGTAATTCATAAATGTTGTCTTCTGGATCAATTTTTCAGATTTTTATTTTATAAAATGTACTTTATGTTTTCTTCAATTTTTTCAGTTTTTTTCAATTTGTTTGATGGAATCTTGTAGTCTCATATATTCATTGTCCAATTTTGTCCAATTCTATTTTTTTTAATTTTATTTTCTTCAGTTAGCTCTTATGTTTCCTTTTCTAGTTGGTTAATTTTGCTCTTAAACTGACTTGCTTTACTTTTCCAATTGGTTATTTTTACTTTTAAAGGAGTTGATTACTTTGGTCAACTTTTTAAAAATTTTCCTGCATGAATCTCATTTCTTTTTTCCATTTTTCTTCTTCTTCTCTTCTTTTGTTTTTAAATTCTTTTTAAAGCTCTTATATGAGCATTTGGATTTGTGTCTAATCCATCAATTCTTTTGAGATATTCTCTGTAAGTAATTTTTCACTCCCTTCTTCTAAGGTGACATTTTTATCATCTTTATCTGCATAGTACTTTTCTATAGTGTATAATATTTTAGGTTTTTTTTTTTTTGTTTAGCTTTTTTTATTTGGGGTATGCTCCTGGGGAACAAGGAGTATAGATCCAAACTTTTTTATGCTGGGGCTGGGGTCTTATGCCTGGTTTGGAATTAGTCAAGCTGTTTCCAATGCAGTCAAGACTGTGCCTTTGCAGAGGTTGGCTTCCTCATTTATGTCTAGTTTCTGCCTGTGCAGTGGTTTGTTCCCAATCTGTCTTTTGCCCTAGTGTTCATACTTTGTTTGGTGTTGGACCCTCCCTGCTGGCTTGCTTTATGGCTTCTGAGACCTATGCTATTATTAAACGTTTGGGACCTTGTCTTGGACTGCACTGTGGTTACAAACCTCATTCTGGCTTTTCTGCTCTCCAGCCTGGCTGGGTTTTACTTCCCCTTTTTCCCAAAGAGACAGACTTTCACTGAAGACTTTCCATGTTGTCTACCATTGAAAACTTCTTAGGATCTTGTCTTTTTGGTAGCATTATTGTCTATACAGAGGATCATTTTACTTTGTGTAGGGAAAAGCTCTGGGAGCATGCACGCTTCATGCCCCCATCTTTGCTCTGCCCCAGTGTCTGTTGGGAAACTGAAACATGATTTTAAGGAAAATATTGGATCCTTCTAGGTGTGTGGTATGCAGATAAAGGGGACATTATCATATACCCAATTTTTTTCATTTTACAGATGAAGGAACTGAAAGTTTATTTTTGGTTATAAATCTACTCAATGGCATGGTGAGGATGAGGATACATTCCCAATTTCCATTCCATGTTCTATAGCATGTCATCTAACATCAACATCAATACCACTACCACCCACACAACCACCACCACCATCTTCACTACCACCATCATTGTAGTAGTTAGTTCTTATATACTGTTTTAAGGTTCAAAACACTTTACACATTATCTAATTTGATCATTGCAGTAAAACTGTGAGATAATAGCTGTTATTTCCCTCATGTAACAAATGAAGAAAGGGAGGCTCAAAAAAAGTTAGTTGAATTGCTTGGGATTATACATGTCTGAGACATGATTAGGATTCAGGTATTTTTTTAAGTTTATATATTTACTATTTTATTTTCCCATCATACATGTATAAACAATTTTAACATTCATTTTTAAAACAAAATGAGTTCCAAATCAAATTCTTTTCATTTTCCAACCAGTCCCATTGAAAAGTCAAGTAAGTCAATATAACCTATATGAACATTTCCATAAAGGCTATGTTGTGAAAGAAAATATAGATAAAACAACTTTCTAGAAAAAAAAGTAAAAAAGTATGCTTCAACTTTTATTCAAACAACATCAGTTCTTTCTATGGGAAAGGATAACATTTTTCATTATATGTCCTTCAGAGTTGTCTTTGATCATTGTATTGATGAGAATAGCTAAATCACTCACAATTTATCAGTTTATAATACTGCTGTTATTTTGTAAACAGTACATTTCACTTTGCATCGATTCATGCATATCTTTCCAGGTTTTTCTCAGATTATCTTGCACATCATTTTCTGTATGAGAATAGTGCTCCAAAATAATCACGTGTCACAAATTGTTCAACCATTCCCCAATTTAAGGGCATCCCCTCAATTATGGTGAGTGTTTTCCTAATATTGAACCATTCCTGTTTACTTGGTATAAATCCTGCCTGGTATAAATCCTAACTGATCAAGGTATATTATTCTAGTGATAGTTCACTGTAATCTTTTTGCTAAAATTTTATTTAAGGCTTTTGTATCAATGTTAGGTATCAGCACCAAATTGGTATCATAAGAGGAATTGGTAGAACTTCTTCTATTTTTTAAAATACTTTATGTAAAATAGGAATTAATTGTTCCTTAAATGTATGGTAGAATTCACTTGTAAATCCATCTGGACCTGGAGACTTTTACTTAGGGAGATTATTGATGGTTTTTTTCAATTTATTTTTCTGATATGGGGCTATTTAAGTATTTTCTTCTGTTAATGTAAATTGTATTTTCTTTTGTAATTATACATTCATTTCACTCAGGTCATCAAATTTATTGGCATACAGTTTGGCAAAATTGCTCCCAATTGCATTTTTGATAATGGTAATTTGATTAACTTCTTTTTTTAAAAAAAATCAGATTCACCAAAGGTTTATCTATTGTACTGGTTTTTTTTTAAATAAAACCAACTATTAGTTTTAACCATTAGATAAATGGCTTTCTTGGTTTCAATTTTATTAAATTCTCCCTTAATTTTAAGAATTTTTAATTGTTATTTAATTGGAGAGAGGTTTAATTTGTTCTTTTTTAGCACTTTTAGTTGCATACACAATCCATTGATTTCCTCTTTCTTTATTCTATTCCTGCTAACATTTAGAGATATAAAATTTCCCTTAAAAACTGCCTTGACTTTATCCATAAGTTTTGGTTTGATGTCAAATTGTTATCATTTTCTTGAATGTAATTATTGACTATTTCTATGATTTGCTATTTAATCTATTCATTATCTAAAATTAACTTAGTTTCCAATTAATTTTTGGTTTATCTTTCCATGACCCTTTCTTTAGTGTAATTTTTATTGCCTCATAGTCTGAGAAGTATGTATTTATTTCTGCCTTTAATGCATTTGATTATGATGTTTTTATACCTTAGTACATATTTGATTTTGGTATAGGTGCTATGTACTGAAGAGAAAAAGTTATATTTTTCCATTCCCATTAAATTTTCTCCAGAGGTCTATTACATCTCAGTTTTCTTAGGTTTCATTCACCTTTTTCACTTCCTTTTTATTTATTTTTGAGTTAGATTTAACTAGTTCTGAGAGGGGGAGGTTGAGATCCCTCATTCTGAAAGTTTTACTGTCTATATCTCCTTGTAATTCACTCAGGTTTTCCTCTAGGCATTTGAATACAATATCACTCAGTGCCTATATCTTTAAATAATGATATACTTTCATTACCTATGCTTTTTAGTAAGATGTCTTTTCTTTCCTTATCCATTTCAATGAGATCAGTTTTTGCTTTTGCTTTATCTAAGATCAGGATCACTGATTTTTTTTACTTCAGTTGAAGCATAATATATTTTGCTCCAGCATTTTGCCCTGTGTGTATCTCTGCTTCAAATGTGATTTTTGTAAACAACAATGTGTAGGATTCTGGTTTTTAATCCATCCTGCTATCTGCTTCAATTTTATGGGAGAGTTCATCTTATTCCCATTTACAGTTAATATTATTTATTCTATATTTCCCTCAATGCTATGTTTCCCCATTTATATTTTCCTTTTTTCTTTCCTCTACTTCTTCCTTACCAATGTTTTACTCTCTACTTCAGCTTTTCTTTTAAAATTTAACTTTCAGTTTATTTTTACTTATATCTTTGCTTTTCCATTTATCAGTCCCTTCCTCCCTTTTCTTTCCCTCCCACCCATTTCCCTGTAGAGTAAATTAAAAATTTAAACCCAAGTGTAAATTCATCTTATTCCCTCTCTGGGTCAAATTTATTGAATATAATTTACTGGGTCTTCATATGTTATTTATTGATTGGTGTTATTTATTGATTGAAGTACTATCAATCTAGTACTATCAATCAAGTACCATCAACCAAGGTTTGATTAATTGATTGCTTGACTGATAATTTCAAAGTATTATTAATTAAATTACAATCACAGATTGATTGTTTACCTGATTGTTTGATAAGCAGCATTGTCTCATAGTCACTATGTACTCATCCCTCTTCTGTCTCATTAGAAATACACTACTCAAGTATATTGGGGTGAAGGATGTATTCAAGAAAGTCCAAAATCTTGATATGAGGGCTCCTTTCATTTGATCAGAGGTAAAGTACAAGCAAAGTTTTGAGAGATGCAGGACTCTTGGCTCAGTAAGAAGGCAGATGAAATACAATTTTATGCAGACAGTAACAAACCAAAATGCTTTTATGATACTCTGAAAGCTATGTATGTGCCAAGGATATATGGTTTATTTCAATCACTTAGTGCCAATGGATCCACATAGACTAATAATAGGGACATGGTCCTAGAGAGATGGACTGAACACTTAACACTACTTAACAGACCATCATCCATCAATGCAGAAGTTAAGTTGAAATCAATCAGTCCCTAGCTGAAGTTTCAATTGAAGAAGAGGTTTTAAATGCCATTAGGTTTCATTCAAGTGACAAAGCACCTGGTGTCGATGCTATTCCAGCTGAGAGCTGACAGAAAATTTCCTGGTTATTTGGCATGAAGAGCTTATCCCCCAAGAATTCAAGAATGCTTCAATCATCCATCACTATAAAGGTAAAGGGAATAGATTGTCCTCAGACAATCATAGGGATATTTCTCTTTTAGGCATTGCTGGTAAGATTCTTACAAGCTGATCCTTCATCTGGATGATGGTCATCTCCCTGAGAGCCAGTGTGGTTTCAGAAAGGGTAGAGGAACAGTCAATATGTTGTTTGTGGCCTGACAACTCTAGGAAAAATGAGAGTAACAGAGCAAAGGTCTATATACAAGATTTTTAGATCTGACCAAGGTCTTCGATACTATCAGTCTTGAGGGCTTATGGAAAATTATGTCTAAATTAGGTTGCCCTAAGAAGTTTATCAGTATTGTATGCCAATTTGATGAAGGCATGCATACCCATGTTCTGGATAGTTGGAAGATGCTCTCAAGTTTTCCCAGTCACCAAAGGATATGTCCTTGTTCCCTTACTTTTTAGCATGATGTTGAGCATTGAACATGGCCTCGAGGTCAGCTACTGCACTGATGGCAAATGCTTCAATTTGAAAAGTCTACAAACTCAAACCAAAGTGGAGGGAGTATTGGTGTGTGATCTTCTGTTTGCAGATGATTGTGCACTCAGTGAAGAGTCTGATACTGGGATGCAACAAAGTATAGGTTGATTTTCTGCTACTTATGCTAATTGTGGTTTAACAATTAACATTAAGAAAACACAGGTACTCCATCATCCAGCACCATACTATTCATATATGGAAAGAATCAATTACAGCAAAAGAAGTTTTGAGTACTGTGGACAAGTTCACTTACCTTGGCAATGTCTTTTCCAAGGTGGTATACATTGACAATGAGGCTGACACACTCATTGCCAGAACCAACTTGGTATTTGGGATGTTCTGAAAGAAAGCATGGAAAAGGAAATTTATTAGATGACTACCAAACTGAGGGTCTGCGAAGTCATTTAGTTGACCTCATTGGTACATGTTCATGAAACCTGGACTGCCTACAAGCACCATGGTAGGAAACTGAATTGCTTCATGTTAAATTGTCTTAGGAAGATTCTGAAGATCATCTGGAAGAAGAATTTACAAGACACTGAGGTTCTTTCTCCAGCTAAATGAACTAGCATTTCAACACTATTGCTGTAAGTGCAACTGTGATGGATTGTACACATTAGAATATCAGATGTATGCTTGCCAAAAAATCTATTTTATGAAGAAATCACACAGGGCAAACCCTCACAAGGGGGTCACAAAAGCAATAGCAAGATACCCTGAATGTCTCATTGAAGACCTTTAGAATTGATTGTTCAGCATGGGATACATTGGCACAGGACCACCCAGCGTGGTGTACCCTCATCAATGAAAGTGCTGCTCTCTATGAGGAAGAAAGAATTGAAACAACTGAAAGGAAATGTGACATATGTAAGTTTAGAGTATTCAATCCAAATGTTCACATGGACTATTTCTACCCAAGCATTCCAAACTCATATTGGTTTGATCAGGCAAAGATCAGCACATTATAACTTGTCTCAGAGTGATGTCATTTTGGTCTTCTTTGATAATGAAAGACAAGAACCAACCAACTTCTCAAGAATCATGAATCACATCAAATTGTAATCAATTTATAATTTTCTCCCTTTTCAATTATCCTCCAAGGAAATACAATTGTCATAAGCCAAGGTATCATTCAAAGCCAAATTGTTTTCCAAATCCTTTGTACAAGCCCCCTCCCCAGGATACTCTCTCCTACACTTCCCCCTTTAGCTCCCTAATCAGGGTACTTAGACCCTTGTTAACTGAAGTATCAGTTAAATCCAATCCTTCAAAGTAGGCCCTCTGCCCCTAAAATCACTTCTTATTTAATTAACTATAATCTCTAAGTTCTCTAAGTACTGACACCCTGAAGGACTTTACACTCTTAAGGACTTTACAGTTGATTTTATGTTTGGGAGACACTGACATAGGACCTAGGATGCCCTCATCAGAGAAAGTCCTAAGCTTAATGAGCAAAGTAGAATTAAAGTAGGTCAAAGGAAACCTTAGACACCTAAGTTTAGAATAAACACCCCTACTTTTCATCTGGACTTTTTGTCTCAAACATAGTAATGTCATCTTGTTTCTCTTCAATGGAAAGACAAGAACCAACCATGCTCATATTTGCTAAATCCAATCTCTTCAATTATATTCAGCCCATTAAGGATCCTAATAGAAATACAATTCTTAAGTTATGAGTATTATCTCTTCCCTTATAGGGTTGTATACAATTTGATGTTCTTGTCTAAACTTTGTTTTGTTTTGTTTCTTCCTCTTTTCATTTAATGATTTATGCATGTCTTGAGCCTTGTATCATTTTGGAGATTGAATGCTCTGTTAAGTTCTGGTCATTTTATCAGGAATTTTTAGAAATCCTACATTTAGTTGAACATTCATCTTTTCCCCCTGACAAAATATGCTGAATTTTGCAGGGTAGCAAATTCTTGGCTGTAATCCATGGTCCTTTGCCCTGTTATATTTGAAATTCCAGGTCCTCTGATTCTTGAATGTTGAAGCTGATAAGTCCTGTGTCTTTGTTGTCTTTGTATTTAAATTGTTTCTATTTTTGTTTCTTGCAGTGTTTTCTGTTGTATATGAGAATTCTGGAATTTGGGTATGATGCCCCTTGGAGGTTTTGTCCTGGTGTTTCTTTATGGAAGAGTTCTGTGTATTTCTTCAATGGCAATTTTTTTTTTTTTTTTTTGTTTTTTGTTTTTCTTTTGCTCTAGCAGATTTGGACAGTTTTCACTGATACTTTCCTGTAAGATGTTTTACAGGTTAGTTTTTTGATTTAGTTTTTTCTAGTAGGCCAAGAATTTGTAAATTATATCTCCTGGATTTATTTTCCAGGTCATTTGTTTTTCCTAAAAGATATTTTAAGTTTTCTTCAATTATTTTAGCCTTTTTGGATTGCTTGATGGAATCTTGTAGTCTTGTAGTTTCATCAGTTTCTATTTGCCTAATTTTAATTTTTAGGGTTTTATTTTATTTATATATTTATTTATTTTTAGAGAATAATTGGATTGTTTATAATCATGTAGTTAACAAATGACAGATTAATAAAGCCCATAACTCAATACCAGTGGCACTTCCCATTGTACATATTGTCTTTTTTTCCCCTTTAAATTACATTTATGTTGGGGCAGCTAGGTGGTACAGTGGATAGAGCACTGGCCCTGCACTCAGGAGTACCCAAGTTCAAATCTGGCCTCAGACACTTAATAATTACCTAGCTGTGTGGCTTTGGGCAAGCCACTTAACCCCATTTGCCTTGCCAAAAACTAAAAATTATTGTATTTATGTTTGTTTTTGTACAAATGATGTTTTCTATACATTACTAAAATAGTCTTGTTTAAGAGTAAGCATAATACCCCCTTCCCTCAAAAAATATAGACTCTCATGAGCAATAAAGTAAAGAGAAAAAAAATAAATTTAAAATTAAAAAAAAAACCTAACAGGGGCAGTAAGGTGGCTCAATGAACAGAGCACCAGCCCTAGAGTCAGGAGCACCCAAGTCCAAATCCAGCCCCAGACACCAAATAATCACCCAGCTGTGTGACCCCAGGTAAGCCACCCCAACCTCATTGCCCTTCAAAAACCAAAATAATAATGATAATAATAATAATAATAATAATAATAATAATATCAACTACAAAAATAGTGAAAATAATAATTTCCATTTTTCTTACAGTTTTTACATGAAGGAACTTGTACATCCTCATCTTAAGATTGAGTATTTTGATCCTACTTTGGATTATAGACAATGTATTTCTCAATGGTGTTCCTCTTTTTTTTTCTGTTTCCCCACTCTGTGCCTGGTCTTGGGGTGCTTCCTGAGCTTCTAAGTATTATTGGGACACCCATCCCACAAGAATCTCAGTGTGTGATACTCTGTCTTCCCTCCTGGTCTGTGAATGACCACAAGTGCACCCCTCTGCCACGGGTCTGAGCTGGTGGGGGGGTCCTGCTGTTCTATGGAGGGCCTAGACTTTGATAAGGAACTGAATGTGATCAGAGTCACAGAGTCCTGTCCAGGTACAGAGGTCAAATCTTGGGAAGTCTCTCTCCACTCCCCTACCTTTGGTAGGCTGAGCACTCAAGGCTCAGTTGCCTGGGGGATCTGGACTGCTTGCTGAGTGCCCTGAGGACTGGGCTTCACATGCTCACTCTGGCACAGCTTCCCCCCCCCCCCCCGCTGATGTTCCAAGTTGTGCTCAGTGCTCCCTGGGGTGTAGGTCAGGATATTGTCCCCCACTGTCATGTGCCACAGCTCCCAGGTGCCTTGGGACTGCCCCCGGGGGGTTGAAGTTCCTTCACTCTGGTGTGCTGCCCCTTTAAACCTGTGGAGTGGAGCCTTTCCACTATTTTCCAGGTTACCTTGGACTGGAGAATTGCCTTACTGGACCTTTCTGTGGGTTCTGTCTCTCAAAAATTTAGTTAGAGTACTTATTTTATGAGTTATGAAATTTTATATAGAGAGAGCACCTAAGAAAGATTCTTCTCCTGTTGCCATCTTGGCTCCACCAAACAGTTTTATTTTCTTCAGTTAGCATTTGTATTTCCTTTTCCAGTTGGTTAATTTTACTTTTTGTTAAGTTGTGTTACTTTTCCATTTGGTAGATTTTATATTTTAAAGAGATGCATTTTTTTTTCCATTTAGTTGTTTTATTTTATTTTTTTTAGTTTTTGCTAGGCAATGGGGTTAAGTGACTGGCCCAAGGCCACACAGCTAGGTAATTATTAAGTATCTGAGGTTGGATTTGAACTCAGGTACTCCTGCTCCAGGGCTGGTGCTCTATCTGCTGCACCACCTAGTTAACCCTGTTTTATTTTTTTAAGGAAGATTTTACTTATTTTGTGTTTTACAATTTTTTTTCCTGTAGTCTTGCTTTCTTCCCCCCCCCCATACCCCACAGAAGGTGATCTATTAGTTATTACATTGTTTCCATGTATATATAGATCAAAATTAAATATGATGAGAGAAATCACATCTTTAAGGAGGAAAAATAAAGTATAAGAGATAGCAAAATTACATAGTAAGATAACTTCTGCCCACCCCTATAAATTGATGATAATAGCCTTTCATCTTTGTTCAGACTCCGTAATTCTTTCTCTGGATACAAATGGTATTCTCCATCATATAGAGCCCAAAATTGCCCCTGAGTGGAATGAGCAAGTCCATCAAGTGTGATCATCACCTCCACCTGGCTGTTAAGGTGTACAGTGTTTTTCTGGTTCTGCTTATTTCACTCAGCATCATTTCATGCAAATCCCTCCATGCTTCCCTGAATTCCCATCCCTGCTGTTTTCTAATAGAACAAGAGTGTGCTATGACATACATATACCACAGTTAGTTAAGCAATTCCCCAACTGAAGGACATTCAGTTAAATTCCAAGATTTTTGTACAAGTGATGTTTTTAAACTTTTTCATAATTTCTTCAGGGTATAGACTCAAGAGTGGTATTTCTGGATCAAAGGGTATGCACATTTTTGCTGCCCTTTGAGCATAATTCCAAACTGTTCCAAACTGTGTCCCAGATTTCCCCACATCCCTTCCTCCATTGATCATTGTCCTTTATGGTCATAATGGCAAGGCCAAAAGGTGTAAGGTAGTACCTCAGAGATGCTTAAATTTTCATTTCTCTATCAGCAGTGATTTAGAACAATTTTTCATATGACTATGGATCACTTTGATTTCCTCATCTATAAATTGCCTTTGCATATCCTTTGATCATTGTCAATTGGGGAATGGCTTGTTTTTTTTGAAAATTTGACTCTGTTCTCTGTATATTTTAGAAATGAGTCCTCTGTCAGAAATACAAGTTGTAAAAATTGTTTCCCAATTTACTGCTTTTCTTTTGATCTTGGTTACTGTGGTTGTATCTGTGCAAAAGCTTTTTTAATTTAATATAATTAAAATTATCTAGTTTATTTTTAATGGTGTTCTCCATCTCTTCCTTGCTCATAAACTGCTTCCTTTTCCATAAATCTGACAGGTAAATTACTCCTTGATCTCCTAGTTTTCTTTTAATCTTTTCATCTCAAAATCCTGTATCGATTTTGATCTTATCTTCATATAGGGTGTGAAGTTTTGTTCTAATCCAAGTGTCTTCCATACTAAATTCCAATTTCCCCAACAGTTTTTATCAAAGAGAGAATTTTTAAACAAATAACTGGACTCTTTGGGTTTATCAAACAACAGATTAATATAATCATTTCCTACTATTGAACCTAGTCTATTCCACTGATCCACCACAGTATTTCTTAAACAATACCAGATATTTTGGTGACTGAGAATTTATAACGTAATTTTAGATCTGGTAAAGCTTCTTTTGCACTTTTTTTTTCATTTAATCTCTGGCAATGCTTGACTTTTTATTTTTTAGCTCCAACTATCCATGAGCATTTGATATTTGCCTAGTTATTTAAATCTAATTTTATTTGTGTGAGAAGTATTTTGTAATTGTTTTTAAAAAGTTTTTGAGTCTGCCTATGTAGGTAGACTCCCGGGGATTTTGTATCATTTGAGGTTACTTTGAATGGGATTTCTCTTTCTAGCTCTATCTGTTGTGTCTTGATAGTCATATATAGAAATGTTGAGGATATATGAGGGTTTATTTTATATTCTGTAATGTTGCTAAAGTTGCCAATTATTTCTAGGAGATTTTAGATGATTTTTTGGGGGGATTCTCTAGGTGTACCGTCAATGTCATTTGCAAAGAGTTAGTGTTTTGTCTCTTCCTTCCCAAGTATAATTCCTTCAATTTCTTTTTCTTCTCATATTACTGAAACTAACATTTCTAATACAATATTTAATAGTAGTGTTGATAATGTGCATCCCTGTTTCACCCCTGATCTTATTGGGAATACCTCTTGTCTGTTCCTATTGCATATAATGCTTGTTGATGGTTTCAGATAGATATTGCTTATTGTTTTAATGAATAATCCATTTATTCATGCACTCTCTAGTGTTTTTAGTAGTAATTGGTGCTGTATTTTGTCAAAAGTTTTTCCCAGCATTTATTGATATAATCTCTGATAAGTTTTTATTAATATAATTAATTTTACTTACACCTTTACTAATATTGAAACAACTTTGTATTCCTGGGATAAATCCTTCTTGATCATAATGTATTATCCTAGTGATAACTTGTTGTAATCATTTTGCTAAGATTTTACTTAAGACTTTTGCATCTATATTCATCAGGGAGATAGGCCCTGGTTTGGGTATCAACACCATATTGGTGTCATAAAAAGAGTTAGATGAAGCTCTGTTTTCCCCTATTTTTCAAAGGCTTTATATAGAATTGGAAACAATTGTTCCTTTAATGTTTGATAGGATTCACTTGTGAATCTTTTGGCCCTGGAGATGTTTTCCTAAGGAGTTCAATAAAATCTTGTTTAATTTCTTTTTCTGAGATAGGATTTTTTTGGTATTTAATTTCCTCTTCTTTTAATCTGGGCAACTTATATTTTTGGAAATATTTATCTATTTCCCTTAGTTGGTTAAATATATTGGCAAAGAGTTGGTCAAAATAATTTCTAATTATTACTTTAATTTCTTCTGTATTGGTGGTGTGTTCACCTTTTTCATTTATGATACTAGTGATTTGGATTTCTTTTTTCTTTTTTTTAATCAAATTGATCAGAGGTTTATTAATTTTATTGTTTTTTCATAAAACCAACTCTTGGTTTTATTTATTAGTTCCTTTGTTTTTTTGCTTTTGATTTTATTAATTTCTTCTTTCATTTTTAGAGTTTCTAATTTGGTATTTACTTGGGGGGTTTTAGTTTGTTCTTCCTCAAATTTTTAGTTGCATATTTAGTCCATTGATTTCTTCTTTCTCTAATTTATTCATGTAAGCTTCTAAAGATTTACTATATCCCCTGACAGCTGTCTTGAGTGAATCCCATAGGTTCTGGTGTGTTTCATAATTGTCATTAACTAGGTTGAATTAATTAATTCTTTTTATAAATTGTTGTTTAATCCATTCATTCTTTAAAATGAGGTTATTTAGTATCCAATTAATTCTGGGTATATGTCTCTCTGGCCCAATATCGAATATTTCTTTTATTGCATTATGATCTTAGAAAGATGGATTCACTATTCCTGCCTTTCTGCAAGTGATCATTAGTTTTATGTCCTAGTGCATGGTTGATTTTTGTGTAACTGCCATGTACTGCAGGAAAAAAAAGTATAATCCTTTCTATCCTCATTAAATTTTTTCCATAAGTCTGTCATAACTAGATTTTTTAACAATCTGATTTACCTTAGTAATTTACTTCTTGTTTATTTTATGATTGGGTTGATCTAAATTTGAGAGTGGAGTTTGAGATCTCCCACTAGTAGAGTTTTACTGTCGATGTCTTCCTGTAGCTCTTTCAGCCTCTTCTCTAAGAATCTGGTTGCTATATCATTGAGTTCATATGCATTTAGTATTGAAATTACTTTATTGTCTGTGGTATCTTTTATTAGGGTATAGTTTCCTTCCTTATCTCTTTTAATGATATCTATGTTTGCAATTGCTTTTTCAGAGATAAGGATAGCTACTCCTGCTTTTTTCACTTCTGTTGAAGAAAAAATATTGTGTTCCAACCTTTGACTTTTACTGTACATGTATCTCTCTGCTTCAAATGTGTTTATTGTAAAAAGCATGATGTAGGATTCTGTATTTTTAATCCACTTTGATATTTGCTTATGTTTTAAAGGAGGATTCATCCCATTCACTTTCAAAGTTATAATAATTAACTATTTATTGCCCTCCATGCTATCTTCCCTCTGTTTATATTATTCTCCCTTTTCCCTTTATCCATATTACCTAGTATTTTGTTTCTCAATACTGCTACCTGTAATGTTTGCCCTCCTATATCAACCACTCCCCTTTCTTTCCCCTTTCCTTTTTCGCCTTCTTCCTTCCCTTCCTTCTGTTAGTTCCTCTTTTTATCCTTTTCCCAGCACCCCCTCCCCTTTTCCTCTTTTAACACTTGAGAGGTAATATAAGTTTCTTAATTTAACTGAATGTGTGTAAGTTAACTTTAAGCTAATTCTGATGAGATTAAGATTCAGGTGGTTCTTACCTCCTCTCTTTTTCCCCTCTGTTACAATAGGTCTTTTGTACTTCTTCATATAATGTGACTTAGACCCATTAAATCTCCCCCATTTTCCGATGTCCTTACTGGCCCCCTTTTCAAGGAGGTATTGTTTTTACATCATTCTATCTGATTCTCAGAAAATTCATCACTGTCCATAAACTATGGCTAAGTATATTCTATCTAATAGAGTTTCAGTTCTTGGTAGGGATATAGCCAGTTTCTTCTTATTGGATAACAGTCTCTTGGATAAGTTGTGAGTGACCATCCCTTCTGGCTAAGTATATTTTCTCTAATAGAATTATAGTTTGCAAGAGTTAAGAGAGTCCTTCTCCCAGGTGGGGATATAGCCAGTTTCATCTTATTTTATAGCAGTTTTTTCTTTGTTCTTTTTTTTTTTTTTTTTTTACATTTTCATATGTCTCTTGAGGCTCCTATTTGATATCCACATTTTCTATTTAACTGTCATCTTTTCATCAGGAAATGTTGGAAATCTTCCATTTCTTTAAAATTCCATTTTTTTCCCCTGGAAGAGAAGGCTCACCTTTGCCGGATAGTGAATTCTTGGCTGCATTCCAAGCTTCCTTGGTCTTCAGGAAATCTCATTCCCTGCCTTTTGATCCCTTAATTTTGATGTAGCCAGGTCCTGTGTAATCCTTACTGTGGTTCCTTGGTTTTTCAATTGTTTCTTTCTGGCTGCTTTCAAAATTTTCTCTTTTATCTGATAGTTCTGAAATGTGGACATAATATTCCTTGGTATTTTTATTTGAGGATCTCTTTCAGGAGGGGATCAATATGTTCTTTCAATAACTATTTTGCCCTGATATCAGGGCAATTTTCCATCACCATATCCTGCAATATTTGTCCACGCTTTTTTCTCTTCTATGTTTTCAGGAAGTCCTATAATTCTTAGGTTCTGTTCTTGATCAATTCTTGATGTTAGTGGCTTTTGCTGATGGGATATTTTACAGTTTCTTCTATCTTTTAGATATTTTGGTTTTGTTTAACAGAATGTTGTAGTCTTATGAATTCATTAGTTTCCACAGATTCCATTCTTTTGTTTAGAGGAGAATTTTCTTCATTTACCTTTTCCAACTCCTTTTCCAACAGGTTACTTATATTTTAGGAGGAATTTTGCATTTGCCCATGTCATTTTGAGAGAATTATGTTCTTTATACATTTGGCCAACTGAGGATTTTAGAGTATTATTCTCATTTTGTGTTTGTTTAATTGTATTTTCCAAGGATTTGTTTTCTTGTTGGGAGACGTTAATTTTCTCTTGCAAGCTGTTAATTTTCTCTTGAGTTTCTTTTCCAAATTGTTCCAAGTGATTTTTAAACTCCTTCCTGATCTTTTTCAAGGAAGTCTTTCTGGACTGGAGACCAATTCATATTCTCCTCAGAAGTGCTATATCTCTCTGGGTTAGAATCTATTTCTTCTTAGTATTTCTCCATGGACCACCCTTCCTACTGTCTTTTCTTCATTTTCCTAGGATCTTATGTTAGGAGGGGAGGGGCTGGCTCTCAGAGGTTTGCTTTTGAAAATCCTAGAGGCTTTGTTCATTTGGCTTAGTAATTCCAAGGGCTACCCATTTGAGGGTGCTGGTTGCTTTCTCTGGAGTGTTTGAGACCCCTAGTAGCAGGGACTGATTTAACCTTGAACAGTGGCCTGGGGGAGGGAGTTAATCTCCCTCTCAGCTGAGTGAATGAACTCTGTTGCCCACACCTGAGCCTGTGGGTGTGGGGGGACATTTACTGTTTATTCTGGGATGAGTACTCTGTTACCTTTTAAGATTCACATTCCCTTCTGTCACAGACTCTTCTTTGCTAGATTTCAAGAACTGAATATAATATATATATATATATATATATATATATATATATATATAGAGAGAGAGAGAGAGAGAGAGAGAGATACAGATAGATAGATGTACACACATTTTAAGAAATTTTAATTGTAGGCATTACACTTGATTTTTATAAAGAAATGGAAATACTTATACATAAATGCATAAATATGTATATATATATATATGTCATAAGTCATCCTAGTGTTAGAAACACATGACATAAATTATCAGCATTTTATTTCAGTAAGAACTTAAGAGGAATCATATGTTTCTTGCCAAAAAGTGAGGTCCACACCTTTTAAAGAGGAATGAGTACTGCGTAAGGAAGCAAGAATACTTTTATGTGGTTAATTCAGTGCAACTCCTCCTTTTCAGACCCAAGATTGGTCCAGTTCATTTCTGGGTTATAATCTTCTGATATGGCCCTTTTCATATCACTCTTTGGTATGTTTTCCCTCTCTCACCATGTACCACATTAGATGTAAATGAAGTCTAATTTAATGAAGGACATGAAACTTAATATGTATAAAGTTATTAAGTATGTTCAGTTGTTTCTCAGGTCATAGTCAGGGCATGATCCCACTGGTTAGAATTGATTCCCCCTTTATTCCCCCTCTTGTGTTTTTTTCATCATGCTTTCCTAATAGCAAATAGCAAACTAAGTCCTGATGGGTTGGGGTCTCCACTTAGATCTTGTTTTTTTGTGATTGAGCTGATTTAGATGTATACATTTAACTGTATACATTTAACCCTTTCATTGTTTGCAGTATTATGTGAAGAATTTCATTAATTGCAATTATATATCTAATCATATGAAAATCCCAAAATTGCTTTAGAAACCTATTAGTATACACAATACTAATAAAAATGGGTAATTCTACAATTCATACAAATTCATTAAAATGATTTTTTAATATTCCAGCAATATTAAATACTGAAAATATTAGAAATGTTTTCTTGTTCTTGTTCTTCTTGTTCTAGTTCTTGCTTTTGTTCTTGTTCTTCCTTTTCCTCTTATTCTTTCTTCTTCATGAATTTTTTTCTTAGTGATCACTTAGGAAGTATTTTATACACGATACTTTACTCAAATCTATTCTGTGATTGCCTTTTTATACTCATATTGCTGATGTGATTGAAATAGTTTTCTGGATTATGGACAGTGTCTTTGTCTGAGATAGATCAACTAATACCATAATTAAATTCCTTTGGCACCATTTCAATGCCTATTGAAAATCTGTGATGGTAAATTTAATAGTAAAGATGTGACAATAATATGGTAATGAAAATAAATTGCCCTAACATCAAATAGCAAAATGTAACATTGCAATAAGACACTTATCAATGATTGTGGTCATTACAAAGTAATAAAATTCCTTTATGTATGCATGTGGGTTCACAAAATAAATTGTAAGACATTTTATGAGTCCCAGAATTATAATATCCTGGTAATTAAAAATCAGTGGTGAATAATTATCATCGATTCTAGATTATATAAAATTACTTCTAAAATTTAAGGAATCATGGTGATGAAAGAAATTTTCCCTTTTAAAAGTTTTTACATTTTTTAAAAAATTTTTTATTTCAACATTTATTTTTGTTAAGATTTGGTGTTTTCCACATTTTCTTCCCTCCTTAATATCCCTTCACCCTTCCCTTGACAGTGAGCAATCTGATATAGGTTATACATATACAACTATTTTAAGTATTTTCTATATTAGGGAAATATGCCCATATTGTGAAAGAAGAGTCAGAACAAAGCTGAAGAAAAAAGCCTGAGAAGGAAAGAAAAAAAAAAAAACATACAAATGAATTTTATTTTTTTTTAAATTTTTTTTTTATTTTTGCAAGGCAAATGGGGTTAAGTGGATTGCCCAAGGCCACACAGCTAGGTAATTATTTAATGTCTGAGATCGGATCTGAACCCAGGCACTCCTGACTCCAATGCCGGTGCTTTATCCACTACGCCACCTAGCCACCCCTAAATGAATTTTAAAAAGTGAAAATAGTATGCTTTGGTCTGCATTCATACTACATATTTCTCTCTCTGAATGTGGATGATATTTTCTTTTTTTAATATTTTATTTGCTTTACAATTACATACAATAGTTTCTACCTATCATTTTATGTACAACTTTTGCCTCCCCCACCCCCTACAGAAGGCAGTGATAATCTTTACATTGTTTCTATTCTATACATTGATCAAAATTGAATGTGTTGAGAGAGAAATCATATCCTTGAGGAGAAAATAAATTATTAGAGATAGCAAAATTATGTAATGCATATAACACTTTAAAAAAATGAAGGTAATAGACTTTGGTCTTTGTTTAAACTTCACAGTTCTTTTACTAGATACAGAAAATATTCTACATTGCAGGTATCCTAAAATTGTCCCTGATTATTGCATTGACAGAATGAGCAAGTCCATTAAGGTTGATCATCACCCCCCATTTTGCTATTATGGAGATCAATGTTCCTCTGGTTCTGCATCATATGTTCAGGAAAGTCTTTCCAGGATTCTCTGAAATCCTATCCCTCTTGGTTTCTAATACAACAATAGTGTCCCATAACAACCATATATGTGGATGATATTTTCAATAATAAGTCTTTTAGAATTCTCTTTGATCATTGGACTACTGAGAAAAACTGTCTATCATAGTTTGTCATCACATGATGTTTGCTGTTAAAGTGTACAGTAGTCTCTTGAGTGTGCTCATTTCACTCAGCATCAGTTCATGTAAGTTTGTCAAGGTTTTTCTGATACCCATCTGTTCATAATTTCTTATTTAACAATAGTATTACATCATATACATGTAACCCCAATTCCTTAGCCATTCTTCAATTGATAGGCATCCCCTCAATTTCCACTTCTTTGACATTGCAAAAAGTGTTGTTCTAAATCATTTTAAATGTGTTGGCCTTTTCCCTTTTTTATGTTCTCTTCAGAATAGACTTGGTAGCTGTATTGTTGGATGAAAGGTTAGGCACAATTTTATCACACTTTGGTCAAATTTACAAATTGCTCTTCAGAATGGTTTGATTGGTTCACAACCCCACCAACAATACATTAAATATAGATTTCCCCACATCCCCTTCAACATTTATCATTTTCCTTTTCTTTTACCATAATGGTGAATTTGATAGCTGAGTGATGATACCTCAGAGTTATTTTTAATTTGCATTTTTCTAATCAACAATGATGTAGGATCTTTTTTTCATAGACTATAGATAGCTTTATTTTGAAAACTGTCTATTCATATTCTTTAATCATTTATTAACTGGGAAATGATTTGTATTCTTATAAATTCAACTCATTTTCCCATTTACTAGCATCTGATTTTATTTTGGGAAAAGTATTTGGTAATTATTTTTATATAGTATTTGGATTTGTCATGGCAGGGATACTCCCATGTATTTTACATTGTCTATAGTTACTTTAAATAGAATTTCTTTTTCTATATCCTTCTGTTTTGCTTTGTTGGTTCTAAATAGAAATACTGATGATTTTATAAGGATTTATTTTATATCTTGCAGCTTTGCTAAAATTATTAATTCTTTCAAGTAGTGTTTTAGTTCATTTTTTATGGTTCTTAAATATGCCATCATATGATTTGCAAAGATTGAGTTTTGTTTCTTCATATCCTATTATAATTTCTTCAATATCTTTTTTCTTTTACATGTCTTTTACAAAATTGAGTAATAGTAGTTATAACAGGCACCCTTGTTTCATCTCTGATCTTATTGGGAATGCTTCTAGTTTATTCCTATTAAATATAATGCTCACTGATGATTTTAGATAGATACTACTGATCATTTTAAGGAAAACTCCATTTATTCATATGTTCTCTACTGTTTCTAATAGGAATGGTTGCTGCATTTCATCAAAAGCTTTTTCAGCTCAGGTCAATTGAAATAATCATATGATTTCTGTTGCTTGTTATTGACATAAGCAATACTTGTTCTAATATTGAACCAACCCTGTATAAATCCTTCCTGATCATAGTGTATTCTGGTGATGACTTTCTGTAATCTTTTTGCTAATATTTTATTTAAATTTTTGATATCATTATTCATTATGAAAATTTCTTTCTCTATTTTGATTCATCCTGTTGTAGGAATTGGGATCATATTGGTGTCATATAAGTGTCACTTATATTTTTTCTAATTGTTCATATATAATTAGAATTAATTGTTCTTTAAATATTAGGTAAAATTCACTTGTAAATTCATTCAATTCTGGAGATTTTTCTTAGAAAATCCATTGTATCTGTCTGTGGTTGGAGGCAAGAGGAGGCAACTTCTTCCAGAGCTCCAAGTTCCTGGGGGATAATCTAATTTCTCATCTGCCCCCAGAGGAGCACAGGAACCCAGCAGCTTCTACCCTTCTGAGTTTTCAAAAGTGGCACTGAGATCAGCTTCTAAATTAGGCATCTTGAGACATCACAGGCATTGAACTTCTGCAGAGTGTTACACCAGGTAAGAAGGAAAGGGGACTGGAATCTAGCTGGGACCAGTTCTGTATTCAGCAAAGTCACTTGCTATAAAGTCTATACATAGACTATCTATAAAGTCCCTCAAATCATTTCTTCATTTGCGGTGTGTTGTGGTGAGGTAAGAGGCAGAGGCACCTTTGTGTTCCAACCTTAAAGTGATCTGCTATCAAAAGAAAAGGAATCAGAAACTGAATAGGGTTGCCTAGGTGCCGCAGGGGATAGAGCACTGGACCTGGAGTCAGGCATACCTAAATTCAAATCTGGCCTCAGATACTTAGTAATTACCTAGCTGGATGGCCTTGGGCAAGCCACTTAACCCTGTTTGCCTTGCAAAAATCTAAAAAAAATAAAGAAATTGAATGATAGAAGAAAAAAAGAAAGAACAGGCATATTGCCAGTGTTACCTAAAATAAAGTCCTATTTAAAAATTTGAGTGCAAAATCAAGAGGCTAACTATTAATAACAGAAGGGGAAATGGCATGTAAAGAAACCCAGAAATCTCTAAATAAACAACAAGACAAAATAGAATGAAGCAACATATCATAAGGCAACAAAAACCAGATTCCCAAGAGAGCATGGACTCATACAGCAAGATTTTCCTGAAATAGTATGAGAGAAATAAAAATATTCATGGCAGAATGTTTGGTCTTTATAGGAAAAATAATTGACAGAATTGAAAATTTTGAATCTGCGTAAGCAAATCTCTCCATAGAAACAAAAGGAAAAAACCCTTTAATTTTTATGAAGAACACAAAATAAAGAAGTAATAAAGATGTATAAAGACCATGAGTGAAAGAATAAAAGTTTGGAAAAGACAGAAAAGTTAAGTAATGAAGATAACAAAGTAAAGAAATTCTTTTTGGAAAAAAAGCAAAATACTTTGAAAACTAACAAAATAAGTAAAATAAGAGAAGAGGAGGAAAGGATTTTTATCAACTAATGGAGAAAGAAAAAATAGAGGGAACATTAAATTATGTAAAAGGAGAATGAAAAAGGAATTAATAAGTAAACTGCAAAATACAGGAAAAAGTATGAAAAAACATTGCTATATTTGGCATGTTGACGGAAGGAGAGATAAAAAAATAATGAAAATGAAAAATATTATTCTTCCATCTTCACTAATTCATAGTTCTCTCTAGAGAGGTAGATAGCACTTTTCACCATAGGTTCTTTGGCTTTTTCTTGGTTCATTGAATTGATCAGCATAGTTAAGACATTTATAGTTGGCTTTATCCAACATTGCTTTGTTTCTGTGCATAGTGTTCCAGTGGTTCTGTTCCTTTTAAATTGCATGTCTTTCCAGATTTTTCTGAAATTATCCCACTTCAACCTTTCTAAATTGATTGGTTATCCCCTAAAATGTGCAATTCTTTGTCAGCACAAAATGAGCCGGTATAAATAATTTTTGTTCCTAAGCTGGTTTTTAGCATGCTATTTTCCTCAGCATTTTTTTGGATTTCCTTGACTAAGCTGCTGACTTCATTTTCATGTTTTTCCTGCATCTCTCTCATTTCTTTTCCCAGTTTTTCTTCCAACTCCCTCATTTGATTTTCAAAGTCTTTTTTGAGCTCTGTCATAGCCTGAGCCCAATTTGGAGTCTTTAGATGCAGGTGCCTGTGCTTCCTCATCTTCAGACTGAGTATTTTGACCCTTCTTGGGCTCATATGCAAAATATTTCTCAATCGTCTTCCTCTTGTTTCTCTGCTTGCTCATTTTCCCAGCCTGGGCCTAGTTTTGGGGTGCTTCCTGAGCTTTTGGGACACTCCCACAAGGGTCTCAGTGTGTGAGGCTCTGTCCTTCCTCCTGGTCTGTGAATGACCATAAACACCCCACTCTGCCACGGGGCTGAGGTGGGGTGGGCCTGCTGTTCTTTTGGAGGGCCTAGACTGCGATCAGGATCTGAATGTGGTCAGAGCCCCAAAGTCCTGTTCCACAGGCAGAGGACAGAGCTCTGCAGTCTCTCTTCACTCCCCTCCCTCAGCTCAGTGGGCTGATGCCCTGGGGCCTCCTGCTTACCAGCTCCACCTATTTCTGTTTCCTGATCTAGGCAGCAGAAAGACCAAGCTGCTCACTGTGTGCCCTGAGGGCTGGGCTCCATGTGCTTGCTCTGGCAGAGGTCCCCTGCTGTTCCCCCACTTTGTGCTCGGTGCTCCCCGGGCGTATGTAGCTCAGTAAACTCCCCCGCTGCTGTGAGCCGCAGCTCCCAGCTCCCTGGGGCTGCCTCTGGGAGGCTGAAGTTCTTTTGCTCTAGCGGGCCTCCCCTCTGGTGGGCACCCCTCCAACCCCGGGGAGCAGAGCCTTTCTGCTCTTTTCCAGGTTACCTTGAGTAGGAGAACTGCCTCTCTGGGTCCCTTTGTGGGTTCTGTCTCTCTAAAGTTTAGTTAGTGTCCTTAGCTTATGAGTTTTATCAGAGAGAGCTTAAGACTCGCTCCCTTCTTCTCTCCATCTTGGCTCTGCCCCCCCCCCCTAATTTTTCTTATTCTTACACTCCTCTTCATCTTTTCTCAGGATAATCCTTTTCCTCATGCCATAATTTTTTTCCATTATCATATCAAAATCTCTTCTAATATAAATATAATTCTCAATAATTGGGAATCTTTTTCCTATGTTTATCCCATTTCCCACTTTAATCGTATTGAATAACATTTTTTTTTCCTTTCTCTATTTTTTTTGTGTTAATTGAGTTTTGTGTTTGAAGATCAACTTTTCAGATTGGGTGTGGTCTTTTCTTTAGAAAGTTTTGAAAGTCCTCATTGCATTCACTATCTATCTTTTCCCCTGAAAGACTATACTCAATTTTGCAGGGAAGTTGATTCTTGGTTGTAACCCAAGCTACCTTGAATTCAGAATATCATATTCGAGATCCTCTGATTTTTTTAATGTGGAAGTTTCCAAGTCATGTGTAATGGTGAATGTGGTTCATTGGTGTTTGAATCTTTCTTTCTGACTGTGTGCAGTATTTTAATTTTGGGATTCCTTTTTAGGGGGATCTGTGGATTGACAATTTAACCCTCTGGTACCAAGATGTCATGGTAGTTTTTCTGAACAATTTTTTAAAAGGTGTTCACCATAACATGTTTTTTAAATCATGGGATTTAAAGAAGTTCCAATAATTCTTAAATTATCTCTCCTGGATCTATTTTCCAAGACAATTATTTTTCTAGTGAGATATTCTATTTATTTCTTTATTCATTTATTCATTTGTTTGTTTTTTATTTATTTATTTTTGATTTTGCTTAACTTATTGTTGATGTCTCATGTAGTCATTAGCTTTCACTTGACAAATTCTAATTTAAAAGGAATCATTATCTTCCTTAGCTTATGCATATCCTTTTTCATTTGGCCAATTCTGTTTTTAAAGAGTTATTTTCTTTGTCCATTTATCCAACTACATTTTTTGAAGAATTGTTTTTCTTTAATCATTTTCATGATTTCCTTTTCTAAATTGTTGATTCTCTCTTGTATACCTCTCATTTCTTTTACTAATTTGTCTATAGGATTTTTAAAAGCATTTTTGAGCTCTTCCAATAGAACTTTTGGACTTGAGACCATGAATTGGTCTCATTTTTCCTTCTTGTGCTTTACATGTAACTTTTTCCAATGTCCTCTGCTGATATGGTGTTTTGGTCTGCCTTATCACTATATAACTTTCTTTTTTCTATTTCCTATTCATGTTTATCCTCTTTACTGGATTTGAAAAGTTGATGTCTGTTCCTCAGACACATGGGTGCTCTGTCCCAATCTTCTTGGGCTGAAATTTGGAGGCCTACTCACTGACATTTGTTCACTGGGGCTCCAGGTCTTAGAAGCATTTCCAAAATGCTGGGGTGACCCAATTTAGTCATGCCAGGTGCACTAGAGTTCTGAGACTTGTTATTTGCCTTCTACACTAAGCCTGAAAACCTCTCAGTCAGCCTATTGTTCTGTAGGCCTGCTGAGCCTGGACATAGGAACTCTGGTTGTTGATTTCTGCTGGGGTTAAGAGCATCCAAATGCCTTCCCCCTCACCCTTATGCAGTTTTCCAAACTCCCTCCAATGTAGAGGCAAACGTTCCCTGAAGTCCTTTGAGTCAAATATATATTAAGTTGGATATCTTAAGCTGGGTAATTGATCCACTCTGTCTTTTTCTGGATTCTTTCACTCCAAAATCCATTTAGAGGTTTGATCTATATGGTTTCTGAGGGGAACTGGGAAGAATTCAGGGAAGTTCTTTGCTTCCCTCCACCATCTTGACTGGGTGATACTTTCTTTTTAAAGCAATTCATTATTCAGAGAATTATATTTAAAATAGTTTTCTCTGATTAAGATTTCAGCTTCAGATGAAAAAAACTAAATGGAAAATTTCAAAAGAGTTTCTAAATGAAACTGAATTGACTATTTCTGCTTCTCTTTTGAACAACCATTGTTCCTTCACTATTGATAGTCTTTTTCCTCATTTTTGAGAGCTTAAAAGAGATAAGTAAGACTAATGATACTTGTACTACTTCTGTTAATTATTTGAAACTCTTCCTTGCCTTTTCTCAATATTCGACACCTTGAGGGCAAGAACAACTTTCCATTTTGTCTTTGTATCCCTAAACCTTGCACATAGTAAGTTAATATCTTAGAGGTTATTAAATCCAAGGCTCTAACTTTATAGCTGAGGAAAATAAGGCTAAGAGACTATATCTATCTTGCTCAGTTCAGTACTTTTTATATTGAACTAATTTAGTTCTTTTTTGTTTCACATAAACAGCAACAAAAAAAACAGATCCTAGTGTGTTTCTTTGAACATAGTATATTTTAATATTAATATATTTTTGAAAGAAATAGAATGAACAGATTTTGGAGTTTCTCCTTAGAAGAAATACATAATTTGTTCAATATTTTCAGTCTAAGTCACTCTCTAGACAGCTTTGCCTTCAGTGGTTAATGTTTTAAGGAATGTTGTAAAGCATATAAATTACATCATTAAAGGAAAAGAGATGATGTACTTCTTTTGACTTTAAATGTTTAGATGATCAAGCTTTTAAATATTTTTTCATTAGAATTTAATTTATACTTCCCAATTCTCTCCTTAATGTATCAGTTAAATAGTTTAAATAACTTGTGTCTTGGAATAATTTTCTTATGGAAATAGCATAATTCTGACAGTGTTCCTTTTATTAGCATCCTTGCATTCTTGAAAATTATGGTACATAATATATTCGTTGGAGTTGTACTGATTAATGTAACTATCAGTCAAATATCATCAAACATAATAAAATTTTCAAATTTGGGTTTAAAAGTCACTGAAGATTCCCCATTATAATTTATATTTATTTATTTTTCTTTGATACTTGAAATATATTTTAAACTCAGAGGCCTTAGTACTACATGGTCAGTCAAATTGGAAAAAAAAATCTTTGTGCCTAGAATTAGTTTTGTCAAGGAAAACACTCAAAGTAATTACTATGTCAATTTATAATCTCTAAAGTAGTTGCCATTTCAAGTTTAATTTAACGCAGGATAGTTATGGTGTTAATTCCTAGAAACAGATAATTTTCCACACCACACATGCACATATATGTAAACACATGTGTATACATACTTTCATGAAGTTTTGTGGTTATGTTGGGGTATACATATGTGTTTGTAAAATGCTTATATATTTGAATATATGTATTTATAGCATATGTATATGTATTATATATATATGAAACATTCATGGGTATGTGTATATTTGTATATGTTTATGCAAAATATATATGAAGATACATGCATATATGAAAATATGCACATACATCTATATACATACGTTTGTATGCATATGTGAATTAGACTTTGCTAGTTTTAGGACCTTTGGAAAGTCACTTGTCTTATCTGATTGTCAATTTTGTAAAATGAATGAGTAGATTGGATAAACTCCAAGGTCCCGTACAAATCTAAAAAAAAGATTTTATGCATACATAATGTTTCTATATAATGGAGAAAAATTATTCATAAAGTTAAAGTATTTTGTGAAACCAAAGAAATAATTATACTTATGTCTGTGTTAAATGTTACAAAATATTATTAAATTGTCCTTTCTTAATTATTACATTGTGTAAATATCTATTGTTTTTGCATAATTCTACCCTAAGGTGGAGTATACCTATAAAGAAAGATTTACACTTGAATAGAAAAGGAAAATAAGGTCTGAGATAGATGATGTTCTTGAGAATATTCAATCTTTCATTTTCCACATGGCTTTTCCATTTATTTAACAAGAACATTTTTTTTTCATTTATCCAGAATCAGATTATCTTTTTCTCAAATTTATAGCTCTTTGACTCCTACCACAAACAATATTCTCTAAAATGCAACTTGCTTTCTTCTCTTTATTTACATTGATTCATGTTAATTTCCTAACCTTTCCAACCATTTACACCTGCCATGCAATTCTTTAGATAATTTTTTTTCCATTTGCTCTATCTTATGAATATTCACAATTTCACTGAACCAGGTGGTAAATACATAGAAATGATATGCTATAAATCTTTTGTTGTGGGGAACAATTTAATAATTAAGTTGTATTCATGACATGAATGTTATCATCTAGTGTTATATATTTAGTGCATTGGAGCGACTAAGTGGTGTAGTGGATAGAGAACCGGCCCTGGAGTCAGGAGTACCTGGGTTCAAATCTGGCCTCAGACACTTAATAATTACATAGCTGTGTGGCCTTGGGCAAGCCATTTAACCCCATTGCCTAGCAAAAACCTAAAAAAAGATATTTAGTGCATTACATCTCAAAATGTTATTGTAGAAATCTACATTGGAATCATGTGAATGATGCTGGATATTTCCATGTCATAATGTAGTGAAGAAGAAAAGAATTTCTCCCAAATAAGGTTATGAATCACATATCCTAGTGAAAGTAGGATATAGCATAATGAAACAATTCCATCAGTAGTGACACTAAAGATATCCTCCATGATATGCATGTTCAAAAAATAATGTCAGAAAGAGCAAGCAGTATAAGATAAGCATTTAGAGTGCTAGAATAGTAGCTATGAATTCTTACAAGATTCAGAGGAAGTTTCTAGTACTGGTTGTTTCTTTTATAAGTATTCATAGAAGAGCAAGGAAAAAAACACAGAATAAGAGAGAAAGAAGGAGAAAAGCAACAAATATTTATTAAGTCAGGTAGTAATCTAAGAACTTCAATCATTATATTATTTGATTCTTACAACAACATTCTTAAGAAGTTACTAATATCTCAAGTTACAGGTGAAGAAACTGAGGCAGATAGAGTAAGTGACTTGGTTAGGCTCAATACAACTAGTATACTAGTACTGAATTCAGTACAAGTTTTTCCTTAATTGAAATTACACTGCTTCCTTTCCATTCAATGATTTCGCTCTTATCTTTATTATTACTCCATCTCTATATTCATCACTTGAGAGTGAAAAAAAATTTATACTCAATGAGTATATTTTTTCATTTTTTTCATTCTCTTTTCTGTGCCACCAATTTGTTTAAGTTGTCTGGGATGCAGTGATATACGGATTAATTCATTCTTCTTAATCAAATTTTTACAGTAGAAATAGTCCATTATTTTCAAAAACAATGATCACACTAATGCATTGTTGGTGGAGTTGTGAACTCATCCAACCTTTCTGGGGAGCAATTTGAAATTACAATTGCTCCAAAGGGCAAAAAATAGTCTTTGTGTGTGCATAGTCTTTGATCCAGCAATACCACTCCTGGGTCTATACCCTGAAGAGATTATGAAAAAGAGGTAAAAATATCACTTGTACAAAAATATTTATAACAGCCCTTTTTGTGGTGGCAAAGAATTGGAAATGAAGGGAATGTCCTTCAATTGCGGAATGGCTTAACAAAACTGTTGTATATGTATGTCATGGAATACTATTGTTCTATTAGAAACAAGAAAGGATGGGAATTCTGGGAAACTAGGAAGGATTTGCATGAACTGATGCTGAGTGAGATGAGCAGAACTAGAAAAACATCGTACACCCTAGCAGCAACATGGGGGTGATGATCAACCTTAATGGACTTGCTCATTCCATCAGTGCAACAATCAGGCACAGTTTTGGGATATCTGTGATGGAGAATACCATCTGTATCCAGAGAAAGAATTGTGGAGTTTAATAATTAAAAAACAACATTATTTCATTATGTAATTTTGCTATCTCTTATATTTTATTTTTTTTCCTTAAGGATATGATTTTTCTCTCATCACATTCAACTTAAATCAGTGTATACCATGGAAACAACATAAACACTAACAGACTGTCTTCTGTGGGGGGTGAGGGGAGAGAAGCATGATTAGGAGAAAATTTGTAAAACTCAAATAAAATCTTTCTTTAAAAAAATGGTCGAGGAGGCTAGGTGGCTCAGTGGAGAGAGCACTGGAGCTGGAGTCAGGAGTCCCTGAGTTCAAATCTGGCCTCAAACATTTAATAATTACCCAGCTGTGTGACCTTGTGCAAGCCACTTAACCCTAATGACTTGCAAAAAAAAAAAATAATGGTCACATTGGATGAAATTTTATCAAAGGAAATGCCAGTGAATGAGATGATCTTTATATGATGTATACTCTAAGGATTATGAAGTCTTTGAATGCAGGGATTTTTCTTTTTGTTTTTCTATTTATTTTTTAGTGTTAATAAAGTTCTTTTTATATAATAGTTATTCAATCGGATTTTATTCACCTACCCACTTGTTCCTTCAATGTGATACTCAATAGTACAACATTCCACTCATTGAGTATAAATTTTTTTTTTCACTCTCAAGTGATGAATATAGAGATGGAGTAATAATACAGATAAGAGCGAAATCAATGAATGGAAAGGAAGCAGTGTAATTTCAATTAAGGAATTGTCAACTATGCTTAATATTGGAGAGGGAACAAGGAAAATAAAGGTTGTTTAATAATTATCTAATGGCTTTCAAGGCCAAGTTTTCCCTTCTGCAAATTTCAGTAATTAGTCCAGATCTACTCGCATTTGCCTTTACATATCTTAAATTGATCCTAAGAGTATCCTAATTCTTCTTCATTGATTAATAGATAACAAAAAAAATGCAGGGCAACCATAGTTACTTCTTTTGATGGAGTGAGAAGTGGGAAGTGTTTTTGAAAACAAGAAGTCAATTAAACACAATAATGAACAATCAAAAATAAGGAAAAAAGGAATAACTTTATTTGGTGGAAGCATTAAGGAAATGTTACCGCTAGTTATTTGGTGTCCCAATCATTTTGAAATACCTTCTGTTTAAAGTATTTGGATGATCACAGTTAGCAGCAATAAGAAGTGGGAATATGATGCAATATGAGGAAAGAGATGGGTTCTCCATCAAATAGGTATGAAAATTAAATATAAGAATAAGAAAATTGAATATAAATAATAAGAAAATCAATATTATGTATATATATATATATATATATATATACATATATATATATATATATATATATATATATATAGACACACACACACAAAAGCTTCATGTTCATTTTTAGGTGCAAAATAGATGATCCAAGAAGAAGCTGGGACTAGTTATTCTCAAGTTAATATAGTACAATGTATATGAAAAGAATAACATTATTATGACACATACCCCACAAATATTAATGTATATTTTATATGTTCAAATTACATTTAGAATGCTGAGAATGACAATAAAACAAAAACAATTATCATGCATAAATAAGAAATATAAAACAGGAATTAGTGTATCTATCTATCTACCTATCTATCTATCGATCTATTTTGAAGTTTAAGAAAGCAGAATTATTCCACAGTTCATTTCTTATAAGAAGAAAAATATCCTAGCATATTTACTCAGTATCAAAGAAAAGATAACAAATCTAAGGAAATAGGTAGGAATACCTTTCAAAAAACTGTCAAAGAAATTGTTCCTTCTTGCTTTTATTAGTCTTCCTTTTGACTATTAGAATTAACACTAGTATAAGAGTCACTTTTACACTTGATGTTTTTAGTAACTTTATTTTATATTTGTACTATTTATTAAAAAAGAACAAATAAAATAACACTACTACTTCTTGAAATGTAATCAAAGCCTTGAAGCTGTGAAGAATTTATGTATAATTTTGGATTTTTTTCTTTTTTTCTTTTTTTTAGGTTTTTGCAAGGCAACAGGGTTAAATGACTTGCCCAAGGCCACACAGCTAGGTAATTATTAAGTGTTTGAGGCTGGATTTGACCTCAAGTCCTCCTGACTCCAGGTCTGGTGCTCTACCCACTGCACCACCTAGCTGCCTCTAATTTGTGATTTTTGGGACAATTTTCTTTATAAGCCAGCAATCTAATTATCTGTCACGAACAGGTAGATATGCCCAGTTATACAACTGCAGAAAGTTTTACACCTCAATTTTGTGTGGGACAATACTATATTCTCAAATTCAATTGAACTAGTTTTTCTCTTTTTTTGGTAAATATTTACACAGTAAACAGCACTTTCATCATCTTTCCCCCCCAGTAAACCACTTTAAACATACAACTACCTAACTACCCTCATCTCATCTTTGAATTACCCTGATTGACCATGAAAACTTCTTGAAAATGTGTTTGAAAATTTACTTCACACAGATAGCAAATTGATCATATTCATTACCATTTAAACCATGATATGTTGGCTTTTTTCAAAGTGAATATCTTGTAAATTTTCATTCTAAGTCTTCCTGAAGAGTAGATAATTTGATATTATAAAATCAGACAATTAAACTGGCATTATATAGAATATAGTTTATATAGAAATAGAATCCTGGTATGGATTTTTCTCATTTTACCCATCATCACATATTGGTGATAACATTTAATATTTATTTTAAAATTGTTTTCTACCTTTGATGAAAGTATTTTAAAGATGGTAGATAGGTTGTTACTTAGAAGTAAGGGTAGACATAGAATTTGTGAAGAATGCGATCACTGCTTTATTGTTATTCAAATATTTTGTTTTCTAATTAAATTTTAACCTGCTCCCCAACACAAAGCCTTCACCTCAATCACTATGATTCTTTGTCTTTTATTGAATGATTAAATAGAAAAATTCCAGTTTGCATCATAATTCAAAAGAATAATTTAATTTTGGCATCATGAAATATAGATTTCTTAAAAATTAAAGTCATGTTTCCTTGAATGACCCACATAGACAATTGACCTAATTTGTACTGATGGATACTTACAGATTATTGTTCTGCATACTAATGATTTATGGTGGGATTGCTGTTTATGCTTGGTATAAATGTTAAGATGACAAAATGACTAGCTATATCTATTGCATTTATCAATGAATCAATGCATAAACAGTAACTTTAAGACTTAGCATAAAGACCTCTAAGCTCTTAGCTTTGTTATATCTCCAAATCTTGATGATAGAAAGACTAAGACCAAGCTAAATTTTGAAGGAGTTAAGACTCAAAACACTTTTATTTGTTTCCAATGAAAAATCAACTTATATAATTTTTATATATTTTTTGACAGAAAACCTGTCATTCTTTGACTCCTCATAAGTCAGAGAACTGGAAGATAGATTGTCTAGGTTGCTCCCATTAGTTTACAGATGAGTAAATACCAACAGAAGTAAAAATATTTGTCCAGGTGCATAAAAAGTGTCCTAGCCAGAATTCCCATTAAAATCATATAATTCTGACTCTTTCTACTCCCCTACAACTAACAGTACAATATCATTATCATGTTATTAAAAAATAATCCTTTTATTCAAGTGGACTTACAGTATATTTTTATATGTTCACTATTCTAGATTAAGTGAATTTTAAATTCTAGAATGTTTTATGTATTGCATGGCCTAGAAGGTCCTAAACAACCATACTATACTTAAAACAAAGAAAAATACAAATCATATGGTAACTTTTTATTGAAAATCATATGATATTCATTTTAAATTTAAAATTATGTGTTATTTTTTATGGAAGCTGTGAATCTACCTGGCCGTGTGAACATTGATCAGTCTTCAAAACAAGGAAGAGATGGGTTCAGGACCAGTTTCTGATATATACTGATTGTATGACACTAGACAATTCACTTAAACACTTAGTGCTTTAGACAACTTGTTAAATGGGAGACAAGTTGTTGACTTCCTTTAGTCAAGGGAAATTTTCTTGCCTAGGAGTTCTCTATACCAATAAAAGCAGAGATCTTTGCCCTATTTCCTTATGGGAATTATAATGGTGTAATGGCTAAAGCACTGGTTTTAGGGTCAGTAAAACTAGAGTTCAAAATCAGATTCTAACATCTGTCTAAATAACTGTGGATAATTCATTTAACCTCTTAGAAATCTAAACTGGAAATTCCTCATATTGACCAAATGGGGTCCTCTGAGTGAGGAAGCACCATCTAATGATGCAGATCTACATCTGTTTTAAATTTTTGTTTTGGAGAATTTCCAGGGAAATCTGAGAGATTAAATGATTTGTCTAGGGTCTGGCATAGATATTATTGACAATGCTGGGAGTGCATGCAGAGTTTTCCTGATGACAAGTCCAGATCTAAATTCACTAAATTATATGATGTCTCTCATACATATACATGCATGTACACACACACACACACAAACACACACACATATATATATATATATATATATATATATATATATATATATATATTTGAAGTGAATTAGGAGAGAATAACAAGGAATTTGCTTTTTGGAGAGTGCTAACAAATATAGTCTGTAAGCAGCATGATAGAAATGCTAATAAAAATAATTAATTGATTATTAAGCTATCATAGATTTTTAGGGTGAATTCCATTCCCAATCTTTTTCTCTCTGCTGGCAAATTCAATTTGCCGTCTTAGGATTTTGATCTTCTTCGCTGCCACCACCCATCTCCAATTCAAGTGAGATGACATCAAATGCATGATGCCTGTCATCAGGGTGGTTCCTATTTTTGACTCTAGCATTACTTAACTCTTTGATTCTAAAAGAAAGTATATTAGAATCATAAAATGAATAGAGTAAATGCCAGAAAATGTAGAAATTTTGAATTATTTATTATTTTAATTTGATCATCACAATTCCAGAATCACAATATACAAAGAAATATCCTCCCTACCACAAAAGGAAGTGGTTGTCTCTTCTCTGTGGTTCTGTTTTTATAGAAATCCTGAAGAAGATGTCTTTGCTAGGTAAAAACTTTTTGGTAAGGTAGAAATTATAAAATTGTTCAGAAGTAATTTTACTTCAGTTGTTGCTTTGGTATGGCTTCATCTTTAAAACATTATTATACGTGATTAAATTTAAGCCATTTCTGATTAGTGCAACAGCTTAGGTGAATAATCTAGAATTCATAGCTAAAAGACATGATATTCAACCATCCAACAACAGGTATTTATGATTCAATTAGTACATAAAAGGCATTATATTAAGTACTGGGCACAAAAAGAAAAGTAAAATATTCATTGTGCTCACTTATTTAATCACTTAAAATGTTTATAAATCTTTCTATGTATGTATATTATACAGACAAACATGCACACATACAAATATATATATATGTATGCATACATATATACATGAATATATATGTATATATGAATTTGTTCCCAAGAAAGTTGCAATTCAGGGCTTCCTGCCAAGATGGCTGCCTGAATTAGAGGTAGACTACTTAGTTACCACACATCTACAGCAAAATTCTGAAATTCACCTTAATTTAAATTATTATCAAGAAATTTAATAAGAAACTACACTGTTTCTTATTCTTTGGAACTGCACAAAAATTCAGTTAAATTATTTTTCCCCTAAAAAAACATGAGTGTAAATATGATCCAAGTTGCTAAAGGCAGAGCATATGTACACTGTATATTACAGAGGGTTGGAAGATTGAGTAATGAAAGCTCTAAAGTGATCAGAAAATATTGAAATCCCAGTGGAGTCACATTTTTAGAATTAGGTCCAGGGCTGGCAAGGTCCCTAAAGCTAAATTCTGATACGATATAGATGGCCCTAAAGACTAAATATTTTGAACCTCAAAGATCTAGGTAATGAGATATAAACTTAGGAAGAAGAATGTGCCATAAAAATTCAGAATTCTCAGGGCAAGGCAAAGTAGGGTCGATCACTCCAACCAAATATAGTCCATAAGATAGAATTTAGATGACACAGGCTTCTCATTCTAGAACTAAAGCTAGAAAAATAAATCAAAGAAAATTACACACTCTCACAAAATATGAAAAATCTAAATCTGTCAGCTGCAAGAAAGGATACAAAGAAAAACAAGGCAAAAACTCATTGTTCATAAGTATTACATGAATATTGTAAACAATGTTATAAAGCAAGTGATTTTAAAAGAACAACTCTTGAAGAATTACAAGTATAATAAGTTCCTTGGGGGAAAAAAGGTAAACTCCAGAAATGATCTCCTTGTATACTTTGTCTAGGTCAAATAGTAATCTCTTAGAACAAAAGGAAAAAGTAAAGAGAAAGAATTCTCCAATCCTTTCTGGAAAGGAACTCCAAATGGAAAAATTCTAAGAATGCCAAATCAAAAATCCAGAGCTCATATGTCAAATGTAAAAGTATTGAAAAAAATCTAGAAGAAGAACTTCAGTTTCTAAGGGCAACAGTAAGGATCACACAAGTACTGGAAGCACCAACCAGACCAAATATTGAAATACAATTTTTCAAGTACAAAAATTAACTTTGAAAAATTGAGTATAAATCCCATGAGAGAAATTGGATCCTTAATGGAACAGAGGACATTTCAGCATTTCTAATGAGAAAAGTTGAGTAGGAGTGCTAAAATGACAAGAGTTCAAGAAAACTTAAAAAAAATAACATTTGAGTAATGAAAGTATTATTAATGTCTTGTTAATATTCTTATGAAAGAGAAGAATTATTTGTCTCTTCAGAATCTTACTGTTTTACAGTTTACTGAGGAGTTAAAATAAGAAAAAAATGAACAAAAATTATCATATTCTTTGTGGTGTGCTTATTTAGTTCTGATTGTTTTAAAAGGCAAACAAGAAAGGGTAAAAAGAAAAATATACCTATGGGTGTGCTGTTAAATTTTTAATAATTTGAATCTCTGAAAAATCAAACAAACGAACATGTATGAGGGGAGGAAAAGGGACCAGCTAGTTTTGACAAGGGGGTATAAAGAGGATATATTACTAAAGCAGATAAATATCCTACAGTGGAGATTTAAATGGCTGGAGAAAAGAAAAGTTAAGAAAATATAATCAAAGCAATTGCTTTGTTTGCCTCTTAGACAACTGGGCAATGGAGTGAAAAAAAAAACCCCAACTATGGTATATCAATAATAGATTGGTATTGGACAATATGAGATTATTTCAGTGAATCTTGGGTAGTGTAATCTGTGGCAGAGTAGAATGGATTAAAGTAGAAGGTCAGCAATATTGTAAAGAAATTCAACTTTAATGACTTTGGAACCGATCAATTCAAGGATTGTAAGAGAAGAAAAACAGTTAAGCTAAAAAGAGTAATACATCAATATAGCAAAGAGGAAGAAAGAGTAGGCTTAGATATATCATAATTAGATATTCTGGAAAATATGAAAATGTGTAAGAAGGGAGATTGGTCATCAGATTAAACTCATTTTCTGAAGCAAAGGAGGTTTAGTATCATACCAGGAAGTAAGAAAAAAAGAAAGGTTGGTGAGATGTTACAATTGGAAATAGTAATAGGAAATAAATAGTTGCAAACATAACACAGTTCCTAGGTGGAAGGAAATTAAAAGAGGATGTTTTAAATAAAAGAAGTTAAGGTAATGTCAATTAATTGGGGACTGTTTGAACCAAGTGAGGAAGAGGAATGTAATGGAATAGTATTATACCATAAGAAATGAAGAAAGGAACATATGCAGAGAAATCTATATGAACTGATGCAGGGGACAAGAAAGAATAATTTATATAGGTAATAGCATTTTTTAAAAAAGAAAAAATAACAGTTTTGAAAGATTTAACTTTGATCAATGCATCAAAGACAATGGGGGAAAAATAGTGTGACAGTTTTGGATGGTGTGACTGAATGAATTTGTTCTGCTTGACAATATTTGTTCCAATGGGTTGGCTATTAATTAATTACTTAATTAGTTAATTTATTTAGTCATTCATTTATTTTTTTATTTTTTATTTGATTTTATATTCATTTGTTTATTTATTTCTGTTTTTGATTGGGAGAGGAGAGTATTTAGAAAGGGGAAGCCAACAATAGTGATGCTCCCTAGACTATTCCCCAAAAGATGGTGATGGTTGCATTGTCAAAAATACAGAAAAATTCATGAGAAAGTATAGCCAATAAAGACAGCTGGATAGTTTTAAAAGAAATATGCAGAATTTATCATTTTTAATGAAAGCAATAGGAAGTAGAGATTTATGGTTACATATAAAATCATCTTTTTATGTTTTTCAGTTTGTATCAATTATTTTTTGGTATTTATATTACTAGTAAAAGAGAATATCATTTATACTCTAGTATGACTGTTAATATACATTGATGGATATAATGCAAATGCAGATAAAAGTTAATAAGGAGAAAACATCTTGCCATGAGAAAGCAATAAAGAAGCATTTATTAAGTACTTACCTTGTCAGGCATTATGCTAACCTCTGGGAATGCAAATACTAAATTAAAAATGCCCCTGTGTTCAAGAAGCCTGAAGTATATGGGGAGATGGTGGAATACAAGGGAGGGATTTCTTCCAGTTCATGGCATTTTTATTGAATCTATTTTAACAACCTATGGGGGTCCAGCCTCTGCAGGGCCCTTGGAACCTGACAGGAGGGATAGAGTCAGCGAAATGAGTTGATTCAACAAATGGGTAAAGGCAGGAGCAGGTTTACTGACTGTCAGTTGCTTAGATTTATTTTTATAGTCTCAGAATCATATCAAACAAGCAAACTTAAATCATTTCCTTGGTTACAAAAGTGCACAAGTTTCATTATTAATCATATAGTCTATATGGGTACAAGTTTGATCATGTAGTGGTTACAAGTGTGATCATCAATCACATAGGTAATTTTCTTGTCCCTGCTCAGACCATGATGACCTCAACCTGCCTGTTGCCTAGTTTGTTGCTGCATAGTAAAGCCATTAATTAAACAGAACTTTCCTTATAATAATCTTTGATATAATTTGTTTAATGCAATGCTTTTATGTTTTTGTGCCACATATGTAATGTTTTTGATATGCTCCCTTGACAACCTGTAGTGAGGATAGTTATCTTTGTACACCTGTCCACTGACTCCTTCAATAACCAATTTTCCTTTCAGCTCTTTTTGGTAGACGCTACAGTTTCTATGACTTTTTTCCCCAATAAACTAAGGCTGTTAGAGTTTACATATTGGTCACCTGTACTAACTATTTTCTCACCATCTTTTTCATATATTCCTGCGTATGATAAAGGGGGGCAAAACTGTTAATTTCCCTGGAATTCTATCTGACCCATCTTGTATCTTGTTTCCCTGTATATATTCTGACGGCTCCCTGGAACTCCCAGTGCTGTATCTTCCAAAGATTTCACAATGTTGAAGCCTTTTGTATGTCTCAGGGAGAGCCCCTCCTGTTAAATTTGGATAGAGTTCACAATCTGTTTTATTCAAGGAATTTCTCTGAAATCCTTCCTTTATAGTCATTCCACTATTAGGATGAGTAAGTTTTGCAATCAATAATAGACCTATAAATATGGGTATACATGGAATCCCTATATATATTGAAGAAGGAAATGTTGTTCCATCAGGCAGTATGACTGCTTTGAGTCTTCTTGCCATGACTCTGTCAAACAACTTACAGACCCTGGCTCCCAACAACAACCCTTGTGAATTAGCTCTGAGCACTCATTAGAATATTAGCTCTTTTAGGCTAGAGATTTTTCAGTCATATTTATGTGTCCTTGGCTCTTAGCACATATCTGTTACACCATAGGTGCTTGCTTACTTGATTTATCAGCTCTAGACACAAAGTGACAGTGAAAATCTTAGTGTTTTCATAATGACAAAACTTTCTAAAACATTTGATTCTTTCAGGTGTCAAAGTAACTGGCTCCAGATATACATGAAGGAGCTCTATAAAGCTTAGTTGAGTATCAATTAACATTTTCAAAGGATATATACTTAATCATTACAGTCTCCTTTGGTTGATTAAATTACGTTATTACATTTGAAAGTAAAGTTTGAGTAGTTTGCACGGCTTGTCTAAGGAGTCAGGGGAGATTTCTTCCATGTATTTATTAGTCGCAACATGCCAGTTTTGATACATATTTTCTTTTCATCTGTAACAGATTAAGTGGAAGAAGGCAGATGATCATAATCTTCCAATCAGCAAGACATTTACAGAAGGATCAATAATAGAAATTTATAAGAAATAGAAATATGGGAGTCAACCAAATAACAAATGTCTTATTGAGTTAACCCTATATTTCTTTTGGGTAGGAGGGAAAAAAAATGAGTGGGAAATTTCTAAATATAAAAGAGAAGGCCACATGTAATTATCACTTCACAGAAATTCAATGGAAAAGATTTATCTATTATCTATTAATGCTACTAATATAAATATTAAATTTGCTTAAACTTGGCATCATCTTTTCTGAGCCTGTTCTAGTTCATTGAGTGACGAATGAGCCAGAAGAGTTTCTTAATTAACTTCATGTGTAAGACTTCTTAGTAAAATTGGATCCAAATGACAAGAGTCAAGGTGTCACATAAATTTCTTAAGAACAATCAATTCCCTTGTCAAAGTATTGTTTTCCCAATGAAAAAGAGTAAATGAAATTAAATGTATATTTATAGTTTGCAAATGTCATTTGATACATTTAAAGGGCCTTACAAAATGGGTTTCCTGATATTACATTCAACAAATTTTTACTAAGATCTTGCTTCGTGGAGGACATTTCAAGGCAAATTCAAAATAAAATGAAAAAAAATCTATTATGGAGTCAATGATAGGTGACTTGATCTCTTTTTTTTTTCCCTTTAAGTGAAATTAAGTAAATAATCATTTTGCCTCCATCTTTCTATTAAACTAAAAAAGAAACAACTTTTCAAAAAAAAGAAATACCATGTCCACATTTTGATAGAACTTTCATATCTCAATACATTTCACCAATCCCATTCCCAGGGAGCCATCACTTATTATAACAAAAGGAAAAGACAGTTCAGCAAATCCAAATCAATCAAATTGAAATCATGAAGGAAAAGAGGGAAATGAATTTTTTTGGTAGCAAAGTTTGATATTTTAACCAAGACTAACTCTGGCCATTCCCTTAGTAGTTTACATTCAGTAAATTCAAGAAGCCACTCAAAAGTTAAGAAAAAGGAAATTTATTTAATGGTAGTAAGATAGATATTCAATAAGGACATGCATTGAGGATATCTACTTGATTCAGCCAAGAGTTTGCCTTTGTTGAGCTTTCTACCATAATCTGCCAGTGAAAGATCAGGGATAGAGAGCTTGTGAATTTCATTGTGGCTGTTTTGTACTCAAGTGATCAGGAAGTGATATCAATAACTACAATAAAAATAAGTAGTCTAAGGAGAAATGTGAATTCAAAGAAGAGTAATCTTCCTGACTCTAGGTCTTGACATCTATCCACTGTTCCACATGAATATAAATTGTAGTTATTTTATTGTAGCCATTGAAATATATTATTTCATTGCTTTATTATATTATTTTTATTCCATAAGTCTTTCTATGCCTACAGTTTAGTTTTGAAAATTGATTCTATATTTCACTTTTAGACATAACGTCTCATTCATTTGATTTCCTTTTTATTTTTCCTTTAATTATACATGTTACTCTAAGGGACCATGTATAAAGTACCAAGTTATAATTTTATGCAATTTTTATTTGAAGAACAAGGTGTTTAAATATTATAATCAGCCAGAAAGGAACAATTCAAGTATCATTGAGTCACAATCAGTATAACACAAGATTTAACAGCTTCTAATTTGGAAAATCTGAACAGGACACTATTAGAGTTAGGAAGACTTGAGTTCAAATCCAGTTTCAGATACTTCCTGGCTGTATCTGGACAGGTCACCTAACCTCTGTCTTTCTTGCTTTCCTCAAATATAAAATGGAAATAATTACCTATCTCGCAGATTAAATGAAACAATATTTGTAAAGTGCTTAACATAGAACCAGGCACATAATAAGTACTTAATGCTTCTTTTTCTCAGCATCATCTGACCATCTCAAGGCTTACAGACAGAGTTAAAAATCATGGTTTACAGCGTCACACCTTAGTAGCAACTCAGCTTGTATTGGGGTTACAAAACAATTTGAATCTTAATGCCACAGCTTTGATGGTTTCTGACTTTACAGGTAAGGAATTTGAATGTGATGAGAGTGTTCAGAAGACTCTACAGAATTAAAAAATAAGAACTAATACTGAAAAACTTTAAGGCAAGCTTTCATAACTGACTTGAAACTGACTGACTGACTGAAACAGTAGGCAACACTTAGCTTCACTTTGCTCACTACCTATATTTTTAAGTGATAAAATTGCATTTAAAATCTGTATGCTTGCTTTTTCAAAAAATCTTTTAGTGATTGCTGTAGCCCAATAGATTCAGTTTGAAACTTTATTGTGACCCAGATTTGTCCAGTGAGGCCTATCAAAAAAGAGGTAACTTCAGTAGTCCAATCTCTTAATTTCTCTTTTGATTGTAAAGGTCTCTTGTATTATATGTGGACAAAAATCATTCCCTGGAAATTTTCACAGATATATTTATTTAACCATTATCTTGATTTGTCAGTCAATTTAGAAGTTTGAACAGTTGAGAGAAATGCTTTTCTTTGAAAGGTGCTATTTAATTATGATTTATATCTCTGGCTCTTTTCAAGGATAGTGAGTTACTATTCTAGAAGCCCCATAGGCACCCACTGTAGAAGCAATGCAAAATGCCTTCACTTACATCTGATTAAAACCTCTATACAATGAATGATGGTGAACAAACTGAATTGATGTTAACATGATTTCATTATAATTATTTAAAACATTTACTTTGATGTGACTCATGAGTGATCAGAAATAAATTATAAAAGACAAGAAATATTGCTTTATCAAAAAAGAGACCACTGGTTATTTTGCAATATTTATTGATAAATTTCTGAATGGAACATTACTATTAATCAGATTGGTTTACTGTTAATAGAGGAGTCTTGTTAAATCTTATTAGTATATTTTTTATAAACTTGTTGAATTTGTAACTTGATTAGTCTGTCAGCCTCCTGTCTGGGAAACCTCTCTAACACTGCAAGTTAGTACCAGCTCTGCAACCTAGCCTTAAGTAGAGATTCTTATAATTCATATCTATCTGTCTGTCTGTCTATCTATCTATCCATCTATCTATCCATCTATTAATCTATCCATCTATCTGTGTGTATCTATCTATCTATCTGTCTATATGTGTGTGCATATAATTTGAAAGGTGCCTCAGATGCCTCGGTTAAGAACTGCTGACTTAGAGCACTGTCTGAAACATTGAGGTTATATGATGTTCTAAAATTACACAACCACTACCACAAAAGTGATACTTAAATGCAGATCTTCCTGAATCTAAAACTATTTCCTTACCTACTCACTATCTATCTCTGTCTCTATTTTTTCCCTCAAAACCCTATGAAACATAACCGAATGTGACAAATTAATAAAAATCATCTGCACACTTTTTCTTCTATGACTTTTTAGAGTCTGATAATCAAGAAGTTCTGGGATTTATTTCAAGTAAAGAATATTTGACAAGTTTGATCATCAGTGTAGATTTTTTTCCCTTCTATTCTGGGAATCCTCATTAACTAGTCTGTGAGTGTATGTACATTTTCTAGCTAAGTGCTATATAATTATCAATGAATGTGTGCAATATGTGTGCAATACATGGGGAATAAGATCTATATTCATATATATATATGTGTATAAATTTAATTGTATGAAATAAGCAAAGATTCTATGTGAAGTACAAGATTAGTTCCATATATTAGAGACTTTAAAATAGGAGACTTTAAATCAAAGAATTCCTTCAGTTAAAAGTAGGAATGAAATGAGCAGCATATTGAAAACAAAATGTCCCACTTTTCCACATCTAGACTGTTGATGCACAAAAAGCCATAATCAGTATCAAGTCAGGGCAAACACTTATTGGCCTATTGGGACAGAATGATGGCAACAGCATGATCTGACTATTTTGAAATTCAATTAGTAGTGAATAATTCACACACTAAGAGACACTCAACTAGAGAGAGAGATACTCAAAATTCAATTTAATTCAAATCATCAAGCATTTATTAACTAATTACTATATATGTCAGGCAGCCACTGATACAAAAAAAAAACATTTTAAAAAGTACCTTCCCTCAAAGAAGGATTTGTCTCTCTCTGCGTGTGTGCATGTGTAAGTGTGTCTGTCTCTGTGTGTATCTGTGTCTGTGTGTGTGTGTGTGTGTGTGTGTGTTTGTGAGAGAGAGAGAGAGAGAGAGAGAGAGAGAGAGAGAGAGAGAAAGCAAGAGGAGAAGGAGGAAGAAGACAACAATAACAGCAATAAAAGAGGAAAGGACAAGACAGAAAGGGAGGGGAGAGAAGAGACAGAGAAATGGAGGACAAGATAAATCATTCATTAAGTGGTAGGGACTGTGCTAAGCTTTGAGAAAAAAGGCAAAGTGCTTACACTATAAAAAGTATAGAAGAAAACACCTGAAAGGGAGATTGGAATGGGGAAGTTATTGGAGAGAGGGGGAGATTAAAAAAATCCTTAGGAAATAGAAGTGGAGCAAACTGAATATGAATGGACTGGATATATCCTAAAATGGCTTCTGATCCATAGAGGAGGTGGTCATAGGATTGGAGTAATTCTCAGACTTAGAAGGCTATTAGTTGACGGAGATCTGGAAAGCCACTTTGAAGTCAAGAGTAAAGTGATCAGGACTGCCGGCCAAGATGGCGGAGAGAAGACAGGCACAGTTCTAAAGTATCCTGATCTCTTCCCCATCTATCACATGAAACAAACCTCTTAAAAGAAATCTGACCCACAAAACCCAGAAACAAAAGCCAGGAGAAAGAACATGTACCTCAGGATTTGTCTCTGGCAGCAGCTTTGGACAAATTCGGGCAGGTGAGTTTGGGCTCAGAGGGAGGATCAGCCCCAATCAGTGAAATTAGCAGCTGAATGGGAACCTGGAGTCTGAGGGCCTGAGAGCCAGACCTGCTGGATTAGCCGTGGAGGTAGACAGCAGGGGCTTGAGTCAACTAGGGAGCAGAAGCACTGGTGTTGGTGCTGTCCCCTGTAGCTTGCGGACAGGACTGGGGGGATATTTCCAGAGCAGGAGAGATGCCAACACCATCCCTGGGCTCTTCTGGTCTGAGGACTCAGAGTCCCATTACAACTCAGACCTCCTCCCAGAGCAATGCAAACTAATTCTGCCTCAGGCCCAAGTGTGGGAGCCAAAGAATCAGTCCAACTAAGGAATGACCTCAGGCAAGGGTAAAGTCCACCATTGATTGAAGGCAAAAGAATTCAATAGCTCCAGCTCCTCCCATCAAGAAAAAGGGAGAAGGCCTCAATCAAGGTCACAAACACTCCAGACAAAGCAAACAACACTTCCTATTGGCCAGTCAGAGAAATTGCACTCAGTGAGTAAAGCCTTTAGTGATCCCAAGCCCCTGTGTACCAGCCCCTCCCCAACTCAGGTCTTAGCAAAATGAAGAAGGGTCAGTGGAAAGGTGTATCCATGGCAAAATTCTTGGAAGGAAAAGACCCTAAGTCAGAGAGATCTGGAACCTCTGAGGAGAATATGATCTGGTCTTGAGCACAGAAAGACTTCCTTGAAGAAGTAAGAAAGAAGCTTAAAAATTTGGGAGAGACAATTAATACATTGCAACAAGAAAACAAAACCTTAGAAAGTACAATTGGACAAATAAAAAAGGAGAATAAATCTCTCAGATCTTCAATTGGACAAATACAAAATAAGAATAATTCTCTCAGATCTTCAATTGGGCAAATGCAAAAAGAAAATAAGTCTCTTAAAGCCTGAATTGGTCAAATGGAAACCTCTTTCAAAAGTAGAATTGACCAATTGGAAAAGGAATGGCCAACAGTTAATGAAGAAAATTCCTTCCCCCCCCAAAAAAAAAGAATGGAGTCTACAGAAACTAATGACTCCATGAGATAGCAAGAGTGAGTTAAACAAAATCAAAAAATAGAAAAAATAGAAGAAAATGTAAAATACCTCATCAACAAAACCACTGACCTTGAGAATAGATCGAGGAGGGGCAACCTGAAAATTATAGGACTTGTTGAAAACATTGAAGAGAAAAAAAGCCTGGACTTAATATTACAAGATCTAGCAATGGAAAACTGCCCTGATATCATGGAACCAGAGGGCAAAGAAGTTATTGAAAGACTACATCAATCCCCACCTGAAAAAAAATCCTAAAATGTAAACACCAAGGAATGTTGTGGCCAAACTCCAGAACTATCAGATAAAAGAGAAAATCCTGCAAGCAGGCAGAAAGAAACAATTTAAATATCAAGGAGCCACAGTAAGGATCATGTAGGACATGTATGCATCAACATTAAGGGATCAAAGGGCCTAGAACAAGATATTTCAAAAAGCAAGGGAGGTTGGAATGCAGCCAAGAATCCACTATCCTGTAAAGCTGAGCCTTCTCTTCCAGGGCAAAAGATGGACATTCAACGAAATGGAAGAATTCCAAAAAATTCTGAAGAAAAGACCAGAGATAAACAGAAAATTTGGACATCAAACAAGAGGTTCAAGAGACACATGAAAAGGTAAAAAAAGGGGGAGGTGGTAAAAGGAAAAAAAAATGCTATCCAGTAAGTTGAAACTGGCTATATCCCAGCATGGGGGGAAAACGATTCTCATAAATATTAAGAATTGTAACTCTAACAGAGAGAATATACCTAGCCAGAAATGATGGACATCCATGACCTATCCATGAGACTGCTATCTAATGGCATGTAACTGGCTTTAACCCCACTTGGGAGAAAGATTCTAATAACTCTCAGGAATTTTGACTCTATTTGATAGAATATACTGAACTAGAAGGGATAGACACTCAGAATTTTCCATGACTTAGATAGAATGATCTAAAAAACATTACCTCCTTAAAAGAAAGAGATGGGAGGAGGGAGCGATTGAATGGGGTAAATCTCATTACACTAAGAGGTACAAAATACCTATGGTAATAGAGGGGAAGAAGGGAGCAGATGAGAAACACCTGAATCTTCTTCTCATCATACTTGGCTTAAAGTCAACCTACACATACTCAGTTAACTTATAAAACATCCAACCTTTCAAATATTAAAAGGGGGAAAGTGGAGGAGGGGATAGAGAAAGGGAAGGGGAGAGGGGGGAAAAGGGGAAATAACAAAAGGATGGGAAGGGAAAAGGGAAAAAGGGAAAGGGGAAAGAAAGGGGAGGGGGGGTGATATAGGAGGGCAAACATACTGAAGGGGGTGGTATTCAGAAACAAAATACTGGGGAATATAGATAAAGGGGTGAAGGGGGAAAACAGAGGGAAGATAGCATGGAGGGCAATAAAAAATTAGTAATCATAACCTTTAATGTGATTGGGATGAACTCTCCCTTAAAATGTAAGCAAATAGCAGGGTAGATTAAAAACCAGAATCCTACAATATGCTGCTTACAAGAAACTCATTTGAAGCAGAGAGATACATATAGAGTAAAAGTAAAAGGTTGGAGCAAAATATATTTTGCTTCAGCTGAATTAAAAAAAAGCAGGGGTAGCAATCCTTATCTCAGACAAAGCAGAAGCAAAAATAGATAGCTTTAAAAGAGATAAAGAAGGAAACTTTATCCTCCTAAAAGGTACCATAGACAATAAAGTCATCTCAATACTGAATATATATGCACCCAGTGGGACAGCACCCAAATTCTTAGAGGAAAAACTGAAAGAACTACAGGAAGCCATAAACAGCAAAACTCTACTAGTGGGAGACCTCATCCTCCCACTCTCAGATCTAGATAAATCAAATCATAAAATAAACAAGAAAGAAAATAAGGAGGTAAATAGATTGTTAGAAAAATTAGATATGGTAGACTTATGGAGGAAACTGAACGTGGATAAAAAGAAATATACCTTTTTCTCTGCAGTACATGGAACTTATACGCAAAATTGACCATGCACTAGGACATAAAAACCTAATCATCAACTGCAGAAAGGCAGAAATAGTGAATACATCTTTCTCAGATCACAATGCCATAAAAGTCTGGGCCAAGGAGCTATAGACCCAGAACAACTTGGAAACTAAATAACCTCATTTTTAAAAATGAGTGGAGCCAAAAACACATAATAGAACGAATTAACCATTTTATCCTAGATAATGATTATAATGAAACAACATACTGAAACCTATGGGATTCATTCAAAGCGACTCTCAGGGGATATATTATAGCTCTAAATGCTTTCATGAATAAGTTGGAGAAAGAGTAAATCAATAAACTAAACATGGAACTAAAAATATTAAAGAAAGAACAAATCAAAATTCCCCAATTAAATACCAAATTAGAAATTCTAAAAATTAAAGGAGAAATTAATAAAATCGAAAGCAAAAATCTATTAAATTAATAAATAAAACCAAAAGTTGGTATTATTAAAAAAACAATAAAATTGATAAACCTCTGGTCAATTTGATTAAAAAAAGGAAAGAAGAAAACCAAATTGCTAGAATCATAAATGAAAAAAGTGAACTCACCACCAATGAGGAGGAAATTAAAGTAATAATTCACAATTATTTTTCCCAATTCTATGCCAGTAAATTTGATAATCTAAGTAAAATGGATGAACATTTATAAAAATATAAGTTGCCCAGGTTAAATGAAGAGGAGATTAAATACCTAAACAACCCTATTTCAGAAAAATAAATTCAACAAGCCATCACTGAACTTTCTAAAAAAAATTTTCAAGGCCTGATGGATTCGCAAGTGAATTCTACCAAAGATTTAAGGAAAAATTTGTTCCAATTCTGAATAAAATCTTTGGAAAAATAGGGAAAGTTGGAACTCTGCCTAACTTTTTCTATGAAACCGATAAGAATTAAAACAGAGAAAGAAAATTATAGACCTATTTCCCAGATGAATATAGATACAAAAATCATAAATAAAATCTTAGAAAAACAATTACAACAAGTTATCACTAGATAATACATTATGACCAAGTAGGATTTATTCCAGGAATGCAGGGTTGGTTCAGTATTAGGAAAACTGTTATTATACTCAATTATATCAACACCAAATGATATCAGAAATCATATGATCATATCAATAGGTGCTGAAAAAGCTTTTGACAAAATACAGCATCCCTTCCTATTAAAAACACTAGAGATTGTAGGATTAAATGGACTATTCCTTAAAATAATTAGCAGTATCTATCTGAAGCCATCAACAAGCATTATACTCAATGGGGAGAGGCTAGAGACATTCCCAGTAAGATCAGGGGTGAAACAAGGGTGCCCATTATCACCACTACTATTCAATATTATATTAGAAATGCTAGCATCAACAATTAGACAAGAAAAAGAAATTGAAAGAATTAGAATTGGGAAGGAAGAGACAAAACTCTCACTCTTTGCAGATGACATGATCGTCTATGTAGAGAATCCCAAGAAATCATCCAAAAAACTACTAGAAATAATAAGCAATTTTAGCAAAGTTGCAGGTTATAAAATAAACCCCATGAGTTCTCAACTTTTCTATACGTGTTTAGCAAGACACAGCAGGAAGAGCTAGAAAGAGAAATCCCATTCAAAGTAATCTCAGACAATATAAAATATTTGGGAGTCTATATGTCAAGACAGAATCTTTTTGAAAACATTTATAAAACACTTCTCACACAAATTAAATCAGATTTAAATAACTGGGCAAGTATCAACTGCTCATGGATAGGTAGATCTAAAAATGACAAGTCTACCCAAAGTAAACTATCTGTTTAGCCCTACCAAACAAAATATCAAAAAATTACTTTAAAGAGTTAGAAAAAATTGTAAGTAAATTCATATGGAGAAATAAAAAGTCAAGAATTACCTGCAGTTTAATGAAAAAAAGTGCAAAAGAAGATGGCTTGTGGGTACACAGTCTATTCTAACAGCCATGACAGAAATCATCTCCAAGTAAAACCACCACCTGGACAGTCTCAGGAGCTGGCAGGCCACCCTGAGAGATAAGGTGAGCCGGAATCCTTGGGAGCCAGAGTCCTTGGGAGCTGGACGTTCCACCCCACTGACCAAGGGCACTAGACACAGCTGTCCCTTATCATCTCCTCCCTAATGTACCCCCCCAACCTTAATGCAAGATGCTGCATGTACACACCGCTTGTATTTCCCCCAATTACCTCATTATTCTTTGTTCTACCCCAGAAGACCTAACAGAATATGTGTAATAGCTAAGCAGTAATAAAATTGAGCTGGAGGTATAAGGTAGTGGTGGCTTTACTCCTTATTCTCAGCTCCCCTCCTGGAGGGACGTTGTTGCTGTGGGCCCCAAGGAAGCAAGCCACAACAGTGACTTAGCCCTACCTGATCTAAAATTATATTATAAAACATCAGTCATCAAAACTTTTTGGTAATGGCTAAGAAATAGAGTGGTGGACCAGTGGAATAGACTAGGTATAAAAACAGGAGATGATTATAGTAATCTGCTGTTCAATAAACCCAAAGAGTCCAGCCATTGGGATAAAAACTCCCTCTTTGATAAAAACTGCTGGGATAATTGCAAGTTAGAATGGAAGAAACTAGAATTAGACTACCTAACACCCTTTACCAAGATAAGATCCAAATGGTTACAGGACGTAGACATAAAAAACAATACTATAAGCAAATTAGAAAATCAAGGACTAGTTTACCTGTCAGATGTATGGAAAGGGGAGCAGTTTATAACTAAGGAAGAGTTGGAGAACATCACCAAAAACCAACTAGATGTTTTTGATTAATTTAAATTAAAAAGCTTTTGCACAGATAAAACCACTGTAACCAAGATCAAAAGAAATGTAGTAAATTGGGAAACAATCTTTACAACTAATGATTCAGACAAAGGACTCATTTCTAAAATATACAGAGAACTGAGTCATATTTTTAAAACAAAAAGTCATTCCCCAATTGACAAATGGTCAAATGATATGCAAAGGCAATGTACAGATGAGGAGATCAAAGCAATTTATAACCATATGAAAAAATGCTCTAAATAATTAATTATTAGAGAAATGCAAATTAAAGCTTCTCTGAGGTACCACCTCACATCTGTCAGATGGGCCAATATGACCAGAAAGCATAATGGTCATTGTTGGAAGGGATGTGGGAAATCTGGGACACTATTATACTGTTGGTGGAGCTGTGAAGTCATCCAACCTTTTTTTGAGAGCTATTTGGAACTATGCCCAAACGGCAACAAAATTGTGTATACCCTTTGACCAAGCAATACAACTTCTGGGTCTATAAGGATATAGATGAAGAAAAAGGATAAAAACATTACTTGTACAAAAATATTTATAGCAGCCCTCTTTGTGGTGGAAAAGAATTGGAAATGAAGCAAATGTCCTTCAATTGGGGAATGGCTTAGCAATCTGTGGTATGTTTGTCATGTAATACTATTGTTCTATTAGAAACCACGAGGGACGGGATTTCAGGGAAGCCTGGAGGGATTTGAATGAACTGATGCTGAGTGAGATGAGCAGAACCAGAAAAACACTGTACATCCTAACAGCAACATAGGAGTGATGATCAACCTTGAAGGACTTGCTCATTCCATCAGTGCAACAATGGGGAGCAATTTTGGGCTGCCTGCAAAGGAGAGTGCCATTTGTATCCAGTTAAGGAGCTGTGGAGTTTGAACAAAGTTCAAGGACTATTCCCTTTAATTTAGAAAAAAAACCAGATAACTTATTGTCTGATCTTGTTACCTCTTAGATTTCTTGTTTCTTTTCTAAGGATATGAATTCTCTGTCCTCACACCCTATTTGGATCAAGGTACAACATGGAAACAAAATAAAGACTGACAGATTGCTTTCCTTGGGGGCCGGGGGGGGGGAGGGAAGTAAGATTGGGGGGAAAATTGTAATACTCAAATAATATCTTTAAAAAAATTATTAAAAAAATAAAGTGCTCGTCAAAGCAGTATACTTTTCTGTTATGTCCCTGCTTTCTTCCTGTGAAGAATTAATTTTTTTTTTTTTTTGGTACATGTACTGGAGGCAGAATAGAACAATAGAAAGACAGCTGGATAAGAACTCAGAAATTCAGTGGTTCAAGGCATTATGCCACTGCTTTCTTCCTCTGTGATGTTAAACAAATCATATTCTCTATCTTGATCTCATGTTTCCTTATACCTAAAGTGAAATGGATTGTATAGCCTCAAGGCCCTTTCTATTTTTAGATCTTTCCTCTTAGGTACCAAGGCTGATTGCCTATTCAGTGAGGTTTGTTTGTTTTTTATTTTTTGATAACCTCATTTAGATCATATAAAAGTATTCCTAGAAGATTGGAGTGATCTACTTTAATGTCTTTGGTCTGTGGAAATGCATTTCTTGTTCAGACAAAAAGGCAGAAATGAGAGAAAAGCTTGGATGCAATCCTTGAAGTCATTCATAAACTCACTAATTTCACTGGCAAGACATTCAGCATGTCCTGAAAAAAGAGCTCTCAGTTAAAATCAAGTAAAAAGATTCTTGGGGTAACAGATGGAATGAACATCAGAAGGGAATCACGTTGCAGCTGCTCTTCAGATTTCTGTGCTTTAACAAGTCACTTTAAGTGCATGTTTTGATTGGGGACAAGACAAACCATATGAGTGGTGAACAATTCTCACTAGACTTCTAAAAGTGGCAGACAGGCTTTTTAGGAGGTCAGAAGAGACACATAGAAGGCAAAAATTATGATATGAAATTAATATATGCATATATATGAGGAATATCTAATTTGACTATTTTTTCTATATACTTCTTCCTTACTGTGGTAATTGTAGACAGATCAATTCATTACTCAAGGAACAACTTTCCATTGATTGTACTTTCTATTCTTATATGTTTTTCAATTACCACATCAGTATTCTATAAACAAAACAAAGGTGAAACCTAAACTTTCATTAAATCAAAAAAAAATTAGAGTTGTACTGCCATTTACACCGATAATTTATAAAAGCTAATTTTGCCACAATCAGGGAATGAATATCCTCTTTCAGAAAATATCATGCAATATTGAAATTCATGTGTTGTTATTATTGAAACTCAATTTCCTAATCTTAGCCAGATTTGAAGTAGTGGGCCAGTCTTTTTTTAGATTTTTCAAGGCAATGGGGTTAAGTGGCTTGCCCAAGGCCACATGGCTAGGTAATTATTAAGTGTCTGAGGTGGGATTTGAACCCAGGTACTCCTGACTCCAAGGCTGGTGCTCTATCCACTGTGCCACCTAGCCACCCTTGTGGGCCAGTCTTTATGCTGATAAATACAAATGCTTTAATTCTATTCCAATTTTCTACTCGGGACAAATTCACTCCTTTTGAGTAAGCTGGTAACTCTCCACTCTATTCCTGGGAAAGTTCATCACATTAATTCTGGGCTTAATTGAATCCTCAGACTGTACTCCTTGGGATCTCACCAAGCCCCAGAAACTTCTTCATTTTGTCCCATTGCCACTCACCATTTCAGTGACACTTTGTGTGTTGTCTTCTCCACTACAAAAGTTGGTTGGTTCTTGTCTTTGTTGAAAAAATCCAAACTGACATCACTATGTTTGAGACAAATTACAGTGTGTCCAACTATGGTTGATCAGATGAATAGGAGTTTGCAATGCTATACCACATGTCTGGCACAAATAGACCATATGAAAACCTGGCATGTGTACTCTAAAGTCACTAGAATGTAAACTCCATGTAGACAGGGGCTTTCCTTTTTGCTTCTATTTGTATTCCCATCATTTAGCACAATATCTGGTGCATTATTAGGACTTAATATTTGCTGTGGACTCAACTTGACTAAACAATTCTCATGAGTTCTTCCATGGTGGACCCAGTAAAAGAAAGAAACAACTGGTCAGAAAGAGATCACGGGGTCCCTTTGATCACACTGAGGTCAAACTCTCTTGCTTTGTCCATTCTTAGATCTGAGTCCTGGGTGATAGTCCTAAGGCAAGCAACAGTGTACCAGAGCTTGTAGCCCCAGGAGAGTAGGGATCCTCTTCACTGTTCCAGGGTAAAAAGGAGTACTTGTTGTCTCTCACAGATCAGAAAACTAGTAAACATGTCTTTGTGAATCATATCACCTAGGAAGAACTAGAAATTTACAAGTAGCTACAAGTATCTTTTTTTTAAAAAAACGCTGTGCAATCCCCTTGAAGCTTGAATAGTGAGCTCTCTAGCCTAGAAGCAGAGTCCTTCTTTATCAGAGAGTTAAAAATCAAGAAATAAGCTGGAAAAATAAGTAAGCCACATGAAAAAAAAAATCTGACCATAGAAATTTACTATGTGACAAGGAAGATTAAAACACATATTTAAAAGAAGATAATAAAGTCAAGGATTCTATAACCAAAGCCTCCAGGAAATATATGAATTGGTCTCAGGCCATTGAAGAATTCATAAAAGACTTTGAAAATCAAGTAAGAGAGGTTGAGGAAAAATTAAAAAAAAAACAGGAATCATGAAAATTGAGTCAATAGCTTTCTAAAAGAGATATCAAAAATGCTAAAAAATAACACCTTAAAAGCCAGACTAGATCAAGTAGTCAAAGAGATACAAAAAATCCCAATTTTAGAGAAAAATATTTTAAAAAGCAGAATTAGCCAAATGAAAAAAGAAACATAAAAATTCACTGAAGAAAAAGGTCTGGGGGGATGGAGCCAAGATGGAGGCAAGAGAAGAGCCTTTCTTAGGAGGTCTCTCCAAAATATTTCAAAAATTTTAAATTATTACTTAAACTACATTTTCTAGAGACAGAACACATAGAAAGATTCAGTGAGCCTATTCTCCAGTCCAAGGTAACCTGAAAATAGTGGGAAAGCTCTGTTCCATGGGGCTGGATGGGCAGCAGTAGTGTGCGGTAACAAAGGATCTTTAGCCTTCTGAGAAAATCTTTAGGGTGCCTGAGTCCCTGGGAGCCCTGGTGCCTGGCAACAGAAGTATTTTCTTGATCTCCTACCCCAGGGAACAGAAAACCTTTGCCAGGGTGAGGCCAATGTGCAGGCCAACATGGCCCTCTTTAGTGCATCCTAGATCCCAGGAAATGGACGCAGGCCCACGGAGCCTACAACTCAGGGAACAGTTTCTGTGTTGCACTTATTATAATGAATGTGATCCACCCGAGACAGAGCTGATTGTATCAGAACACATACTGAAACACATATGTTTTTTTCTCTTTACTTTATTTCTCATGAGGTTTTATATTTTTGTCAGGAGAGGGGGTTTACTCTTGCAACAAGAATATTTTAGTAACGTGTAAAAAGTTAAAGAAAATTAAAAAGAAAGTAAAAAAGAAAAAGAAAGAACTCCTTAAAAAGTAAAATTGGTCAAATATGAAATGAGAGTAAAATGTTCATTGGAAAAATACATTTATAAAAATTAGAATTAAGCATTTAAATGGAAGGTAATGACTTTATTAGAAATCAAAAAACAACAAAACAAAACCCAGAGAATGAAAATCTAGAAGAAAATGTGATATTTATCACTGGAAAAAAAGCAGCTAATCTGGAGGATCTAGGAGAGATAATAAAAATTTGTTGAACCAGAGTCCTTTTTTTTAAATTTTAGAAAGGTTTCATTTATTTTGAGTTTTGCAATCTCCCCCCAATCTTGCTTCCCTCCCCCACCCCCCACAGAAGGCAGTTTTCTAGTCTTTACTTCATTCCCACAGTATGGCTTGATCTAAATTGAATGTGATGAGTGAGAAATCTTTCCTTAAGGAAGAAACATATAGTATAAGATATAGGAGAATTACATAATAAGACATTTTTTAAAATTAAAGGTAATAGTCCTTGGTCTTTGTTCAAACTCCACAATTCTTTCTCAGGATAAATATGGCATTCTCCATCACAAACACCTCCAAATTTTGCCTGCTTGGTGCCCTGTTTTCATGAGCAAGTCCATTAAGGTTGATCGTCACTCCCATGTTGCTGTTAGGAAGTATAATGTTTTTCTGGTTTTGCTCATCTCGCTCAGCATGGTTCATGCAAATCCTTCCAGGCTACCCTGAATTCCTATCCCTCCTGGTTTTTAATAGAACAATAGTGTTCCATTATGTATATTTACCACAGTTTGTTAAACCATTCCCCAATTGATGGACTTTCCCTCAGTTTCTATTTCTTTGCCACCACAAACAGAGCTGCTATGAACATTTTTTTACAGGTGATGTTTTTACCCTTTTTCATAATCTCTTCAAGGTATGAAAAATACGTTAGAAGAGTAAGAAATAAATTACCTGTCAGAGCTCTGGAGAGGGGAATAATTCATATTCAAACAATGGATAGAAATATTTATAGGAGCTCTTTTCATATTAGAAATGAATTGGGAACTGAGTAGATACTCATAAGTTGGGGTATGACTGAACAAATTGTGATGTATGAATCTGTTAGAACACTATTGTTCTATAAGAATTCATGAAGGATAGGACTTTCAGAGTAACCTGGAAAGGCTTGGATAAATTGATGCAGAGAGAAGTGAGTAGAACTAGAACATTGTATACACTAACAGCAAAATTAGGTGATGATCCACAATGATGTACTTGTCCATTTCAGCAACACAATATTTAAAGACAAATCTAGAAGTCTTGTAATAGAAAACATCATCCATATCTAGAAAAGGAACTGTGGAGTTTATATATACAGACCAAAACTTACTATCTCCAATTTTTTTTAAGTTGTCATCTGTTTTATGACTTTTTTCTCCCTAATGTTTTCTTTCCATTTGAATTTGTTTCTTTTTTCACAACATAATTAATATGGATATATGTTTAACTTGTTATACATGTATAACTTTTGTTAGATTGCTTTCTGCCAGAGATAGAGGGGAGAGAATGGAAAGAGGAAAATGTAAAACTCAAACGCTTTCAAAAATTGATTGTTGAAAATTGTTGCATGTAGTTGGAAAAATGAATTTAAAAAAAAGAAAAGGAAGAGGTGAGAGAGAGAGAGAGAGAGAGAGAGAGAGAGAGAGAGCCAGAGACAAAAAACAGAGTCAGAGAGACATAGAGATGAAGTATTGGAAGAGGGAAAGAAGGGAGGAAGAAGAGGAGGAGGGAGAGAAGAAGGGAGTGGGGCAAAAGGGAGAACATGTATATATTTCTACAAATAGATATGTTTTAGGTAGCACATAGTCTGTTCCTCTACCCTTTCTGAAGCCACATTGGCTTTCAGGATGGTGTTCAACTTTCAGCTGAAGGATTATCCTATTGAGAAGGGCTCTGGCAAGAATCTTACCAGCAATGACTAAAAAAAGCAATACCCCTGTAGATTGTCACAGGACAATCTATTCCCTTAAACTTTATAGAGATGGAAAATGGAGGCATCCTTGAAATCTTGGGGGACAGCCTCTTCAGGCTTGGAAAATTTCAGACAGTTTTTGGATGAGCAATGTCCCCCACCTGGAATAGAATCAGCAACAGGTGCTTTGCCACTTGAAAGGAGCTCTTCTTCATTTATACCTTCAGGTAGGGATTGATTGACTTTAACTTGAGGTAAACAGTCATTGGCTTCTGCATTGATTAATGATGGTCTGTTAAAAAAAAACCCTATGGGTGTAGTCAGTTCATCTTCCTGGGATCGAGTCCCTATTTTTAATCAATGTGGATCCATCAGCACGACAAATCCATGATAAATGACTGAAACAAAACGTTTTTAGATCTGACCAAAGCCTTTGATACCATCAACCATGAAAGTTTATGGAAAATTCTGTCAAAATTTGGTTGCCCGGAAAAGTTCTTCAATACTGTACATCAATTTCATGACAGCATACATGCCGGAATTCTAAATAGCAGAAGATGCTCTTGAGATTTCCCAGTCATCTATGGAGCAAAACAAGGATGTATCCTTGCTCCCATACTTTTTAGCATGAGGTTTTCAGTCATATTATTAATCATCTTCACTGAGCATAAACATGGTCTCAAGGTCAGCTACTCCACCAATGGCATATTCTTCAACTTGAAAAGGCTACAAGTCAAGACCAAAGCGGAGGGATTGTTGGTCCATGATCTTCTGTTTGCTGATGATTCTGGACTCAATACAGCATCTGAAACTGAGATGCAACAAAGTATGAATTGATTTCCTGCTGTTTGCACTAATTTTAGTTTAACCATTAACATTAAGAAAGCACAGGTGTTTAGGGGTAGCTAGGTGGCATAGTGGATAAAGCACTAGCCCTAGAGTAAGGAGTACCTGGGTTCAAATCTGGTCTCAGACACTTAATAATTATCTAGCTGTGTGGCTTTGGGCAAGCCACTTAACCCCTTTAGCTTGAAAAACCTAAAATAAAAGAAAGCACAGGTGCTCCGCCAGCCAGCACCGCATCATTCATATGAGTTACCATTGGCCAGCACCACACCATCTATATATGGAACAGCAAATGGAGAAGTTTTCAATACTGTAAACAAGTTCACCTACCTTGGTAGTGTCCTTTCCAAGGAGGAACACATTGACAATAAGGTTGACACTCGCTTTGCCAGAACTAGCTCAGTATTTGGGAAGCTCCAAAAGAAAGTATGGGAGAGAAAAGGTATTAGATTGACCATGAAATTGAAGGTCTACAGAGATGTTACATTGACCTCATTGCTAAATGACTGTTAAATATGGACAGTCTAACAGAACCATATCAGGAAACTGAATCATTTCCATTTAAATTATCCTAGGAAGATTCTGAAGATCACCTGGCAGGAGAAGATAAAAACACTGAGGTCCTTTCTAGAGTTAAACTGTTAAACATTCCAATATTACTACAGAGAACACAATTATGATGTGCTGGACACTTTGTTAGAATGTAAGACATAAGCTTATCCAAAATACTATTTTATGGAGAATTCACACAGGGCAAACACTCCAAAGAGGGTCAGATGAAGCTATACCAAGACACTCTGAAGGGCTCATTGAAGAACTTTAGAATTGATTGTATAACTTGGGAGACAGTGGCACAGGACTAACCAGCATGACGTGCCCTTATCAGTGAGGTGGCAGCACTTTATGAGGAAGGCAGAATTGAAGCAGCTCAAAGGAAATGTGACATATATAAGTTTAAAGTACCCACCCTAGGTGTTCGCATGGACTATTTGCCCCCATTTGTGGAAGAACATTCCGAATTTGTATTGGTCTGATCAGTCACAGTTGGACATGCTGTAATTTTTCTCAAACATAGTGATGCCGTTTTTGATCTTTTTCAATAATGAAGGACAAGAAACAACCAAAACCAATATTTCAGGTATTCTCCCCTTTGAGTTAGCATTGTTTTCTTTTTAGAACAATTATATCAATCTAGAAACGTTCTGAGTATGAGACACTTGAAAGGTACTATTGTTTCTCTAGATGGAATTTAAGTTCATTGAGGGAATATATCATTTCATTTTGACAATCGAGTACCTAAAACAAAGCCTGGTACATAGAAGGTACATAATAAATGCTTCCTGTTTGACTGAGGAAGAGGAATGATTGAGTGTAAATTTATTTATAGGAGTTTAGCTGTAAATGTAATTAGAGCTATAGGATGACAACTTGAATGGATAGCAAGATCTAAGTGATGTTTTTGATAAGGATAAACTGAACTGAATTTATAGACACCTCAAGAGATTCAGGAGAAAGGGAATAAAGATGGGAGAAAGAATGGAACTGATTGATAGATTAAGCTACTAAAGTGGGACAGAAATCAAAAGCCCAAGGAAAAAGGGTTAATTTTTGCAAGAAAGTCTAATTCCCAGAGACTACAAAAGGAACAAGAGAAAATGAGAGAAATTCTGAGTCATAGGATATCAGTGATGAGAGATTTCAGTTTCAGTCAAGTAGCAGATATACAAGACTAAAGAGAAAAGAGAATACTTCCAAAGTACCCCCAAACCATAATAGAGAATAAAGCAGAGATGAATGAAAGAATTGATGAGTACTTTTAAGTCTTGTTAGTATAAAATAACATGAGTTTGTAGTCTATTCAATCTACAATGTTAATAGTTTAGGAGTCAGAACAGGGAAGTCAGTTGATAAATCAGAGTTGAACTTCAAAGGTGTGTATATGGCAAAAGGACAAGGAAACAAGAGAAATGAGGTGGTAGATAATCCCTTGGATTAGTAAAGACTGGGAAAGGAGAAATCTAGCTGAATGAGAGAGAAGGCATTATGATGGTTTGAAGTAGGAATGAACAGAATATCTAGAATTGGTGACTGACAAGGGTAAGGACAAGAGATCATGATAAGAAATGAAACTTCAAAATTCAAGATCTTTGAGGGAGAAGAGATTGATGTTAATGTGAGTTCTAAGATGAGAAGATATAGTACACGTAGAGAGGATCAGAGGGTGTGGATAGGGGAGCAAGGATTGAGAAAAGGGAGAATTCTCAGAGGGAGAACTTAGGGAAAAGTTTTTGTTCTTCTGGTTAGAATTAATTTTTTTCATTTTCTTTTTTGTTCTTTCTTTCCTTCCATCTCCCTTGCTTTCATTATTTTCTTTTTTACTACAGAAAAGAAAGTACTTCTGAGTTACAGGACTAGGAAAGGAAAGAAGGAATGGATGGATGGAAGGAAGAAGGGAGAGAGAAGGAAAAAGGAAAGTAAACAAGAAATTATTAGGCATCTATTAATGCTAGGCACTATGCAAAGTGCTTTACAAATATTATCTCATTTGATCCTAACAATTAACCCTATGAGTTAGGTAATATTCTCATTCCTAGTTCCCAGAGAAGGAACCTGAGGTAGACATAAATTAAAGTACTTCCCCAGGGTTACAAAGTTAATAAGTCTCTAAGAATGGATTTGAATTCGGGCATTCCAGTCTTCAGCTTTGCCGATCTTCTAACATCAAATGAATCATGTTCAACTGCTGTTCCCATGGAACCCTGCTCCACATTTCCACATATGAGAACCTGTTACCCATGTAGTTTTGTAGCATTTGTAGAGACAAGAATAACTCATCCCTTAAGTTTATTTTTTAAATATTATTCTTTTATATTCGACTCCCACTGTTGCGGGAGGGGTCTGTCTGACCCTCCAGCCACCGCCCTCTACTTACCCTAATCCAGGGTCTTCAGACGTCTCTGGCTCCCCACCCGGGGTGGGGGGAGGGGAGAACAAACCAGGCAGAGCACCGGAGGAGAGGTTCACTTCTTTATTGATGTTACTAAGAATCCCCCTGAGCCTTTCTGAACTATCCCTTTTATCCCCAGACCTAACTCCTCCTAGTAGGTGGTCTTGCTCCTCCTGAGTTCCCCCTGAGGGTGGAGCCAGCCCATACCGAGGCCATCCCAGTACCCGAAGGCAGGTTCTGACCTCTGGGCGTCTCAACGTTCCTCTCAGGGGTACCCAGTCCAGAGCCGCCCCTAATATCCCACCTCTGCCCTCTGTCTATATAGCAGCCCTGATAATGAGAAAGCTAATGATAAGGATCCTCTTCTCATGTAGGATATATAAACATTTAACTTCATTAAGTCTCATATGACTTCCCTTTCCTATTTATGTTTTTATGCTGCTCTTGAGTCTTGTATTTGAAGATCAAATTTTCATTTCAGCTATGGTCTTTTCATCAGGAAAGTTTTATAGTCTCCTATTTCATTAAATGATCATCTTTTCTCCAGAAATATTATACTCAGTTTTGGTGCTTAGTTGATTCTTGGTTTTAATTCAAGAATGTCCTATGCTCAACCCTGTGATCCTTTAATGTACCAGTTACTAAATCTTATGTTATTATGTTATCCTGGCACTTACTTTTTTCTATGGTTACTTTTTGGTACTTAAATTATTTCTTCTTGAATGCTTGCAATATTTTCTCCTTGATCTGGGAGTTTTGGAATTTGATTATAATATTTCTTGCAATATTTATTTTGGCATAGTTTTATCCTCTGATTCTAGAATATGAGATTAGTATTCCTTGACAATTTCTTGAAAAATGATGTCTGTGCTCTTTTTTTTATCATGACTCGAGTAGTCAAATAATTTTTAAGTTATCAGTCCTGGATCTATTTTCCAGGATTTCCCAATGAGACATCTTACATAATCTTGTACTTTTCATTCTTTTGGTTTTGTTTTATTGCTCCTTGAGTTCTCATAAAGTCATTATTTACCATTTGCTCAATTCTAATTTTTAAGGAATTATTTTCTTCAGTGACCTTTTGTACCTCCTTTTCCATTTTGTCAGTTTTGCTCTTCTTTTTGTTTAATTTTTCCACTTCTTACAGCATTTGATATAGTTTCTTTTGTTATTTTCTTTGTTATTTTTGGAGTCTCATTTCCAAGGTTCTTATATTTTTCATGAATTTCTTTCATTTCTCATCCCATTTTTTTCTATTTCTTATCTGAATTTCAAAATTCTTTTTGAGCTCGTTCTATGGCCTAAAACCAATTCATGTTTTTTTCTTGGAAGCTTTGGATGTAGGAGCTTTGACTTTTTATCTACTTCTGAATGTGTTTTGGTCTTTCTAGTAAATTACTTTGACCAGAATTTTTTCTCTTTTCTCATTTTTCCAACCTGTTACTTGACTTTTAACTCTGTTAAAGAGGGCTCTGATTCCAGGGTAGAGGGGACTACTGTTTCAAACTTTAAGGGTTTTGTGCAGTTATCTTCAGTAATATTTTTGTTTTCAGTTCTTCCAAGGTGTTTGATCTAAGTAGAGGTATATTTACTACTATCCTAGCCTGTGCTGTGGTCTGTGAATAACTGCCAGCATTCTTTTCTGCTCTAGAACTGTTAGGAGACTCCCCACTCCTCTGAGACTACAAGCTCTGATATACTAGTGCTCTGACTACCACGAAGACTGATACAAATCTAAATATCAGCAAAGCAACAGAGCCCTAGCTCAGTGCAAGCAATCTCCCTCTGATTAGATTTTCAACCTCCATACCATCTGTGGAATGAGACATCCAAAAGCAGTTGCTGCTGCTGCTATTGCAATGATTCCTAAGGCCTTTGGAGCACATGCTTTACTGTGACGTAGTCTACACTATTGAAGTCTGTGCTGGTTATGCTCTACTCTCACCCAGATGCAACAGATCATTCTAACCAATCTCCTAGGTTGTCTATGACATCTCTGGGTTGAGAGATCTAGAAACTGCCACTACTGTCAGTAACTGGTCCTGGTCTGCTGGTCTCCTGGGGCCTGGTCTCTACTAGACTGTGCTCCTCTCTTATTTTGGTGCAACAACCTTTTTTCTGTCAGTCTTCTAAGTTATCTGGGCTAGAAAATTATTTCACATCATTTTTTAGGGTATTGCCACTCTAGAATTTGTTTAGAGTGATTATTTAAAGGTTTTTGGTGGGGTTTGGGGACAATTTACTTTGAACCTTATTCTGCTATCTTGGTTCTAAACTAGAAGATTTTCAAGTACTATTGATAAAAGTACTATAACTGAATGGAAAATTTTAGTTTTAATTTAAATACAAAGGAGGAAAAACATAAAAATTTCAACAGAAAAGGGAAATTATAAGGGACTTAATAAGATTTAACTGTTTACATCCTTCATGGGATGATGAAATTGCTAACTCATATTTCTCATTGTTAGGGCAGTTTGTAGGAATATATATATATATATATATATATATATATATATATATATATATATATATAAACAGAGTATGAAGGGATGATCTCTAAAATATAAATTAAGGGATATGATAGGAATGTGGAATGTACTGGGAGAAAGTAAAAAGGAGAGGTAGAAAGAGACAAATTATGTCAATGAAAAAAGACAAGGGAATGCTTTTATGGGGGAGGTGTAGTGGGGGAGATGAGGAGAGTGAGTGAACCTTCTTCTGTTCAAAAAGTGAAGAATATAAACCCTCATTTGGGTATAGAAATCTATCTACACAAAAGTAAGAGGTGAAGGAGTTCAGAGAAGGGGGAGAGGATGATAGCAGGGAGGGCCTAATGGGGAAGGTGGTAGTTTGATGGCAAACTATTTTGAGGAACGACAGGGTAAAAGCAGACAAAATAGAATACACAGAGATGATATGATGGCAGGAAATGAAATCACCAATGTAACTGTAAAAAATCTTGAAGTAAGTTTCTCTGATAAAGGTATCAATTCTCAAAACTATAAAGAACTGAGTCAAATTTATAAAAGTAAGAGACAATTCCCAATTGATAAATGATCAAAGATATGGATAGTTACCAAAGAAGTAAACAAAGTTATCTATAGCCATATTAAAAATATTCTAAATCACTAATAATTGTTTAAATGCAATTTAAAATAATTCTGACTTACTGCATCATGCCTCTCAGATTGGATAAAAGGATAAAAAATAAAAATAACAAAAAGTTGTAGGGAATATGGGAAAAATGAGGTATTGATGAACATTTGGAACTTTGAATTGATTCAAACATTTGCTAAAGCAATATGTAACTATACCTAATGGGTTATAAAACCATGCATTTCTTTTTTATTAACATTTTATTTGTTTTCCAATTATATATATTAATAGTATCCAACTATCATTTTTGAAGGTTTTGAATTTTACAATATTCCCCCCCCTTCCCCCCCACAGAAGCCTATTTAATAGTCTTTACATTGGTTTCCACGCTATATGTTGATCAAAATTGAATGTGTTATAAGAGTAAACACAAGAGTGAACATAAACCTCCCCTCCAAGAAGATGAGAAACCTCAAGATGAGAGAGAGAGAGAGGGAGAGAGAAAGAGAGAGAGAGAGAGAGAGAGAGAGAGAGAGAGAGAGAGAGAGAGAGAGAGAATATACTTCAGTCTGTGTTCAGATACCAATAGCTCTTTCTCTGGGGTGAGTTGCTTTCTTTATTATAAATTCAACAGAGAAATTACTTCAATATTTTTCCTACAGTTGTACCTCCACTTTATTGCTCCTCACTCTCATTTATTCTATTCTCTCTCTCCTTTCATCCTGGCCCTGTCAAACAGTGTGTTGTATCTCAGTACCCTCTCCTTCAATCTTCCCTCTCTTCTATCACCTATTCCCCGCTTCCCTCCCTCCCCCCATTCCCGTTATCTCATCCATTTCTTTTCATTTTTCTCTAGTGTAAGACAAATTTCCTCACCCTATTAAGTGTGTATGTTATTTCCTCTCTGAGCCATTTCTGATGAGATTGAAGACTCACTCATTCCCCCTTGCCTTCCCCCTTTCCACTCCATTGAAAAAGCTTTTTTCTTGACTTTTATGTGAAATTTCTTAGCTGCTTCATCTTCATCTCCTTTCCCTTCCTCCCAGTAGTTTCCTTTATCACCCATTGACTCCATCTTTTTACTATGTTATATCATTATATTCTATGGCCTGTCTATATACTCTCCTTCTAACAGCTGTTATAAATGAGAAAGTTGATATGAGTTATCAATAACTTCTTCCCATGTAGGAATACAAACAGTTCAGTATCATTAAATTTCTCATAGTTATTCCCTTTCATCCACCCCCCTGTGATTAACCAGCATCCTGCTTGGAGGTCAAACTTTCTGTTCAGCTCTGGTTGTTTCAATTGAAAAGTTTGAAACTCCCATTTCATTGAAAGTCCATTTTTCCCCCCTGAATGTTCAGTTTTTCTGGGTAGTTGATGCTTGGTTGTAAACCAAGATCTTTTGCCTTCCAGAATATCATATTCCAATCCCTATGAACCTTTAATGTAGATGCTGCCAGATTCTGTGTATTCCTGACTATGGGGATTTGTTAGTTGAATTATTTGTTACTGGCAAACTTTAGAATTTTCTGTTTCATTTGGGAGTTTTGGAATTTGGCTATAATATTCCTGGAAGTTTTTATTTTGGAATCTCTTTCAGGAGGTGACAAGGGAATTCTCTTGATTTCTAGTTTACCCTCTGCTTCTAGGATCTCAAGGACATTTTGCTGTATTATTTCTTGAAAAATTAAGTCTAGGCTCTTCTCCTGATCATGACTTTCAGATAGCCCAATAATTTTTAAATTATTTCTTCTGGATCTGTTTTCGAGGTCGATTGTTTTTCCAATGAGATATTTCACATTTTCCTTTAATTTTTGGATTTTTTCAAAGAGTTTTATTTTTTCCTGATTTCTTGCAAAGTCATCAGCTTCCTTTAGTTCTATTCTGAATTTGAAGGAGTTATGTTCTTCAGAAAACTTTTTTATCTCCTTTTCCAGCTGGCCAGTTCTGCTTTTTAAGGCATTCTTCTCCTCATTTTTCTTTTGCTTTGCCTTTTCCATTAGGCCTAAACTGGTTTTTAACAAATTATTTTCATCAGTATTTTTTGTATAACTTTCACTAAGCTGTTGATTTGGTTTTCATGATTTTTCTTCATCGCTCTCATTTCACCTCCTAATTTTTCCTTCATTTCCCTTAATTGCTTTTCAAAATCTTTTTTGAGTTCATCCATAGTCCAAGCCCATTTTCTATTTCCCTTGCAGGTTTTGGTGAAGGAAACTTCAATTTTGTCATCATCTGAGTATGTATTTTGATCTTCCATGGGACTAAAGTAATTCTTTATGGTCAGATTCTTCTTTTTCTGTTGTTTACACATTTCTTCAGCCTAAGACAGCAATTCCAAGGCTTTGAGGTTTGTGGGGAACATGCCACTGGGACCTTTATTCCTTCAAGATCTTATGTTCTCTTACTTGTGCTTTGATATGTAGATGGCCCCTGTACTTCCCTCTGTCCTGGAGCTATAAGGAAGGATCCAGTTTGTCTACTTAGTATGGAAGACCAAACTGCAACCTGGATCTGAGTGTAGGCTAACAACAGTCCTACCCCAAGGGAGAGCAGAGAAATTTCTGCAGTCTTCCTTTACTGTTTCTGGGAGTGCAGGCTGCTTTCTCCAGATTCTCATTGCAGATTCTGTGGCTTGTGCTCCTCACTCCATACTAATTCTGGTGTAGCAGAGTTCTCTCACTGCCCCTTCAAGCTGTTGGTGGTGATCTTTCATCTGGGATGGGCTGGACTGGGCTGGGCTGGGCTGGGCTGTGCTGTGGCCATGGCTTTTTTCCTAACCCCTGGTCCTGGTGAAACACACCTTTCCCATGGAACTTCTAAGTTATCTTGGACTGGGAAAATGTATCACTCAGTCTTTCTGTGGGTTCTGCCCCTCTAAATTTTTGGTTAGAGTCATAATTTGTTGGCTTTTGGAGTTTATGGAATAGGAGTTCCTGGGAAAATTTGCCCTCATACTGCCATCTTGGCTCTGCCCCCATGCATTTCTTTTGATCAAGCAATACCACTGACATAAATTTATCCCCAAAAGATAAAAAAAATAAAAAAATGGGAAAAGGATCTAAGTGTGCAAAAATATGTTTACAACCCTTTTATAGATGGCAAATGATTCAAATAGAGGGGATGTCCATCAATTGATGAATGGTTCAGCAAATTGTTGGCTGATTGTGATGGAATAATATTTTACTTTAGGAACTGATGAGCACAATGCTCTCAGAAAAACTTCGAAAGACTTCCATGAGCTGATACAAAGTGAAAAGAGTAGAACCAGGAAAACAGCAATATTTTATGGTAATCTACTATGAATAATTTAACTTTTCTCATCAAAAATGATCTTTGACTTTAATATGAAAAGGGTTGTCCATCTCCAGAGAAAGAACTAATAAAGCCTGAATGGAGACCAAACATATTTTTTCTTTACTTTATTTATTTTTCTTGGGTTTTTTTTTTTTTTTGGTTTGTTTTCTTTCACAGAATGACTTACATGGAAATGTGATTTGCATTACTACATAAGTATAACCTATTTCAAATTGTTTGTCATCTCAAAAAGAGTGGAGAGGAGGAAAGGAGAGAATTTGGAACACAAAATTAAAAAAAATCTGTCTTACATGTAATTGGGAAAAATAAAATATTAATAAGAAATGACAGAAAATAGAAGAACAATATTTTTATAAAAATGGAATTATATTATACATAATCATACAGGGTATTTCTCAAATGAAAAGCTATGTTGATTTTTTTCCCTTTCCATTCAGCCTGATTAAACATATTTGAAAGATGAAAAATTAAACATATTTGAAAGACTTTAATTTTTAGTTCAAATATGAACAATCAAAAATGAATCTAATGGCACATAACTATATCCCTGCTGTTAAAGAAAGTGTAACTCTTCAACAAAGCAGTTTGAATTGACTAAAACAACTGATGCTTTATAGGAAGAATGAGCACAACGTGTGCCTTGGAGTCAGAAAGAATTGGATTCAAGTCTGCCTCTGCCATATACCAGCTGATAGATCAAAGTAAATTTTAACCTCTCTGTTCTCCAGAGATTGCTATGTCTATTGCCCATCTACATCTGATATAGGGATAGTCTAAACTAAAAGTTTCTTATAACTGACAGAATCATTTGGTCTAGAAATTGTCAAATTTTGACCCTTTCCCTTCAATTTTCAAACTACCCAAAATATGGGGGAAGAAAATATTCAAGAATAATAAGGAAAGAAATGTGAGGAATTGCTCCACATACTTGAAACACTCCTTGAAATTTCATGATTCTACTTTCAACTGATTGAAAATGAAGAATTGTCATGTCTTTCTTTTCACTAACAGCTGTTGTTAAATATGAAATAAAAAGTTGATAAGGATACATAACAATATATGTGTACATATATGTATATACATGTATAACATATATGCTAATATGTATCACTTTTTGTGTAGTATCTAGAATGTTATATGTAAGATATATTTAATGATGTATCCCATATTTACAAGTAATTTTATAGAGACTGAAAAATATATAAAGCTCTTAAAATTTATTTAGTAAAATTATAGCCACCTTTTTATGCATAGAATACCAAACTTTGAGTCAAGAAGAGTCAGGATCAAATTTAACATCTCCTGTATACTAGCTGTGATACTAGGTAAAGCAGCTAACTTTTCATTTTCAAGAGTATAAATTGCAGAGCAAGGCTTATCTGCCTTGATTGGCAATCAGAATCATACTGACTCAAAGAATTTAAAATTTGTAAGGGAATTCAGCCTGTTATCAATCCAATTCATATCTTACCACTTAAAAAAGTGGTGATCCAACTTTGCTTGAAGATTTCTCTGGGCATCTATCATAGTGAAAGGCAGACTATTTCAATTTTGATTAACTGTAATAGGGAATAAGTCACCCCATACATATAACCAAAATTATCATCCTTATAATTTCAATCATTTTTTCTAAGTTCTTCTTTCTGGGACAAAACAGAACAAGTCTTTTCTTTGTTTGCAAACAGTAATGTCACCTATGAATCTTCTTTATTACATAGAAAACATGACTGGTTCCTTCAAGCAATTTTTATATCAAATGCACTCAAGGCCCTATACCTTTGTGTTTGCCCTCCTAGGGATATTCTTATTCATTTTTATAAATTTCATATATTTTGGTGTTTATCAATGAATACAATGAATACAAACCCCAAAGGAGGCTTGACAAGAGCAAAATATACTAGAAATCTGATTTTCCTCTTGCTCTTCCTCAAAGCTGTGCTCCTTTTAATGAAGCTTACTGTTTAATGGACTCTTCTGTTTGGATATCACAATGCTGACATATTGAACTTACTGTTCTATTCAACTAATAAATCCAGACTTTTTTAAAAAAGAAAATCTGTTATCAAAGTAAGCCCACAATCTTTAACTTATATGAAATTGATTTATTGGCTTAGTTTAAGAATTTAAAGTTATTTTTTAATTATTTATTCATTTTTAATATTCTGTTTTTCTTTTTAAATTCCAAGTTCAGCTTTTCACCCGCTATGCCAATACTTTCTCATCCACTGGGTATATATCAATTTTATATTTTAATTATGTAGTGCTTATTTCCATATAAGTCAGATAAAAGGGGAAAAAAAGAAAAAAGAAAAGAAAAAATTATACTGCAATTTGAAATTAAATTTCAACAATTCTCTCTCTGAAAGTGGGTGGAAATTTTTTGATCATAAGTCTTTTGGAATTATCTTGTATTACTGTAATGATCAGAGTAGATAAGTCTTTCAAAATTGTTGCCATATATCCCATGTATAAGATGCTCCTTAATTTAGGGGTCTGAAATGTAAAATAAAAATGTATTGCATAAAGTTATTGAACTCAAGTTTTATTCATCACAAAATGCAAGGATCTTCTGCTCATAGATTTCAGGTATCTTTGGGCAAGACTGGTTTGTGGACTCATGCTCAGTTCATTCTGTCTCATGAACCTGAAGCACCATATTTGTCCTCCTTTAAAATCAGTCACTTCTTTATCATCAGCAATTTTTCTCGTCTCATATTCAACCATCTTCACAGATGCAAGAATTCCACTGGCCCTTTGGTCCTCAAACCATTTCTTCAATTGCTTCTCTAACTCAGGCCATTTGACTGACCTGCCTTTCATAATCTTCTGCCAGGGCATTTTCAGTTGGATTTCTTCTTCCCATAGCCAGTCTCAGATTGTTTTCTCATGTGCAGGAGGACCAAACTGATGTTCAGCAGCATGATTTCCATTCACTTTTACAAACTGAATCACTTTGAACTTTAATTCACCACTGCATGAAAATCTTTTCTGAGTCATTTCTGGTTAGAACATAGCAAAACCTAACTTAATATAACAGTAACAACTGCAAAACAATGATAACAAACAAATAAAGACAAGCGTGAAAAAGCAAGAAATATAAGTTTAAAAAATCTGAAACCAGTTTTTAGACTCCAAATATTTTGGGAATAGGGTGCATCTTATACATGGGGAAATATGATAATTACGACATTACTATAGTGTGGACAGTGATCTCAAACTTCTTTGCACTTTACTTTGCATCAGTTAATATAGGCCTTCCCATGAATTCTTTTTTTGTTCCTGAATGTGACCTCCCATCATTTATTTTTTGTTGTTGATGTTTTTGTTTTTGTTCTTGCAGGGCAATGGAGTTAAGTGACAAGCCCAAGGTCATACAGCTAGGTAGTTACTAAGGCCTGATGTGAATTCAGGCCCTCGTGACTCTGAGGCCAGTGTACCTAATAATTTATTCACTTTTTTAATAAAGCAAGTAAACAAAAATATCTGAGCTGATTTCCAAGTTCATAGTCCATATACACCAATTTTTCAAACAAAGGCCATTTCATTCCTTGTTGAATCATTTCTGTTTTCTGTTTTCAACATTTTCCTCTCCAGCATGAAAAATTTTACCTGTCAGTTTTATGAATTAGAGAACAATTTAGGATCAAATAATAGTTAGAGGGTACCAGAGGAAGAAAAATTGATAATTTGATTATGCCAATTTTTGCAAAATTGTGCAATTATGCAAAAATAAAACCAATATAGACAAAATTAAAAGTAAAGCAGTAAACTGTGAAGAAATGTAGTAAATTTATTTGATTAAAAACCTCATTTCTTAATTTTAAATTTCTTAGATATCTTTAAATTCCTTATATAAAATTAAACATTTCTTAAACAGCTACATTTATATAAAAAAAATAAGAGCCATTCAGAAGGGTCCAATAACATGTAGAAGTAAATTAAAATAACTTTGACATACAACCTCACATTTATCATTTGGCTATCATGATAGAAAAGGAAAGTGACAACTACCATATGGGATATGAAGAAATTGAGACACTTAAAAAACTGTTGGTCAAGTTGTGAACTGGTTTAACCAATCTGGAGAATAGACTGGAACTATGCCCTGAGAGCTATAATACTGTGCATATAATTTGACTTAGAAATATCAGAACTGTTTCCAAATAGGTCTGTAGCCAAAAAAGACCAAAGAAAAAAGGAAATGACCTATTTGTACAAAAATGTTTATGGCAGGTTTCTTTGTAGTGATTAAGAATTTGAATATTCAAACAACAACTTTGAAAGTAGAAGTAGTGTTCCATTTAACAGCTGTTGAACATGCATTAATCAGTCCAGAGAAATAGGTGAGAATATTCTTCTTAAGGTACTGATAATGGCCTCCTTTGCCCTTGGTCTATCTAAAGGAAATCTGATTTAGATTCCTGTTGTTAAAGTGGCAAAGAGAATCCAAGAGAAACCAGTGGGAGCCCTGGGAGAGTTCTCTTTTCTTTGTAAAGATCAGGGCCACCCTAAAGTGATGACCTAGAGAGAGGTGCCCTCACTTTGGGAAAGCATTGTGGTTCTGGTGGTATTTGGTAAACTCTCATTTGAGTGACAATGTTAGCAAATGTTACCATCAAAAATGTTACCATCAAAAGTTTGTCAGTGTAAAATTGCTGCACTGAATATTATATCATGAAGAAATGAAAAAGTTTTAACTTACTATCAAAATTTAGTTACTTGATGATACTACATCACTGCATAGCCTTTGGTGATATGGAAAGGAATTAACTCCTAAAGGTTAAGGTCTCCCATTGACTGTCAATCATGCTGATCTTACTATGTCAGTCCCTTGGACTCATTCAGGATAGTGAGAATAGTGTCTTTGTTTACCACCTTCTCACTGAAATCAATTGTATGTACAAGTCTTCAAATCACTTTCCTGATGTCATGGCTTTCTTCTAGAACAAGGGATAACTTCTAATAGACAAAGAATTGGAAATTGAGGAAATTATCGTAAATTGGGGAATGACTGAACAATTGTTCAAAATTGTTGTGAAAGACTATGATGGAATACTATATTGAATTATGAGAAATGAAAAGCAGGATATGTCAGAAAAAAATATGAGAAGAATTGTATAAATGGATGCAAGATGAAGTGAGCAAAAACAGAAGAGCAATTAATAATAATATTGTAATGATAATTAACTGTGAGAGGCATAGTATCTTTGATCAAGACAAGGATCAAAAATAATTCCAAAAGATCCATGGTGGGGGTGACTAGGTGGCGCAGTGGATAGAGCACCCCCCTAGGTGTCAGGAGGACATGAGTTCAAATCCGTCTTCAGACACTTAATAATTCTAGTTGTGTAGCTTGGGCAAGCCACTTAACCCCATTTGCCTTTCAAAAACCTAAAAAAGTGATCTATGGTGAAAAATATTATCCACATCCAGTGAGAGAAAAATACAAAAGCTGTCTGAATAGTTGAAGGAATCTGTCAAATGTGAAGTTTGTAATCTGTTTCCCAAACTTTTTAAAAATTTCTTCTTCCTGTCATGTATTCTGTAGTATAGTCCAGTGAAAAAGTACTTTATATTTTTTCCAACTGTGACCTTCGTACACATATTCACTCTTCTCTTTCCTATATCTAGGACCTGGAGTCCCATTAATGAGTATATTTTCTGAATAGAAAATACATTTTACTTATGCTTTCTCTTTTGAATAGTGTATATTTATCTAGAGCCAAGCTTCTGCCCTGGATTACATGCCACCAAGTTCCACTGATACTTATGAGATCAAATTAATCCACATATTAGTACCTATAGATCCACTTGTTTAATATGGAATTTTGTGCATGAACATTTAAGGCTATGTATTTCGATTATGAATTTTCAATGATATTTTTCTCTTGTGGAGTTTTTCTTATCTGGATATCTGACTGTTCGCCCCCATACCATTTCATACTATATCATGTCATACCATACCATACCATACCATACCATACCATGCTTTTCCCATACCATTCTTTAAAAAGGAAGTTTTTGATTGGCTATTCCTTAAATAAACAATCTAGTTTTCAAATCATTTTCTCCTCTAAAAAAAAAAATAGAAATAAAAACAACACTATTTGCCTCCATTGGTTTGAGCTCAGTACTAATGGGTTTAACATTTGGGTGAGCTAGCTAACTGTTTTATGCCCTCAAATTGTATATCTTATAGTTTTTATTGATAAGGTGAAATAGTAATTATCTAGATTACATCTTAGCTACTTTCTATCATTTTTCAGTCGGTCTTTGGCTATTTTTGATGTATATTCATCACCATTATAGAAAAATCTACTCAAAGAAAATATCAAAATGCACATAAAATTGATTACAAGGGGAAGTGTAATTAGTTCTAATATATTGAACTTGAGCATGATATTTGATGTAAAGAGGATATAGGTAAGTATTGATAGCTAAATTTGAAGAGTAAATATAAAGCAAGTTTATTGGTTATACACCAAAATGCAAAGTCAAAAAATATCTGAAAGTCATAGAAAACAAACTTATTTGGAAAGAGTTAAAAAAATGAATAAACATTTATACAGCAGTCAATATGTATCTAACACTGTGGTAAGTGCTTTATAAATATATCATTTGATTTTCACAGCAACGCTGTGAGGTAGGTCAAATCGAAAAGGTAAGACAATCTCAGACATTATGAAACAAAACTTTCTTATTTTGCAGTTGAAGAAAATTTAAACCCAGTTAGACTGAAATCACACTATCAACTGTAGCATTGTTTAGAATAGAACACATCTTTCTGATTCCTATCCTAATGTTCTTTCTACTATAGCATGATGTTCAATCAATATATTCTTGTTTTTCAAGGAATGAAGTAATAAATAGGGGATATATATATATATATATATATATATATCTATATATATATATAGTGGTATATATGTGCATATATGCATGTACATACATATTGTAATGAAAGAAGAATGTACTTAATTTCTCTGAATTATTTCAATTTCTGAACATTATTCATTATTCATTATTTTTTCCAAAAAATCATCTCCTAACTTTCTTGAGTTTTTCAATGTAACAATATTGTTCTAATCACCAAGTTAATAAATTAGGGATCATTGCCAAATCTTCATTTCTTCACAACCTTGACCCAGTATAATCCATTACTTGCCAAATCATGACATTTTAAACCCCTCATATTCTGTTCCCGCCTATCTATACAGTCATTTCTTCAGGTCAAACATTCATCTTCTAATGCATACTTCATATAGCTTTCAAAGTTGTATTCCTGAAACATAGAACTGGAATACTTATCTGAGATAAACCTTTGTGCCAATTGGCATTTACCCATTCTTAATTAATGTGCCATTGTATTATTTGTATAATTAAATTGACTTTAAGTTTTGTGATAAAATGATGTAATAAACAACTATGATTTTTCAGTTTTCTATTGCATAATAGAGGACAGCATATTGGATTTAGAAGTGTTGACTTTGCAAGGGAAAAATAAGGATGTGAAGCCTTTCCAGGTGATAGAAAGTTTCTATGAAGTTGTGTAGATAGTCACTATTAAACTTTATGAATGAAAACTATTAAATATGCAATAGGAGACCATAAAACAGTGATAGTTTTATATATATATATATATACACACACACACACACACACACACACACACATATATATATATATGTATATATACATACACACACCTATATACATTCAAATGTATTTTGGCCTAATGGTGGAAGGGAAAAAAGAAATTAATTTACATTTTAATTATTATGGGTTTGGAAGAAATTGTAGTTTGTGCATAGTGAATTTGCAGCTTACTTGTAATGATATTTTTTTGTTGTGCTATGTTATGAAATTTCTTGTTTGTTTCTATGAATTAAAAAATTATAAAAGGGATAGTTTGCCTGGACATATCCAGAATAGGAAGCATGATATTCCATGAATTTGAAAACAAGCAGAACTGTTGATAGAGAATAGAAAGCTAACCTGGAAAGTTCTTAAAGTTCAGTCATCTAAGCAAGAAAAACTCTGGGTGAGTTTATTATTCTACCCTCTAGCCTTCCAAATCATAGGGAAAAGGCAATTGAGAAAGTTGACAAGGTGCTGAATGCCAAAATCTGAGTAAATCTGCATTGTGATGAGATTTCAGGATGCTCAATTTTTTTTCCAGGAGAAAGGCGAGATTTCCTCATAATCCAAACTAAGAATATAAATTTATCTGGAAAATTCTGAAAGTTCCATGAAAGATCTCTGAAAGACTTTACAGTTCTACCTTTCAGGCCTCCAATCAAAGTTGAGAGGCTAACTAAATGTTTTCACTGAACTTTGGGGGCTTATATAAAACAGTGCACACATGCAGACTTCTTAGGATTGGTGATAAGGGGTTCAGCCAGAAACCAGTTTCAACCATAGGATACTTATCTGAGATGAACCTTTGAACCTCTTGACATTTACCCATCAGTAATTCAAGTACCATTATAATATTTGAACATAAAACTTACTTTAAGCCTTATGTTAAGATAATGTAATAAACGACTGTGATTTTTCAGTTTTCTTTAGCACAATTTAGGATAGCATATTCAATTTGACTTCAGAATGGAAGAGTAATGATATGAAGCCTTTCCTGAGGAAGAAATAATAATTTTTGGGACAGAAATAGTGCTATGGTTGGTAATATATTTTCCTATATGATTTATATTGCTTTTTTAATATTATCTTTGTTTTTATGATCAGAAAAATACTTATCTTAAGAAGGCATTAACTGTCTCCCCATTCTCAATATTTTTTGTATAAATAGATTAGCCTTTTACTTTCCTATCATTTCTATAAGCATATGTTCGACACATAACCATAGATGCTGCCACCAACCTATTTATATTGACCCTTAACATTGTCTAGATCAGTTATTATTATTATTATTATTATTATTATTATTGTTGTTGTTGTTGTTGTTGTTATTATTATTTCAAATATAGTTCTCAAATCCTTCCTAGTATCTCTGGGTAATACATTAGAGAATCAGAAATTTTTATCTGTGCATACTCAAATGTAGAGTTTATTCATCATTTAGAGTATCTTTATGAAAACAACAGGAACAGTTGAAAATAAAAAAAAAACAAGAATGACAATTTTTAAAAAGGGTGTCAAGTACTCTCTTGTAATATTTTTTTCATTGAATTGAATTTTATTCAATTGAATAAATTGCCAAGGAATTTAGTTATTTCGAAGATAAAGTCATTGGATAAGTTGTATTTCTTTTTTCCCCTGATATGTCAGGTTTATCAGTAGAAGCAAATACAATAGTGTACAATTTAAACAACTAGATTTCTAAGAAGCAAAAACAACAAATGTGGATTTATTTTTTAGCATGATATCTATGATAGACTCCTCTCTAGATACTTTATCAGACTGATTTTTTCAATAATAGGGAATTTGATAGGAATATATTGATTTTTTTAATTGAATAAAGACTGACATTTGATGGGTGCTGAATTTCAATATAAAATATATTCTGTTATGTGAAAGAGAATAATGTGCTAGTAGCAATGATATGACCTGCAAGCTCTTAATCTCATATATCTCTCTAGACAGAATTCCTTTTATACTAGCAAAGTAAATTACTATATTATCTTGATTTTCCCTTGCCACAATAAAATCAAAATCTTAGAAAAACTAACCTTCAATCTATGGTGATATATTTTATTTGAAATTCTCAATGTTTTATGAAGATTGAAAATTATTCATTTAAATCAACCCCAAATAATTAAAGAATAAAAAATAATCATGTTATAGTAAGTTTTGCAGAGTAATGTGGCTGAATTTAAAAAGAGCCAATTACTCTTTTCCTGCTATTTGCCATCCTTTAACTTGAAAACTGATGATCCCTATCCTTCTATTTTTAAACTTCCTATTATTTTTCTCATGCTTAGAGATCCAAGAATAGAATTATCTTGAACTCTCTTCAATAAAGGAAAATTTGAAGCTGAGTCTTCTGGTGCCACCTTCTGGTATAAGTTAATTTGTATGTGCTTTTTCGATTTTGAATGGTAACAAAGATTCTTATTAATAGTTAAATCACACAGTTCTTAATCTCTTAGGTGAACACAGTGAATCAGAGGCATATATAATAACTATGGCATAAGATGAACCCAATTCCAGAATCAAAATTGAAGCTTGAAATTATGTATAAAAGGAAAAATATCAAATCAGAGAAATAATAAGAGGAAAAAAACAGTACCTTAATGAAACAATCAGATTTATGATGATTTTATTTACTGAACTATGCCAATAAACTCCATATATTTATTTGTCTGTTTTTGTTTCAAAATTCAGTAATCCAAAGACACATTGACCAGTTCTGTGAATTAATTTAATTTGATGAACCATCAAATTCTCATAAACTCCCTCACTTATCTGAATAGAGCAGCTCATGATTTGATAAAGTATCACTCATTCAGCATAATTTCATCATATCAGAGTGCAAGTATTAGAAATGAATGCTTCTGATTTTTTTTAAAAAAGAATAGCAGAAGGTGAAAAAATAGAAAAAATAGAAAAAAGATGGAAGCATCCTTTCAGAAGGAAGATTAGGTGAGGCATCTTAGCTAAATATGGTGACCTATTTTTCCTAGAAGTCATTAAAGTCCTAGGTAATACAAGCAGAAGTTCATAATACCAGACAAAGTCACTATGTCATACATCCCTGGGGAAATGCAGATACCAAATTGATAAGAATTCTTAATGTTAAATTAACCATTACAAGAAAACCAGAATGACAACTTAGAAAATTGTCAATTAATGAATTTTAATTATTTTTCCTTGTACCCACAATTATTTTTTTACATATAGCAACTGTTTGATATAAGACTGAAATATAGTTATTTTAGTGATTTTATGCTACAAAACTTGCTGTAGCACATGATTAGTTTTTATGTTTTATATTTGGGATCAATTTAAATAACTAATTTTAAATCTTCAAACAATATTGGCAATTTCAAATAAAATATATCACATTAGATTGAATTCAATTTTTACTTTAAAACTTTAGTTTTGAGCTTACCTTTATTTTCTATCTTGCTTTTAATTCAATCTGTGTCCTCAAATGTGTAACATTTATTTAGCAATTCAGATTTACTAATTTACTTCAAGGAGTACGAAGAATAAAATTAATCTTCCATATATATATATATATATATATATATATATATATATATATATATATATATATATATATATATGCCTCTGTGTGTGTGTGTGTGTGTGTGTGTGTGTGTGTGTGTTTATTTTTTTTTGAATCAGTTGATTAGGAAAGAATCTGATCTTTTGTAGCATGACTTTTTCCAATAAAGGAATGCCAAGATTCATTACTATCTAAAGTAGCAATAACCTCATGAAATGTTAGAGCTAGAGGAATTAAAGATCATTTAGCCTGCCACCCTCTTCCACAAATGAGAAAATAGATCCTGTTGAAAGAAGTGACTTGTTCAAGGTTTTATATTAAGTGGCAATCACTATATCAATAGATAGCACAATTTAGCAATTTAAGATTTACAGACTACTTTACAAATATCATATCATTTTGTCATAGTATTTCTGAGTATTTTAAGTCCAGATTTGTTATTCTTGTATTAATTCAAATGTATTTGAACTAGGAGCAGGAGAAGCCATACAGTTTTCTTTTCTTTCTTCTTTTTTTGATTGGTATTTTATTTTAAATTAGAAATTACATGTTTTGAAAGTTTTTCAACATTCAGCCATTTGTATATTTATAAATTTCTCATTTTTTTCCATCCTCCATCCCACATTCCCTAAGTGAAGAATAGTTTGGAGAAAATTTTATACGCACATTTGTATTTAACATGTTTTCAAATTAGTCAGTTTGTGTAGGAAGAATTAGGAATAAGGGAAAAGAAAGAAAATCATGAGATAGGAAGGAAAAAAAAGAAAAGAAATGTTTAAAAAGTCAACATGGTTGACTTTCTTTTTTCCCAATCTAGATGTGGATGGCAAGTTCCATAGCAAGTCTCCCAGGGTTGTCCTAGCTCTCTGAACTGCTGAGAGGAGCTGCATCCATTGTAGTTGTTCAGCTCACAATGATGCTGTCAACGTGTACAAAGTTCTGTTGGTCCTGCTCAGCATTGATTTGTGTAATTGTTTCCAAACTTCTCTAGAATGTGACCATTCTTGGTTTCTTTTAGAACAATAACAATCCATAACATCCAATTATAACTTGTTCAGTCATTTCCCAATTGATGGGCAACTCTTCAATTTGCCATTCTTTGCCACTATAAAAAGAACTGTCTCAAATATTTTGGAACATGTGGGACTTATCCCATTTTTTTATGTTTTCTTCTGGATATAGGACTAGTATTGGTATTGTTGGGCCAAGGGATATGATAAGTTTCATTACACTTTATGCATAGTTGTATATTGCTCTCCAGAATGGTTGGGTTAGTCCACAACTTCACCAACTGTGTATTAATATCCCAATCCTCCCACATTTCTCTCACATTTATTGGTTACCCTTTTTTGCCATCTTAGTCAATCTGATAGGGATATCACTGAGTAGTTTTAATATACATTTCTACAATCAAAAATAATATAAAGCATATTTTCATATGATTATATAGAGTTTTACTTTCTTCACTTGAAAAATGCCTTCATATCCTTTGACTATTTATCAAATCTTTCACTGGATACAGATGGAATTCTCCATTGCAGATAGACCAAAATTGTCTCTCATTGCTGCACTGATGAGATGAGCAAATCCATCAAGGTTGATCATCCCCATGTTGCTGTTAGGGTTTACAGAGTATTTCTGGCCCTGCTCATCTTGCACAGCATTAGTTCAAGCAAATCCCACCAGAATTCCATGAATTTCCATTCCTTCTGATTTCTAATGGAAAAATAGTTTCCATGATACACACACACACACACAAACATATATATATACATATATATGTTTGTGTGTGTGTGTGTGTGTGTGTGTGTGTGTATATATATATATATATATATATATATGCATATATATATATATATATATATATATATATATATATATATCACAGTTTCTTAGGACATTTACTTCATTTCCAATTCTTTGCCACCACAAACAGGGCTGATATGATTATTTTCTGTACAAGTGATGATTTTACCCCTTTTCATCATCTATTCAGGGTATGTATCCAGCCAGTAGTGGTATTGCTGATTCAAATGGTATGTACATTTTTGTTGTCCTTTGGGCATAGTTCCAAATTGCTCTCCAAAGAAGTTGGATGAGTTCAAAGCTCCACCAATAATGCATTAGTGTCCCAGATTTTCCAAATCCTTTCAAGCATTAATCATTGTCCTTTCTGGTCATATTGGCCAGTCTGAGAGGTGTGAGATGGTATCTTAGAGATGCTTTAATCTGCATTTCTCTAATAAGTAATGATTTAGAGCAATTTTTCATACGCCTATGGATTGCCTTGATTTCCTCATCTGTAAGTTGCCTTTGAATATCCTTTGACCATTTGTCAATTGGGGAATGGCTTGTAATTTTGAAAATTTTATGCAGTTCTCTATATATTTTAAAAATGAGCCCTTTGTCAGAAATCTTAGTTGTAAAAATTGTTTCCCAATTTGCTACATTTCTTTTGATCTTGGTTAGTGTGGTTTTGTCTGTGCTAAACCTTTTTAATTTAATGCAATCAAAATTATCATTTCTTTTTAGTGATGTTCATCATCTCTTCCTTGGTCATACACTGCTTCCCTTTCCATAGGTCTAACAGGTAAACTACTCCTTGATCTTCTAGTTTACTTATAATATTATTGTTTATGTCTAAATCCTATATCCATTTTGATCTTATCTTGGTATTAGGGTGTGAGGTGTTGATCTAATCTAAGTTTCTTCCATATTAACTTCCAATTTTCCCAACCATTTTTATTGATGAGAGAGTTTTTATCCCAATAGCTATACTCTGAGTTTATCAGACAGCAGATTACTATAATCATTTCCTTTTTTTTAGTTTTTTTTGCAAGGCAATGGGGTTAAGTGGCTTACCCAAGGCCACACAGCTAGGTACTTATTGAGTGTCTGAGGTCAGATTTAAACTCAGGTCCTCCTGACTCCAGGGCTGGTGCTCTATGTACTGTGCCACCTAGCTGTCCCTAATCATTTCCTGAGATTGCACCTAGTCTATTCCACTTATCCACTACTCTATGACTGATGCTTTATAATATAATCTTAGATCTGGTAAGGAAAAGCCACCTGCTTTTGCACTTTTTTTTTCATTGTATCCCTGGAAATTCTTGACTTTTCATTTCTCCATATGGATTTACTTACAACTTTTCTAACACATTAAAGTAATTTTTTGCAATTTTGTTTGGTAGGGCACTAAATGGGTAGTTTAGTTTTGGGAAAATTGTCATTTTTATTATATTAGCTTGACCCATCCATGAGAAGTTGATGTTTGCCCAGTAATTTCAATCTGATTTTATTTGCATGAGAAGTGTTTGGTAATTGCTTTCAACATGTTTTTGAGTCTGTCTTGGCAGATAAACTCCCAGGTATTTTATATTATCTGATGTTACTTTGAACTGGATTTTTCTTTCTAACTCCTTCTGCAGCATCTAGTTAGTCATATATAGAAATGTGGAAGTTTTATGAGGGTTTATTTTATATCCTGAGACTTTGTTAAAGTTGCTGATTGTTTCCAGTAGTTTTTTTGGATGATTTCTTGGGATTCTCTAGGTAGACCATCATGTCATCTGCAAAGTGTGAGAGTTTTGTCTCTTCCTTCCCAATTCTAATTCCTTCAATTTCTTTTTCTTCTCTAATTACTGATGCTAAAATTTCTAATACAATATTGAATAGTAGTGGTGATAATGGGCACCCTTGTTTCACCCCTGATCTTATTGGGAATGCCTCTTTCCTCTCCCCATTGAATATAATGTTTGTTGATGGTTTCAGATAGATACTGCTTATTATTTTAAGGAACAGTCCATTTATTCCTACACTTTCTCTAGTGTTTTTAGTAGGAATGGGTGCTTTATTTTGTCAAAAGCTTTTTCAGTATCTATTGATTTAGTCAAATAATTTCCAATAGGTTTGTTGTTGTGATAGTTAATTATACTAACAGTTTTCATAATATTCAACCAACCTTACATTCCTGGTATAAATCCTATTTTGTCATAATGTATTATCCTAGTGATAACTTGTCATATTTGTTTTGTTAAGATTTTACTTAAGATTTTTGCATCTATATTCATCAGGGAGATTGGTCTATAATTTTCTTTCTCTGTTTTAAATATTCCTGGTTTAGGCATCAGGAATATATTGGTGTCATAGAAAGAGTTAGGCAGAGTTACATCTTGCCCTATTTTTCCCAAAGAGTTGTTATAGAATTGGAACCAATTGTTCCTTAAACATTTGATAGAATTTACTTGTGAATCCATCTGGACATGGGGATTATTTTTTTAAATTTATTTTTATTAAAGATATTGTCTGAGTTTTACAACTTTCCCCCCCAATCTTGCTTCCTTACCCCCCCCCCCCACGGAAAGCACTCTGTCAGTCTTCACTTTGTTTCCATGTTGTACCTTGATCCAAACTGGGTGTGATGGGAGAGAAATCATATCCTTAAAGAAGAGAAGACAAGTCTAAGAGGTAACAAGATCTGACAATAAGATATCTGTTTTTTTCTAAATTAAAGGGAATAGTCCCTGCACTTTGTTCAAACTCCACAGCTCCTTATCTGGATACAGATGGCACTCTCCTTTGCAGACAGCCCAATATTGTTCCTGATTGTTGCACTGATGGAATGAGGAAGTCCTTCAAGGTTGAACATCACTCCCATATTGCTGTTAGGGTGTACAGTGTTTTTCTGGTTCTGCTCATCTCACTCAGCATCAGTTTATGCAAATCCCTCCAGGCTTCCCTGAAATCCCATCCCTCTTGATTTCTAATAGAACTATAATGTTCCATAGCATACATATTCCACAGTTTGCTAAGCCATTCCCCAAATGAGGGACATTTACTTGATTTCCAATTCTTTGCCACCACAAACAGGGCTGCTATAAATATTTTTGTACAAGCAATGTTTTTACCCTTTTTCATCATCTCTTCAGGGTATAGACCCAGTAGTGGTATTGCTGGGTCAAAGGGGATGCACATTTTTGTTGCCCTTTGGGCATAGTTCCAAATTACTCTCCAGAAGGGTTGGATGAGTTCACAGCTCCACCAACAGTGTAGTAGTGTCCCAGATTTCCAACAACCCTTCCAACAATGATCATTATCCTTCCTGGTCATATTGGCCAATCTGAGAGGTGTGAGGTGGTACCTCAGAGAAGCTTTAATTTGCATTTCTCTAATAATTAATTATTTAGAGCAATTTTCATATGGCCATGGACTGCTTTGATCCCCTCATCTATAAATTGCCTTTGTATATCCTTTGACCATTTGTCAATTGGGGAATGGCTTTTTGTTTTAAAAATATGACTCAGTTCTCTGTATATTTTAGAAATGAATCTTTTGTCAGAATCATTAGTTGTAAAGACTGTTTCCCAATTTACTACATTTCTTTTGATCTTGGTTACATTGGTTTTATCTGTGCAAAAGCTTTTTAATTTAATGTAATCGAAATCATCTAATTGGTTTTTGGTGATGTTCTCCAACTCTTCCTTAGTCATAAACTGTTCCCCTTTCCATAGATCTGACAGGTAAACTAGTCCTTGAGCTTCTAATTTGCTTATAGTATTGTTTTTTATGTCTATGTCCTGTAACCATTTGAATCTTATCTTGGTAAAGGATGTGAGGTGTTGTTCTAATCTAAGTTTCTTCCATACTAACTTCCAATTATCCCAGCAATTTTTATCAAAGAGTGAGTTTTTATCCCAATGGCCGGACTCTTTGGGTTTATCAAACAGCAGATTACTATAATCATCTCCTGCTTTTATACCTAGTCTATTCCACTGGTTCACCACTCTATTTCTTAGCCAATACCAAACAATTTTGATGACTAATGCTTTATAATATAATTTTAGATCAGGTAGGGCTAAACCACCTTTGTTTGCACTTTTTTTCATTAAACTCCCGGCAATTCTTGACTTTGTTTTTCTCTATATGAATTTACTTACAGTTTTTTCTAACTCTTTAAAGTATTTTTTTGGAATTTTGCTTGGTAGGGCACTAAACAGGTAGTTTAGTTTTGGTAGAATTGTCATTTTTTATTATATCAGCTGTCCCTATCCATGAGCAGTTGATATTTGCCCAGTTATTTAAATCTGATTTAATTTGTGTGAGAAGTGTTTTATAATTGTTTTCAAAAAGATTCTGAGTCTGTCTTGGCATATAGACTCCCAAATATTTTATATTGTCTGAGGTTACTTTGAGTGGGATTTCTCTTTATAGTTCTTCCAGCTGTTTCTTGCTAGACATATATAGAAAAGTTGAGGATTTATGAGGGTTTATTTTATAACCTGCATCTTTGCTATAATTGCTAATTGTTTCCAGTAGTTTTTTTGGATGATTTCTTGGGATTCTCTAGGTAGACCATCATGTCATCTGCAAAGTGTGAGAGTTTTGTCTCTTCCTTCCCAATTCTAATTCCTTCAATTTCTTTTTCTTCTCTAATTACTGATGCTAAAATTTCTAATACAATATTGAATAGTAGTGGTGATAATGGGCACCCTTGTTTCACCCCTGATCTTATTGGGAATGCCTCTTTCCTCTCCCCATTGAATATAATGTTTGTTGATGGTTTCAGATAGATACTGCTTATTATTTTAAGGAACAGTCCATTTATTCCTACACTTTCTCCAGTGTTTTTAGTAGGAATGGGTGCTTTATTTTGTCAAAAGCTTTTTCAGTATCTATTGATTTAGTCAAATAATTTCCAATACTTTTGTTGTTGTGATAATTAATTATACTAACAGTTTTCATAATATTGAACCAACCCTGCGTTCCTGGTATAAATCCTATTTTCTCATAATGTATTATCCTAGTGATAACTTGTACTTGTTTTGCTAAGATTTTACTTAAGATTTTTGCATCTATATTCATCAGGGAGACTGGTCTGTAATTTTCTTTCTCTGCTTTAAATATTCCTGGTTTAGGCATCAGGAATATATTGGTGTCATAGAAAGAGTTAGGGAGAGTTACATCTTGCCCTATTTTTCCCAAAGAGTTTTTATAGAATTGGAACCAATTGTTCCTTTAATATTTGTTAGAATTTACTTGTGAATCCATCTGGACCTGGGGATTATTTCTTACGGAGTTCAATAATGACTAGTTGAATTCCTTATTCTGAGATAGGGTTATTTAAATATTTAATTTCCTCTTCATTTAAATTGGGCAAGTTATATTTTTGTAAATATTAATCCATTTCATTAGTTTGTCAAATTTATTCACATAGAATTAGGCAAAATGATTCATAATTGTCATGCTAATTTCCTCCCCATTGGTGGTGAATTCACCTTTTTTTCATTCATGATACTAGCAATTTGATTTTCATCTCTTTTTTGTAAACAAATTGACCAGAGTTTTATCAATTTTATTGGTTGTTTCCTCAAACTATCTCTTAGTTTTATTTATTAGTTCAATAGCTTCCTTGCTTTCAGTTTTATTAATTTGTGCTTTAATTTTTAGAATTTCTAATTTGATATTTAATTTGAAGTTTTTAATTTGTTCTTCCTCTATTTTTAGTTGTATGTTTAGTTCATTGATTTATTTCTTCTCTAATTTATTCATGTAACCATTTAAAGACATAATATATCCCTTGACTGCTGCCTTGATTATATCTCCTAGGGTTTGGTATGTCATTTCAATATTGTTATTATCACGGATGAAATAATTCATTCTTTCTATAATTTGTTGTTTGATCCACTCATTCTTTAAAAACAAAACAGGTTATTTACTTTCCAATTAAGTTTGTGTCTAAATCTCCCTGGCCCAATATTGCATATGATTTTTCTTGCATCATATTCTGAGAAAGATGTTTTCACTATTTCTGCTTTTCTGCAATAGATCATTAAGTTTTTATACCCTAGTACATGGTCAATTTTTGTGTATGTGCCATGTACTGCAGAAAAAAGTATATTCCTTTCTATCCCCATTCAATTTCCTCAATAAGTCTATCATATCTAAGTAGTCTAACAATCTATTTACCTCCTTCACTTCCTTCTTGGTTATTTTTTATTACATTTTTCTAAATTTGAGAGCTGCTGGGTAAGGTCCCCCACTAGGAGTGTTTTGTTGTCCATGTCTTCCTGTAGCTCTATCAACTCATCCTCTAAGAATCTGGATGCTATAGTATTGGGTGCATACATATTTTGTATTGAAATTACTTTATTGTCAGGGCGGGTAGGTGGTGCAATGGATAGAGCACCTGCTCTGGATTCGGGATTACCTGAGTAAAAATCCAGCCTCAGACAGTTAATAATTACCGGTGTTGCCTTGGGTAAACCACTAAACCCTATTGCCTGCCTTGCAAAAACTAAAAAAAAAAATACTTTATTGTCTATTGGTATCTTTTAGGAGGATACAATTTCCTTCCTCATCTATTTTAATAGCATCTATTTTTGTAGCTGATTTGTCTGAGATAAGGATTGCTACCCCTGCTTTTCTCAGTTCAGCTGAATCAAAATATATTTTGCTCCAAGCTTTTACTTTTACTGTATATGTGTCTCTGCTCCAATTGTAGGATTCTGGTTTTTAATCTATGCTGCTATTAACTTACATTTTAAGGGAGAGCTCATCTCATTTACATTCAAAGTTATAATTACTTACTCTTTATTGCCCTCCATGCTATCTTCTCTCTGTATTTTTCCCCCTTTCCCCCTTTATATTCCCCAAGTATTTTGTTTCTGAATACTGCCACCTTCAGTGTGCTTGCTCTCCTATATCAACCCTGCCCCTTTCCTTCCCTTTACTCTTTTCCCCTTCCTCTTTCCCTTCATTCTGTTAGTTCCACCTTTTTCTCCCCTTTCCTGTCACCCCCTCCCCTTTTCCCTTTTTAATACTTGAAAGGTAAGATAAGTTTCTTAACTTAACTGAGTGTATCTCAGTTAACATTAAGCCAAGTTTGATGAGATGAAGATTCAGGTGGTTCTCATCTCTTCCCATCTTCCCCTCAATTACAATAGGTCTTTTGTACCTCTTGATGTAATGAGATTTACCACATTCAATCTCCTCTATCCTCCCATCTTCTTCCTTGCCCCTTTTTAAGGAGGTATTGGTTTTATATTATTCTATCTGAGTCACAGAAAGTTCATAAGTGTCTATAACTTCTGGCTTAAGTATATTCTCTCTAATAGAGTTCTTGAGAGTTATTAGAGTCTTTCTCCCAGGTATCGATATAGCCAGTTTCATCTTATTGGATAGTAGGGTTTTTTCCCTTCACCCTTTTTATTTACCTTTTAATGTGTCTCTTGTGACTCCTGTGTAATGTCCAAATTTTCTATGTCGCATTGGTCTTTTCACCAGGAAATGTTGGAAGTCTCCCATTTTCTTAAAGGTCCATCTTTCCCCTGGACCAGAAGGTTCATCTTTGCCAGATAGTGGATACTTGGCTGCACTCCAAGCTCCTTTGTTTATCCTAATATCTCATTCCAGGTCCTTTGATCCCTTAATGTTGATGTAGCCATGTCCTGCATAATGCTTACTGTGGCTCCTTGTTATTTAAATTATTTCTTTCTGGCTGCTTGTAGGATTTTCTCTTTTGTCTGATAATTCTGTAATTTGACAGTAACATTTCTTGTTGTTTTCATTTTAGGATCTCTTTCCAGAGGGGATCGATGTATTCTTTCAACAACTATTTTGCTTTCTGGTCCCATGATATCAGGCCAGTATATCCAGGCTTTTTTTCCTCTTCAGTGTTTTCAGGAAATCCTATAACTCTCAGATTGTCCCTTCTCAATCGATTCTCAAGGTCAGTGGTTTTACTGATGAGGTATTTTATATTTTCTTCTATTTTTTGATCTTTTGGTTTTGTTTAACAGAATCTTGTTGCCTCATGAAGTCATTAGTTTCCACAGATTCCATTCTTTTTTTTAGAGAAGAATTTTTTTCATTTACCTTTTACAACTCCTTTTCCAATTCATCAATTCTATCTTTGAAGCAGTTTTCCATTTGCCCAAAGGTAATTTTGAGATAATTATTTTCCTTTTGTATTTGTCCAATTGTATTTTCTATGGATTTTTTTCTTTCTGCAAGATGTTAATTTTCTCTTGATATTCTTTTCCCAATTTTTCTAGTTGATTTTTAAACTCCTTCCTGATTTCTTCAAGGAAGTCTTTCTGGACTGGACACAAATTCATATTCTCCTCAAAAGTGCTAGATCTCTCTGGGTTAGAATCTGTTCCTTCTAAGTATTTCTCCATTGGACCCCCTTTTTTCTGGCTTTTCTTCATTTTTCTAGGATCTTGTGTTGGGTAAGGGTATGACTCTCAGAGATTTGTTTTCAAAACCCTAGAGACTTTGTTCCCTTGGCTTAGTAATTCCAAGTGCCAAGCAGTAAGGGTCAGGCTTGCTTTCTCTGGAGTGCTTGAAGCGCTCTCCCAAACCTGGAGGGAATGAGGAGGGAGTGAGGAGGGGCAGCAATGTTTGAGTTGACCTTGAACAATGGACTGGGCCCTGGGAGAGGAAGCCAGTCTCTGTAGTTCACATCTGATCCTGGGGGATGGGAGGCTGGCTACCATTTGTTCCTGGAAGTATGGAGCTCAGGTCCCACACAAGCTGGAAGATTTCCGGGCATGTAGACCTCCAGTTCCCCAGGCCAAAGACTCTTTCACTAAATTTACTTAAGTCTCTGCAACTAATACTGGTCCTCTGGCTTCCCCCAGCTACTGTCCCTGTAAATGCCTTCTGGTCTCTTCTCTTGGTTCATTCATGGTCCCTTGAGACAGACCTTGCTGGTAGTATTCTTCTCCTAACTTCTTTTTCAAGTTTTTGCTGATTTGCCTTGGGAGTTAAATTCCCAAATATTAAACATTACTTGTAGTTATTTTTAATGGGATTCCTCTTTCTATCTCTTGCTCTTGCAAAAAGACACCCTAAGCATAAAAAATTAACATGAATGAAGCCTTGCTCTTGGACTTTGTTGTACATAAATAGTAATGCTGATGATTTATGTGGGTTTATGATATACCCTAAGTGTTTTTTAGATCATTTTCTTGCTTTCTCTATAAATACCATTACATCATCTACAAAGAGAGAAAACGCTGCTGCCTCATTGCCAATTCTTATTCCTTCAATTGCTATTTCTTCTCTTTTTGCTAAAGCTAATATTTCTAATACTATATTGAATAGTAATGATGATAATAATGGGAATCCTTGTTTCACCCCTGATCTTATTGGAAATGCTCCTAGCTTATAATATCCTAGCTTATAATATCTGATGATGGTTTTTAGATAGATATTACTTTTTACTTTTAAGGAAAACTTCATTTATTCCTATATTTTCTGTTGTTTTTAATAGGAAAGGATATTATATTTTATCAAAGGGTTGTGGTTGTTCAGCATATATTGAGACAATCACATGATTTCCGTTGGTTTTTCTATTGATATGTTCAATATTATTGACCCCCTTCCTGCCTACTTGGTGTAAATTGTACCTGATAATGGTGTACTTTTCTAGAAATAACGATATAATCTATATGTGAAAGTTTTATTTAAGAATTTTGCATCAGTGTTCATTAGGGAGATTGGTCTATAATTTTTCTTTTTTTGTTTTGGTTCTTTCTTTTTTAGGTATCAGCACCATACTGGTATCATAAAAGGAATTTGGCAGAACTCCTTCTCCCATTTTTCTAAACAGTTTATTTTCATAGGAATTATAATAATGTTTGTCCTAAATGTTTGTTCTAATTAAACTGTAATTTAATATGGGTCTGGAGACTTTTTCTTTGGGAGTTTATTGGTGGTTTCTTCAATTTCTTTTTTTTTTTTGGAAAGGGATCATCTAAGTATTTTATTTCCTCTTCTGTTAATCTGGGTGGTTTGCATTTTTGTAAATATTCATCAGTTTCACTCAGGTTATCAAATTTGTTGACCTACAATTTAGCAAAAAAAGCTCATAGTTGTCATTTTACTTTCCTTCTCATTGTTGGTTGGTTCACCTTTTTCATTTTTGATATTGGTACTTTGACTATCTTCCTTTTGTAATCAGCTTAACCAAAAATTTATCTATTTGATTTTTTTCAGAAAACAAACCTTTCTTTTATTTATGAGATCAATGCTTTCTTGTTTTCAATTTCATTAATATCTTCCTTGTTTTTTGGAATTTCTAATTTATTATTTAATTGAGGATTTTTAATTTGTTCTTTTTCTAACTTTTTTAGTTGTATACCCAATTCATTGATCTCCTTTTCTGATATTTTATTCACTTAAGCATTAAGAGACACTAAAATTTTACCTAAAAACTGCCATGGCTGCATCCCATAAATTTTGGAATGATATCTCATTGTTATCTTTTTCTTGGTTATAATTATAGATTTATTCTATGATTTGCTGTTGACCCACTCATTATTTAAAATTAAGTTATTCAGTTTCCAAGTAATTTTTGATTTATCTTTCCATGACCCTTATTTGCTTGTAATTTTTATTGCATCATGATCTTAGAAGTATGCATTTATTATTTTTGCCTTTCTGCATTTGATTATAAGATTTTTATGCCTTATGCGCTTGGCCAATTTTGGTATAGCTGTCATGTACTGCAGCAAAAAGGCATGCTCTTTTCTATCCCCATTAAATTTTCTCTAGTGGTCTATAATATCTAAGTTTTCTAAGACTTTATTCATCTTCCTAATTTCCTTCTTGTTTATTTTGGGATTAGATTTATCTAGTTCTAAGTGAGGGAGGTTGAGATCACCTATTATCAAAGTTTTGCTTTATACATCTCCTTGCAATTCTCTCAGTTTTTCCTCTAGAAATCTGGTGTATATATGTTGAATAACAATATAGTTTCATTACGTATGGTTCCTTTTAAGAAGACATAGCTTCCTTCCTTAACTCTATTTTTGCTTTTGCTTTATTTGAGAAAGGGATCACAACCCTGTTTTTTTTTACTTCAAGTTGAAACATTTGCTGTAACCCTTTACCTATCTCTCTGCTTCAAATGTGTTTCTTGTAAACAACATAGTGTAGGGTTCATTTTTTAATTCCTCCTGCTATGTGCTTCCATTTTATGGGAGAATCTAATTCATTCACATTTACACTTAAGATTACTAATTCTGTATTTATGTCCCTGCTTTCTTTCTCCATTTATATTTTTCTCTTTCCTTTCCTCTTATTCTTATTTTTCAAAGTTTTACTCCCTTTAACTTTTCTTTGTAAAATTTAAATTTGATTTTATTTTCACTTATACTTTCACCTTTGCTTTTATCAATCTCATCTTTCCTTTCTTTCACTTCCTTACAATTCCCTGAATAGTATAAATTTTTAACCCTCTTTCTGACTGAATCTATTGATTACAATTTACTCAATATTGATACCCTCCTTTCTTATCCCCTAAAATTACAGATCTGTATGTCTCTTCCCATCATGTTATTTATCAATCAAGTACTATTAATAAGGTCCCATCAATCACTGCTTGATTAGTTGATTGCATTTTTGTTGGAGAAAGTTAAAGTACTATCAAAATATTATAACAGATTGATTGATTGATTGCTCGATTGTTTGATAAGCAGCATTGGCTCAATGTCACTAAGTATCCTCCTCTCTTCTGTCTCATCAGAAATATACTACTCAAGAGTCCTGAATTATATCAAATCATAATTTTTTTGCTTTATCCCCTTTTCAAGAACCCTTCAAGTATACACAATCCTTGTGAGTCAAAGTACCATTCAAAACCAAAATATTTCATAAACATTTGTGCCCCTCCCCTCTAAACTTTCTCCCATACTTCTCAGGATAGTAAATTTTGGATTGTAATCTAAGATCCTTTGCCCTCTGATATATTGCATTCCAGGTCCTCTGGAATTGAATTTGATAGGTCCTGTGTAAGTCTGATTGCATTTCCTTTATATTTAAATTGCTTCCTTTTTGCTACTTGCAGTATTTCCTCCTTTACTTGAGAATTCTGGAATTGGTTATAATAGCACTTGGAGTTTTTATCCTGGCATCTCTTTCTGGAGGCTTTCCTGATATTTTCCTGCAAGATGTTTTCCCAGGTTCTTTTTTTTGATCTAGGCTTTTTAGTAGTCCAATGATTAGCAAATTAACTCTCCTGGATCTATTTTCCAGGTTTTTGTTTTTCTTAAAAGATGCTTTACAATTTTTTTTTCATTTTTTTCATTCTTTTTATTTCTTTTGATGGAATCTTGTAGTCTTGTAGATTCATTTGTTCAATTTTAAATTTTAGGATTTTTTTTTCAATTAACTTTTGTGTTTCCTTTTCCAATTGGTCAATTTTATTTTTTGAAGAGTTACATTAATTTTCCAGTTGGTTATTTTTACTTTTAAATGAGTTGATTTCTTTAGTCAATATTTCATAGTTTTCTAGCATGACTGTCATTTCTTTTTACCATTTTTCTTCTTCCTCTCTACTTTGGTTTTAAAATTCTTTTTCAAGTTATTCCTTGAGATTTTGGATTTGACTCAGTTCATAGACTTTTTTGAGACTACCCCTTTGGGTAATTTTTCACTGTTTTCTTCTTTCGAGTTGGTGAGTGCTCTTTCAGTTTTTATGTTCAACTTGAAGTGTCTGAGCTCTAATCCTGGGGTATAGGGAGTGTAGAGCCAAACTTTTTATGCTGTGCCTGGGATATGAACCCTGGCTTATTGTAGGCCAAGATGTTTCCTATGAAGTCCAAACCTTGCCTTTACAGTAGTGTCTTATTTTCTCCTTTATGTATAAGTTCTACCTATGCCATGGCTTGTTCCCAGCCCATAAATGTCTTTTGCCCCAGTGATCCCAGAAGTCAGACTTTCTTTGCACTTGGGACCCTCCTTGATGGGTTTCTATCTAGTTACTGGGACCTATGCTGTTGTCAGGCTGTGGGAACCTGGACTGCACTGTGGCTTAAAGCCTCTCCCTAACGTTCCCACTCTTGTGCCTTACTGGGCTGTATTTCACCTTTCCCTCCAAAAGAGACAGACCTTCACTGAAGAGTCTCCATGATGTCTACCATTGGATCTTGTCTTTTTCATGGTGGGATCCATTGCTTTAATGTTTGTGCAGAGGCTACAATTAGTTATGATAGGGAAAACTCTGGGAGCATGTTAACTTCATGCTGCCAACTTGACTCTGGAATTTATTGTTAGGGTAGGATAGATTTTTAAACCTAATTGGGACTATATGTTATTCCCTCACTGGACCAAATCTGTTGAGTAGTTTTACTTAGTCTTCCCATCGTTCCTTCTTTCCCTCCACCATTATAGGTCTTTTTTTTTTAAATCTTATTTCATCTTATTTATCTTTTAATTTATCTGGTCTTCTTTATCTTCTAATGCCTAAGCTTTTCATTGTATAGTCTTTCTTTTTATGTTCTCATTGTTTTAATACTGTCTTGTACTTAACAACCCCTGTTTCAAAATATATTCCTTTTATCTGGCCTGAAAGAAATAATATTCTCCAATTGACTAAAAAAGCAGCATTGCTTCATGTTCATTAAATAGGCTCCCTTCTTCTGTCTCATTAGTAATAAATTACATCAAATTATAATAACTTTATACTTTACCCCCTTTTCAAGTACCCTCTATGGACACATGCAAACCTCATGGGCTAAATGTTCATGCACAACCAAATCAATTCATGAAGCATTTAAATGCCCTCCCCAGCTCACTCCCTTAAATTATAACCAAAGTGTCAAGCAAAGCAAAATCACTTCATGATCTCTTCATGACCATTCCTAAACTCTCTCTCCTTCTCTAGAACACTTTAACCATAGCTCTACAACCTTCCCCAACCAAAGTATTGGTTACATTCTATCCCTCTGTCTTTTTGGCACCCTAACCATAGTACTAAAACCTTCATTAATGAAAGTATAGATTATTATTTTCTAATCTCTTTATGTTCAACCTTGCTAAATATGGTCCCATTCTCTGCTCCTGTTGTACTACAACTCTTTAAATAAAATATCTAGTAAAGCAAAGTCACTTCTGACTTAATTATGTGTAGAGTCTCAAAATACTCTAAATACTGGGGTAGCCTGAAGGTCTCTTTTATGGACTCCGGTCCTTAAGAGATTGTAAAAAAGGGGAGACACTGGTACAGGACTATGCAGCATAGAATATCTTCATCAGAGAAATTACTGAGTTCTATGAGGAAGAAAGATTTAAAGTAGCTCAAAGGAAATGTGAGACACATTAGTTTAGCATAAACTCCCCAGATATTCACCTGTACTATTTGTGCCAAACCTGAGGTAGAGTATTCTGAGTCTGTAGTGGTCTGATCAGCCACATTTGGACACATTATAATTTGTCTCATAGTGATGTCATTTGGATCTTCTTTGATAACAAAATACAAGACACAACTATATCCATATCCTCTAAGGACAATCCCTTCAACTATATTCAGCCCTTTAACTACCCTAAGAGAAATGCAATTCTTAAGTTACAAGTATTATCTTCCCTTGTAAAGATGTATACTATCTATTTTTTTTGACTAGCATTTTCCCCCTTTCCATTTTCCTTTTCATGCATCTTTTGAGTCTTGTATTTGAAGATCCAATTTTCTGTTCAGTTCTAGTCTTTTACTCAGAAAATTTCGAAAGTACTCTAGTTGTTTGAAAATTCATCTTTTCCCTGACAGAATATGATGAATTTTTCAGGGAGTAAATTTTTGCTTATAAATCCAAGGTCCTTTGCCTTCTGAAATATCATATTATGGCTGGTCCTTTAATGGTTAAGTTGATCAATTTTGCGTTGGAATTTTTATTAGACTTATATTGTATTTAAATTGCTTGTTTTTGACTGCTTGCATCCTTTAGTTGAGAAATCTGGAATTTGACTATGATGTGCTTGAAGCTTTTATCCTGGGGTCTCTTTCTAGAGGTGTTCTGTGAATTCATTCAAGTACTATTTTGTCTTCTTGATCTAGTATATTAAGTCAATTTTCTGTCATCATTTTCTGGAAGATATTTTCTAGACTCTCTTTTATCTAGGCTTTCTGATAGACCAATAATTCATAAATTATCTCACCTGGATCTATTTTTCAGATTGTTTGTTTTTCCTAAAAGGTATTTTAGGTTTTCTTCAATTTTTTCAGCCATTTGGTGCTGTTTGATGGAATCTTGTGTCTCATGAATTCTTTAGTTTCTAATTGCCCAATTCAAAATTTTAGGGTTACTTTTCTTCAGTCAGTTTTTGTGTTTCCTTTTCCAGTTGATTTGTTTTACTTTTTCACTGAGCTGCATTGCCTTTCTAGTTGGTCAGTTTGACTTTTACATTCCCTTTCCCATTGGTTAATTATATATTTTAATGAGTTATGGTCTTCTCATTTTTTTATGTTTACAGAAGTTCATTTATTTGGTCATTTTATCATAATCTTCCTGCTAGAGTTCCTCTTTTTCATTTTTCTTCTTCTTTGGTTTTTAGAATCATTTTAAAGTTCTTCTATGAGGTTTTGGATTTGAATCCAATTCATAAAGTCTTTTGAGACTCCTATGTAGATAATTTGTCACTGCTTTCTTATAAGATGGCATTTTTAACTTCAGGATCTTTCTATGGTTAACATTCTTTTTTGGGTTTTTTTGTTCATTTTGATTGTTGAGCTCTGCCCCTGCTGCTATAGGGAGTGTAGTCCTCAGCTTTTTGTGCCAGGGTGGGTCTGATTCCTGGCTTATTGATTGCCAAGATGTTGCCTATGCAACCCAGGCATTGCCTATGCAAAAATTCATTTTCACCTTTATGTTTAGCCTCCACCACCTATGCAGTGGTTTATTCCCAGACCAGTCCCATCTGTTGCTCCAGTGTTCCCAGGTTTTAGATTTTGTCTGGGAATGGGTCCTTCCCTTCTTGCCTGCTATCTAGATCAAGAATCTGGACTTCACTGTAGCTAGAAGGCTTTTGCTGGCTTTCCTGCTCTCCTGCCTAACTGGGCTCTACCTCCTTTTTAACCTGATAGAGACCTTCACTGAAAATCCTCCATGATATCTACAGGTGAAAATTTGATTATTTTTTTGAGAAGATGGGATCTGTAGCTTTAATGCTTGTGTTGAGGCTTCATTTAATATTTTGTAAGGAAAAATTCTGGGAGCACGTTAACTTCACAGGGCTATCTTGGCCTGGTCCTGGAAGTTTCTGTACAGAGTTTTCTTAGGCAAATTCTTCACAACAGTAGTCAGTGAACAGGTGCTGGTACTTGTGGTAGCTGTAACTACTGGATGAGTCTAAAAAAGACAAGTTTATAATTGCTATCCAAAACTTTTGTCAATAAATCCCATCCTTTCTCCCTTACCCTACATAAATAAAACCTTGCATAAAGTAAGCAAACACACACACGCAAAAATACAGCTAATTCTGAAACAATTTTTCCCCTTAAAAATAGAAGAACGATAGTAAAATTTTAGTTGTTCTCCATTGCCTCTGATTTCATCATTAAAAGGAACCACCTACATGAGGAATTGATGTTTTGGCCTTCATTCTCAAAGGAGACCTTAACATCAGTGGGTGGTTCCATGCCAAGCATGTGAATTGGATTTGAATGAGGACTTGCTGTGCTAGGGCATCATTTTCACTTTCTTCTCCAAAGACATCTGGATCCAGGGACCAGATAAGAATCAGGATGACTGGAGATGACCTTGGATATCAGGCAATCAAGGTTAAGTGACTTTCTCAAGCTCACTCAGCTAGTAAGTGTCACATACTCGAGGTGGAATTCGATCTTCCATCCTCCTTCCTCCAAGGTCAATGCACCATTGCACCACCTAGTTGCCCTTTGGTGAGGAAATTTTCTCTACTGATACAGGTCAAAACTCCTCTGCAACTTATAGAAGGCTGCTTAGAGCACTGAGAGAGGTAAGATGACTGACCCAGTGTCACATAGATAGTCTATGTCAGCTGTGTGATCTAAACCCAGAACTTCCAAACCCTAAATCTTCTCAACATCAGCTTTATCATACTGATTCTCTATTCCTTCTAAAATAAACGTACTCTCCTCCCTTTAGTAATTTGAAATTATTTAACAATCTGATTCCAACCTATCATTCCAGATTCTTATTACTTTCCTAATTTATATAGTTGATTAATTCATCAAAACTATATTTAAGCACCTAAAACATGCTAAGACCTATGCTATTTTGGTCTCATTAACTTGCTCGTATCTTTCATCCTATAACTTTCCTCATGATGTTTCTTAGACTGTCACAAATATCTAGAATTTTCTCTTCTTTTTCTCCTCAATCTCTTGATAATCTCAGATTCTGCATTTTTTTTCTTCTTCTGAAAAAAAAAGCTTTCTTGGTTCTTTAAGTTCTTGATTTATTCTGAGAGGCTACTCTACACTAAATAAATAAGGATTTACTTGTTTTGGACCAAAATTGGCTTTTATCTTATCTCTCAAATTTAAACATATTGGCAAGGGTCCAACATTTATGCACATGGATCAAGTTCATTTAAGATTGTCTTAAAAATATGAGCTTCCTCTTAAATACAAAGCATTTATAGATTTTTATATTTAAAACTTTGAATGAGGGAATTCATGATTTGGGAGATTAATAATAGTACAAATGGGAAATTTATATTAATTTCTAGACATATTCTACCTATAGACTATCCTACATATACTACATATGCTCTCTTTTTTAAAAGAAAATACAATTTGATACATTGAGAAGTGGGATTGAGGAGCAAAAATGAACTTGATTCTCAGAGCACTGAAGTAGTATATATACTTAAATTAAAATATATTTTCTGACTGAATATATATCAGTGAAGGAAATACATCCCATTCTGTGCCATATATTGCATTACCATATCTTATTCAGTGCCACTTATACCATATGTCTAATATAACTTTAACATGACTTATGAAATAGAATGTCATTAAAGACTAAACTGAAACTACATTGCATTGGGTACTGAATCCTTTGTTGCTGAAAAAATCAAGGTTTACAGTTATATGGCATATCACCAACTTTTAGGTTCTATATTTTTCACATTTGGGGAATGGAAAAAGAATGTAGACAAAATGATAAGTTGTCCCCTTGCTACTTAAGTAAAAATTGCTTTGTTTTTGCTTATTCCTCTTATTATTTAAATTTGATTCTTGATTCATCTTCAACCTCTGCCTCCAACAAGAAGCCATGCTATTTACCTTTATTATGGTAGTGAAAGATCTCATGAATAGTATTTTCTTTTGTTCTGCATTTCAGAGTTTTGGTAGAAAAAATGACCTGTCTGCATCATGTTATTTTTATTTATGTTGTATGTCAGTAATTGTTCCATTTCCTATTTGATTTATGCTCTGGGAAGCTGAGACTGCCATAGGAAGCTGACTAACAGAATAAATATGCTACATAGAATAGCCAGGGATGGTGAAGAGTATTGTTACTTTGCAGTTGCTGCAATTTTATAACTGAAGTAAAATGCAAAAATACATAGAATAGCAGAACACTGTTTTGACTGCTAATGTCCCCAGTCATCATTTTTGGTTAAGGTTATGTAACAAAGGTGAACTATGAAGAGAATAATCAAAGAGAAAAGTCAAAGAGGAAAATCCTTTCATAGGATCAAACAATAAAATAAAATTAGGCACCTATCATGTGACAAGCACGGTATTAAAATCTGGAAATATGGATGGAGTCAAGGCAGGGATTCCTGTGAGCTTCTCCCTCAAACTACTCCAAATACCTTTAAATAATGGTTCTAACTAAATTCTAGAGTGGTAGAACATACAAAAAGACTGAGTGAAACAATTTTCCAGTCAAAGACAATTTGGAAGATTTGCTACACTTCCCCAAACACTCCTCCATCAATAGCTAGGAACAAATATATGTGCATATCTGTAAACGAAGAAAATACAAAGAAAGTCCTTTGAAAATTAAAAAAAATGATATTTTACATATATATTTGCATGACAATGATCATAAACGTGGATAAATATAACATTTTATAGTCTGTATTTATATATTTTGAAAGTATTTTGAAAACTTTAATTTATATAGTTTTAAAAATGTTTTCTTTATATTTATTTTGTTTATAGGTTAATAGATCTAGTAAAGGGATGTGAAATCCCTCTATTCTAACCTCTGATATGAAAGATGAAGAAACTGAAGTCAAGTAACTAAAGTAAATGAGCCAGTTTCAATGGAAATAAGAATCGGAGAACAGCTGGGTGGTGCAGTGGTTAGAGTACCAGACTTGCAGTCAGGAGGACCTGAGTTTAAATCCAACCTAGGATTCTTCGTAATTACCTATCTGTGTGACTTTGGGCAGGTCACTTAACCCCATTGCCTTAGGGGGAAAGAAAAGAAAAAAAAAAGAAGAATCAGAAGAATTTGAAGCCTATTGTTCTAACTCCATATTTTGGTTCTTTTATAAGAATTTTGTGAGTTAGTGCAATAACTATTGATTTCATTACATAGACAGCAAAACTGATGCTGGTTGGGGTAAATGATTTTCCCATGGTTATCCAGCTGTTGTAGCAATGGTACTTCAAATCAGGCCTCCTACTGTTAAGTTTTCTTGAGCACAAAGATCAAGAAAACAACTATTATTGCTTATTTTTAGTTAAATAGAAAAAAAAAATGTGCAGAATATTTTTTCTGGATAAGAGAAGAAAACAACCTAGAAATCATATCATTTAAAAACAAATCATGATTTAGGTTTTAATTGATGTACTTAAATATTTAATATACCAGTGGCAGTTAAAGGCCTTTGCATAAGACCTGAAATAAAAGGTTACCCTTCTTGTTTTCTCTTTTAAAAAGATGCTTTATCTGAAGTGCAGTTCTTAGGAAAGTCAATAAATTTTCAAAGTCTCCCTAATCTTTCTAATTTCTGATATTTTCTCCTTCTATTCTTCTGCCTTCTTCCTTTTCTTCCCCTTCTTCTTTTGCCTTTCTCTTCCTCTCCTCTCATTAAATTTTTGAGATTTGTGGTAAATGAAATAGTTGTATATGTGTGCAAAAGAGCTTGTTTCTTGGAAAAAATAATATCCATAATATCTGTGTGTTTATTAAACAAGTTGCCTTTTTTGACTGTTCAGTATATGAAAATATTGTAAAAATGTATCAAGAGTTACAGGGTTGGGGAGGCTAGGTGGTGCAATGGATAGTGGCCCTGGAGTGAGGAGTACCTGAGTTCAAATCTGACCTCAGGCACTTAATAATTACCTAACTATGTGGCCTTGGGCAAACCACTTGACCCCACTGACTTGCAAAAACCTTAAAAAAAAGAGTTACAAGTTCAGTTTTTTCCTGGAATGTTTGTCTGTTAGTCATCCAGCAAACTGAAATTACCTTCTTGGCATGTTGCAAACATCATTTGTCTTCATTTATATTCTAAAGATTATTTTCTTTCCAATGACATGAACTATATTTGAATTGTGGTATTCCTCTCATCTTCCCAGCATCAAGTGCATTACTATTTTAAATCCGTGTTTGTTGATAATGATTGTACATTTTATACATTTTCATTTCTTCTCCATCTTGTTAGACTGGGAAATTATAGCATGTTACTTGGGTAGACTGAAGATTTCTTTCTTTCTTTTTATTTTTTAATTAAGTCTATGTCTTCAAAAATCAGATTGGATTTCTGTTTGTCATGCTTTGAGGAATTATCCTTGGTCATTTTGCTTAAGAATGCTATATTTATGGAGCTTTGCATCTCTACCTTATAGAATTTCTTCATTTAGTGTTTTCTTTTACAGCTCTGTCAACATTGTAGTTCACTTGGAATACAGATTGGGGTATAGTATAACCAATATTTACTTGACTGCACATGAGGATGGATCCATCAAACCAGTGAGGGATGCAAAACTGAAATGAATGCAATATGAAAGTGCAAAGTGACTTTATTGGACTGCAAAGTGGTTGTAAAGGAAGTGGTTGCATTTCTGTAGTATATTACAAATATTTCCTTGATGGTAGTAATTTAATTTTATTTCAAAAAAATACTTAATCTTAAACAGAATTAGTATTAGGTCATAAAGCAATAAATATTTGTGACACATTCATCATGAAAAAATTTTAATAAATTTTAACAAATATGTTGATTAGAAATAATTTCTATGCTTTAATGTCATCTAGCTTTTATAGTAGATTTGTTTCCTGTTATCTACTAGAGAAATTTTTAAGCCATACCATAATTCAATGCATACACTGTATATTTGTGTGTTTGTGTGTCTGTATGTTTTGATCTCCTATTTTTTCAATAAATATGTTTCAGTTTTGCATGCGATATCACCTTGATAATAGCATTAAAATTGAGAATGTTGCATAGTACTTTAAAGTTTTTAAAGCAGGGGGTGGCTAGGTTGCACAGTGGATAGAGCACTGACCCTGGATTCAGGAGTACCTGAGTTCAAATCTGGCCTCAGACACTTAATAAGTACCTAGTTGTGTGGTCTTGGGCAAAGCACTAACCCCATTGCCTTGCAAAAATATTGAAGCAATTTCTATATAATGTATATTGTGTGTGTGTGTGTATATATATATATATATATATATATATATGCATACACATATTTATGTATATATGTGAATATAGATGTATGAATATATACATACATACATACATAAAAACTCATTTGATTCTCACAACAATTCTATGAGGTAAGGGATATGACTATCTCCATTTTACACTGAAGAAGCAGAGGTATGGACTGGTCAAGTGATTTGTTCAGTTTTGCAGTAAATATCTGAGATAGGATTTGAATTTAGGTCTTTCTACATTCCATCTTGACTTTAATCACTTTAACTAGCATGATGACTTCAACAGGCATTGATTCTCGATTATAACACATCAAAGCATGAAAGTCATTTTTAGTTGTAAAAACAAATTATGTGATTTATAATAAGTGAAAAAAATCATTAAGAGTGGGAAATTGAAATGGTGTTATGTGAATATATTAGAATAAAACTAACTCCATTTTTCAAAGTCCCTTGTGTTTTATTGAAAATAGAGAGAAGAAACAGTTTGTGAAATCCTTGCACTGATGCTGTTTACAAAAAGCTCAATCAGAAAGATCTTAAACTCCTTAGAAATATTACATATGTGCTAATTGAATAGCATAGCTATTCCCTAAAAAGTGGGGAATCAGTTGACAAGAGTATTTTATCCTCCTCATTGATATCTGTTTTTTAAATTTTATTTATTTTAGTCTCTGAATAATAGAGAACTAGTTATCATTTTAGGTTGCAATTTCAAAAATTCCCAAATTGTGTACAACTTGAATTATTTCCTTATTTATAAAATCAGGGAAATTTTGGCACCTTACCTCCCAGTATTGTTGTGAAGATCAAATGACATAATATTTGTAAAATAAAATGTTTTACAAATTTTAATCAACTATATAAATGTTAGCTATAATTAGCATTCATTTTATTATTTTTGTATGCATATAGAATACTAATGTATTCAAATTAATTTGTGATATTATTGATTTGAGATTTCATATCAATGGCAAAAATTGAAATTGAAACTCATTCATACAGATCCCATTCTTTGTATTTCTTGACTAGATTCTCCCATAATTTTGATGAAGAGGAAATATTAAGGAGAATCATAATTGTGCTCACCGGTCATATCTTGTGAACTTCTGATTCTAACACCTCAACTCCTTCTGAGATGTAAATCCACTGAGATACTAGGAGTTATCTCAGTCTTTCTCATCAACTCCTGCCTTCCCCTTCTCTGAGCACCTACCACATGACCTGCTTCACTCACTTGTGAGTGACACCTGTCAAGTTCAGGTGTTAACCACTTCTTAACTCCTCCCCCAGATTTTTCTGACACAGACAACATACTGGGCTCACTAAAAGCCCTGCTCTTCCTTTCTGCCAGCTTGCTGTTATCAGCCCAGTTGTGCTTGCAACTCTCACTGATCTCTTCCCCTTATATTGCTCTCCTTTATGCTGTCCAGTTGCTAGCATGAGTTTGCAGCTATTTTCCTCTCTTAATTTTACTAACTCAATTTCTTTACCTTTGTAGTTTATTTAGGAACTATGTGAATTTCCTTATAATCCTTTGCTGTAACCTGTCTATTAAGTTCATGATGTCTTATATTTTTGGATCGAGAGCCTTACCAATCGATGAACCTGCAATCTTTCACAAGCCATGGCCTCTACCTGACCTCCAAAGCTAGCAATATAATAGGGCCTTTGTTTGAGATCTTCCAGTATTTCACTTCTCATTCTTTTTCCTTATCCCATAATGAACTCATATTTTCTTCTCCTGCTTTTGTTTGTTTTTGGCAAGACAATGGGATTAAGTTACTTGCCCAAGGTCACACAGCTAAATCATTATTAAGTAGTTGAAATCATATTTGAACTCAGGTCTTCCTGATTCCACAACAGATCCTCTATCCACTGTGCCACCTAGCTGCTCTTTTTTTATTATTTCTTTGATACTATCTTTTCCTTCTGTTCCCTCACTAGTTATATATTGAACCTTGCTCACAAGCACTAATTGCTTCTCTTTTGTCCTCTGAATCATACTTTTTTAAATTACTTGGACACTACTGCATTTGAAACCTCAAAACCTTACTCATTAGGGATAATATTGGATTTAAAACACTGAGCTGGTACAATGGATACAAATGGTGGGCTTCAAGCAAGACAAGTCTTACTTCAGAAACTTTCAAACTGAGTGACCTTGAGGAAATTGCCTATTCCTTTCAAGCCATTTCCTCATCTATAAAAAGGGATAATAATTGTACCTAATTTGCAAGATTGTTGAGGTAATCAAATGAAATCACAGATGTATAGTGCTTTGCACATCTTAAAGGAATTTTTTTCTTGCTGTTGTTGTCATTTAAACATACACCTCTGTTTCAGGGAAAACCTAAAGGTCACTAAATGTCCGTTGTAATTCCTTACTACCACAAACTTTATTTCAACCTAAGAAGCAAATTATAAGTATTAATAATTTAATAGTAAGGCAAAACTTTACATGCCACTGATTTAAAAAATGAATTATATTTTCACTTTTAATTTCTCACTGGAAATCTTATATAATTTGATGACTTTGGAAGGTCTCTTCCTTAAATTTGCTGTTTGACGGAAAAAAAATGTGACCATATGGATTGGTATATTTCTTTCAATAGGATACTATAGTTTTACAGGTCACACTTTTAAAAAAAAATTATTTATTTAAAGCAATGGGGCTAAGTGACTTGCCCAAGGTATTTACAGGTAAATAATTATTAAATGTCTGAGATTGTATATGAACTTAGATCCTCCTGACTCCAGGGCTGGTGCTCTATCTACTGCACCACTTAGCTACCCTTACAGGTCATACTTTAAAGACAGACATCTAAATCTAATAAATTAAAAAAAATTTTATAATATTTGTTCTCAACCTATTTGATGTCAGGCAATTTGGTGAAGCTTATGAACTCCTTCTTCTTAGACTAAGGTTTTTAAATATATAAAATAAAGATATAAAATAAAGATATATATATATATATATATATATATAGAGAGAGAGAGAGAGAGAGAGAGAGTTAAAAAGGAAACCACTTTTGTTGAAATAATTATGCAAATATATTTATATTTAAAATAAACAAGCTCACAAACCCCAGGTTAAGAAAACTAATTTAATAACTTCTCAGATAATATAATCAAATCCAACTCAATAAGGGCATAGTTGGGGTGGCTAGGTGGCACAGTGGATAAAGCACTGGCTCTGGAGTCAGGTACGGCTCTGGAGTCAGGAGTACCTGGGTTCAAATCTCGTCTCAGACACTTAATAATTACCTAAGCTGTGTGGCCCTGGACAAGTCACTTAACCCCATTTGCCTTGCAAAAAAAACTAAAAACAAAATAAGAGGATAGTATATAGACTTCTCTTATGATGAATTAATAATTGCAGTAGTTTTCATTATATCTTTCCCTTCACTACTAAATTCCTTAAGAAAATTATATTAGGAACTTTTACTTCCTCTCCTTTTATTATTTTTAAAATCCTTGCCAAGTTGGCTCTCAATATCATTACTCACCTGAAACATCTCTCTACAAAATTATCTATTTTTAAAAAATTTTTCTAGTTTAATTCCATTTCTCAATTTTCATTCTTCTTGAACTGTCTGAAACATTTGAAACCATTGATCACACCTCTCCTATATGCTCCCTTCTGTCTAGGCTTTTGAGATATTGTTCAGTCTGCATTTTCCTCCTATCTGTCTGTCAGTCTCCTCTGCTGGATCTTTTTTTTATTCATGTCATGTGCATTAGCCATCCCCACTCCCAGTCTCTAGAATCTGTCTTGGTGCTTTTTTCTTTTTCTACTCTAATGTCTCTCATGGTGATTTTATCATGCTATGGGTTCCATTGTTGTGTCTCTGCCAATAATTCTCATCTATGTATATCCAGTCCTAAAGTTTCTCTTGAGTGACAGTTCTGAATCTCTAGTTGCCCTTTGGACATTTCAAACTGGATGCCCTGTAGATATCTCAAATTCAGTGTCTAAAAAGCAAAACTTATTATATCTTTATGTAAACCTATCTTTTTCTGAACAGGCCTGTTGTCATATCTTGTCATACCTTCTGAACATCTCTCTTCTTATTCATCTATCTTCATCATTCCGTTTTCTCCACTCACACATCCACGACCCTATTTCAAGTCCTCATGACTTCTCATCTATATTTTCTGATTAGTGTCTCCATTTATTTAATTCCATTTACTTCATATGATTTCCAGGACCAATTGTAAGGGTCTCTTGTTTGGTATATAAATATTTTGATGTAGGAGGTGAATGAAATTGATTGCTGGGACTGTGTGCAGAAGAGTAACATTAACTCCAGGTATCAGGTGCTACAATCACATGGACATGCTGACAGAAGTCAACGACAATGCTAATTACCTCAATTGTGTAACAATTTATTTGCTTCTGGCAAAACATGAAGCAAGCCACAGCCATTTTGACTGTACATACAAATTATTCTTGTGACTAAGTAATTGATGAGTATGAAGAATCCCAGTGGAAGACAGAAAAAAACCTATTATGTTAGAGATAGAGGAGGAGACCTCTGATCAACTCAGCATCATATGCATATATTCATATGTCTATTAGCTAATTTACTTCTGAGTTCACAAAATTGCTCTGGTAAATAGTTATATTACAAAATTCTGAGAGTTCTACAAAACTTGATGCTGCAAAGTTCAGAGAAAAGGTGGTGGTGAGTTCATGCAGAACACCTGGCAAATCAACACCTAATTCTTTTCTTAATCGACTGACTGAATGGCATTTTTCATTTTTATATTTTCATTTACACTTTCACATTTTCAATCTCACAAAGGTTTACAAATCTGATTATGGGGTGTATAGCCATAAAACAAAGCATAAGAGACATCAATGTATCACATACTGTAAACAGTATACTGTAACAATGCATAAAATTGCTTGCTTTGAGTGCTACCATGCACTGCAATATATAACTTGTAAACCAAAAACTGTTTGGAATTATTTTTGTCGTTATTTACAATAAAGCACATTATGTTGAAAAATACATGCTTACTGAAAATTTATTAGTTAATTAGTTGTTTTAGATTCATTTGTGTTCTTAGGGCAGTAAGGAAGAAACTAACATAAATTGCAGTTATAATTAATCCCTTGTGAATTCATATTTTGGCCCAAATTTGGCAAAAATATTCAGCAATGGAATGAAAGGGGAAAAAATTTCAGCACCAAAAGAGTTAAAACTTATTGTAATCAGGAAGCCCCCTATCCTCTCATTATTGTTTCACTGTTATGTTTTATTTTTATATTCTACATACTCTGCCATTCAGCTACACAAGGCTTAATTGAATACAACACTCCATCTCCTGCCTGTACTTATGTCCTGACTCCATACTTGAATGCTCTCTCTCATCCACCTTCTAGTTAACCTGGTTTTCTTTTTCTCAAACCTCCTCTTCCTTAAGGTGTCCTTTCCTGGTCCTCCAGTTGCTAGTACCTTTCCCTCTAAGAGTATCTCTTATCTACTCTATATATACTCAGTTATTCACATGTTACCATTCCTCTCTTCTCCCTCTTGCCAATGAGAACATAAAATCTTTGAGGACAGGAAATTCTTTTTGCCATTCTTTGTATTGTTTGGCACAATGTCTGGCACAGTAGTTAGATCACCTAAAATGGAAGCAGAAATACCTTAATCAAAATACACTCTCACTCTTAACTACCTGTGTAATTCTGGACAAGTCACTTAACCTCCATCTGCTTCAGTTCCCTCTTTTACAAAATTGGTAAAATAATAGCCTCCATGTCACTGTTTTGTTATGAAGACCAAATGAAACATATTCTTTTGTTTCTACAGATTTCACTTTAAAATAATATTTAATGTTTAGATTTAGAACATTTTTATATGACTTTAACTTTGATATTTTTGTCTGAAGACTGTTCATATTCTTTGAACATTTATCAAATGGGGCATGACATATTCTTATAAATTTAACTCTATTCTTTATATAGTTGAGAAATGAAGCCATTATTAGAGATAAGTGCGATTAAAAAAAATCCCCATTGTTTTGTTTTTCCTTCTAATTTTGATTACATTGGTATATGCAAAAATTTTTAAATTTTGTATAGTCAAAATTATTCATTTTATATTTCATAATTATAGTTCTTGTTTGGTCCTAAATTCTTCCCTTCTTTATAGTCTGATAGATAAACTATTCTGCACTCTTCCTAATTGCTTATGATTTTACCTTTTATATCTAACTCATATTCCTATTTCGACCTTGAAATGTTGATCTATACCTAGTTTTTTTATTTTTCACTTTTTCTCAACAATTTTTGTAAAATAATTAACTTTTGTCCTCAAGATTTAGATCTTTGGGTTTAGCAAAGATTAATTGTTATAGTCACATACATGTTGCAGGTACTACAGTGTATTGTGTATCTATTCCATTGATGCACAACTTTGTTTCTCAATCAGTATTGGATAGTTTTGATAAGTTCTTTATAATAAAGTTTGATATCTAATTCAGACATCACTTTCCTTCATACTTTTTTCATTGATTCCTTGGTATTCTTGACTTTTTTTCTTCCACATGAATTTTGCTGTGAGTGTTTTCTAACTACATAAAATAGTTTTTCAGTAGTTTGATGGGTATAGTTTTGAAAATTAATTGAGTTGAAATTATCATTTTTATTAGAAAATTGAGATCGAAAGAAGTTGTGACTTTTCACGGTCCCACAGGAACCACAAGATCCCCCTAACTTTCAGACTCACGACCTGTGAGTTCCACCTCAATGCTCTTTCTATTTTTCATGCTATTTAACAGACTAACAAGTTTTTGCTATATCTCATGGAAAACCCTTCCAAATCCTTCCAAAGCTCCCCACCTTAACAGAGGTTGAATATCAGATGCCTATTAGTTAGTGAAGGGCTCCACAAGATCATACTTTCAATATCAGAAGAATTAAGATATTGGGGGCTTTATGATACTTTCCAAAACTTAGAGCCTGTAGAAACATCAAGTCAGGCACTCTTTGTCAGTTCAATGACTGGATCCCATAGAACCATTCTATAATTGATTCACCTAACTTACCAAAAGTAAGAAATTATAATTTGTGACTAGGAAAATCATAATGAATTATTGTAAATTAATCAGTATGTACATATTTCATAGAAGAAATGCTGCAGGTAACCTGAATGTGAAAAAGCTATATCAAATAATTCAGTTTTCAAAAAATATATACTGACATGGCACAACTCTTCCCAGTCATAGAACTGTTTGAATGAGTGGAAATGCATATCAACATCACCCTGTCTGAATTTAGTAGATATTTGCAATAATATACTATAGGCTAAGACATTTATCAGTATTAAAATACTAATCACTATCAATCAGGAATGTTAATCAGTAATGTTTTTCCATAAAATCATGCCTTTCTTGCTCAGAACCTGCGTTAGAAATTTGCTTAGGCTATCTAAACTGTGTGCTAGAGAGAGCTGAAAATGTTAGCTTAAATTAGTTGTTATAGTATAGGTATCTCCATTTTGACATGACAGAATTCTAAAAGATCTCCTTAATGTAGAAAATTTGACAAGAGCTTTAACTGTCTCAATCCTAGACTTAAAACTCTTTTTAAAAATTCATGGGAGAAATATGAATACAATTTATATATTTATAAATAGATATACATACATATTCTTATATACATGTTCACCCAGACACACAGAAATTTATATGCAAATATAATTTATTTTTATGCCAAAATTTTAGGCAATATTTTAGTAAAGAGATGAATGTCAGTGAAACATGTCTCTAATTTTAAATATACACAAAAGTCAGGAATAATATGAAGCAAGTGAAATGCAAAAGCTATAAAATTTATGAAATTAATGGACCTGATTCTATTGAGAAATAGATTCATAATTCTAATCTGAGATGAGATATTTTAAATGAATTGCTTGCTATATATATTTCAAAGAAGCATCTTTCACTTCATTTAACCAGGAATCTCTTGACATAGTTTATCATCATTCAATCAGTTAGTATTTTTATTAATCACCAAAATTTACTTTTGCTCAATAAGCTTATATATGTCATTCTATTAATCTATTTTTAAAAGTGCATTTAACATAATTTAACATTAATAACCATATAAAAGAAATACTTCTCCATTTTCAATATGACAAATTCAAATAATATCTTTTCATATTTGACTTGATAGAGCAGAATGAGAAGCAGTAGGTAAAAGTTCAGTAGAATTGATGATTTTTGAGGTTCTCTAAATTTTGAAATTCCATAATTTTATATATTTCAGGGCTTATATTATTATATCTATATAAGTGATTCAATTATATCAAATGAAGAAATGTATGACTATTTCAACTGAATGGTGAACTAAATTTTATGGAGGGCTCCAAAATCATTCAAGACTATATGCTTCCCACCTTTGAGGGCCAAGGTCTAGTATAAATGACTTACTGCTCAATTTAAATTTTTGTATTTTATCAGAATAATTTTTTTCTTGTCCCATAGCTTGCATTTTGAAGATTGTAATTTCCAGAACCCTTTTCCCTATATCATTGTCCTTGAATTTCACTTTCTTTTTTCTTACTTTCCTCCCTTTTTTCTTTCCCTCTTTCTCCCTATTTCATTCTTTTTCTTCTCCCTCATTCTTTTGTCTCTCTTTCCCTACCCTTCTTCCTTCCTTGTCTTTTCTATAGTCACAGAACAGCTTTGAAAAGTTCATTGTCATATGTCAATGACTAGAGAACTATAGAAAGAACGTGTTTGAGATATTTTACCTCTGTGACATTTGGTTTCTTTTTAAATTTGAAAGTTATCTGATTTCATAATTGTAATATTCTCTCCATAAGAGCAAATTGCAACCACTCTATATTTCATAAGTTGAAAAATTCATCATGTAATAGCCAACTTCCTAGATATTAAATTCTCAGTAGTGAATCAGGCTAATCCCTATGTGACAGAAGCAATGTCTGCTGAATAATTCATCCTTTAAGTCTTTTTCAGCTGGGTAGGGCCTTTCAGAACCTATGCTCCTTTAGTCTCCAATGGTTTTGAGTCACCTCTGTATCACAATGAAACATGTGTCTAAAAATTTAATGGAGGATAAATATTGATAATTGTTTTATAAAATAGTTACAGGTAAAAATGTTGTCCAGAGAATATCATTCTAGAAGTTACATTAGAAATATTTTGGGATTAAAGAGTTGTCAGAATTTAAAAATCTGAAGGCATTTTATACAGGTTTCTGTTTATAGATTTTTAGCTTGATGGGAAAAAGGTCAATATAATTACTTAATAATGATCCAGCATTCATGAAACAAGAGGATGACTGCATTTGAGCATTCCTTCTTTTCCTCTCCTCCTCTCTTCTACATTTTCTTCATTCTTTGCATTTTTCTTCCTTTTCAAAATTATATCTATTATTCATTATACATGTTCATGGCAGTTGTATGATTCTTTTGAGAAGTTTCGGAATAAAAGTCACTTTACTTAAGAGTTTGGGGCTTACCAAGAGTATAATGGTTTAGTCTTGATCTGTTTTATTCCTCTCCAACCAATTACTTATTACACAAAAGACAGACACAGTTGGCAATCAAACTTGTTTTTAAGCAAGCAAAATACTAAATGAGGAAGTTTTTCAGATACATTTAGATGCCAGAATACAAAAGTACAAAGAGTCTCAGAATAAAGGATAAAAACAACAGTCCAATCAGGAAATTATTGCACCTAAAAACTCCTTCCTTTACTGTCTGTGGAGGAAAAGGTGCTGAGTAGGAATCATGGAATCTGTCAGGGTGCTGGCTCATTACCATATGCCAGTGATGCCATTCACATCTCAGAGCCTTCACTCTTTCTCATTGCCTGTCTTCATCTTGTTTTAGCTTTTCTTTTTTATAAATCTTCCATCCAATCAGGGATCACAACTCTCTACACTATCATCGGGCTCAGAGAAATCTTAGTCAATTGCAATCAAGTGTCCTCTACATATTCTCAGTGTCATGGAACTCTTCTGCAGATCTTCAAACTTGCTTGGGGTTGGGGCTATGGGTCAAATCTTGAGATTACATTAGATGCCCACTGAGGTTCCTTGTAATTCTATGCACATTATTCTATATAATTAATAATATTTACATTGGTAAAAGTAACAAAAGCAATTTTTGTGTTTAATTCAGCATTTACTTTAATTTTATGTAATCTATGAAGATTATAAGTTTATATATATGGTATATATTACTGAGTATAAAATTTATTTTATGACTAATCTTCATAGTACTTTATAATATAAATTTTGAAAAAGAAATAGTCAGTGACATTGAACATTTTGACCAAGATGGCAGAGAGAAGGCAGGCACTGTGCTAAACTCTTCTGTCTTTCTCTCAAAATCAACAATGATCAAGCCTCTCAATAGATTCTCCAGCAATTGAACCCACCAAAGAACAGTGAAGACAACCTTCCAGCTAGGTATGTCAGGGAGGAGAGTGGGCATACCCAGGCCAGACAATAGAGATTCAGGGACTCATCAGTGGGACAATGTGGGGGGACTAACCTAAGAAGAACCTCAACTGCGGGAACAGAAACCTTTGTGGTGGAGTCAGTGTGGCAGATGAACTGGGAGAGCTCCAGCTCTCAGGACCCCTCTTCAGCCAGCACAACTGGTCTGGATAACTGGGAGCCCCTTGGGTTCTGGTGGGAGAACCTGGGGTACTATGATGTTAACAGTACAAAAAACAGGCCCAAGTGTTCCTGCTTTTCCCAATAGTCCCATATGTCGGCAGTAAACAGGCATTTCCATCCATGACTAGTCTAGCCCAGAAAATAGGTTGAAAGTATAAACAGCCCCAGGCACTGGGAGTGAATGACTAAGAGACTGATATCTTCAGCACAGACAATCCAGAGAGAGCTATGGCATCCCTTAAAAATTGGTCCACTTAGTGACAACATGGAGTTGTTGCCCTGGCACCAGGGCAGTAGGCAAACCTTCAGGATTCTTTTTTAAAAAATCTTAATTCATTTATTAATTTTCAGTCATATTTATATGCATTTTCCAAATTACAAAATTTCCCTTGATCCTCCATTCCCACAAACACCCATCAGCAGGGAACAGTTGGGTTGGCATTTTAGATACATATTTTGTTAAAATGTATACAAATTAGTAGTTTTTGGCAAGCTAAATTAGGATTAAAAGAAATATATATATATATATATATATATATATAGTCTACTTTATAAAAATTATCATGTATATGATAATTTTTATAAAATAGACATCAGATTCAGAAAGGCTATTTTTTCTGTGTGTTTTGTTTTTCTTCCTCTGGTTGGCAATAATACAGTTCATAACCAATTAAATACAGTTGTCATAGCTCCCTGGACTGGTGAGAGGAGCTGCTTCCATTAGGGAAGTTCATCTCATAATGTTGTTGAATGTACATTGTTCTCTTGGTTCTACTCCCTTCACTCAGCATCAGAGGCTGAATTATTCCATAATTCTCTAGACTCTGACCATTTATGGTTTCTTAATAGAACAATAGTATTCCATAGTATTCATGCATCATAACTGGTTTAATTATTCCCCAATAGATGGACATCCCCTCAATTTCCAATTTTTTTGCTATTACAAAAAGAACTGCTATGAATATTTTAGAACATGTAGGACTTTTCCCATTTTTTATATTTTTTTCTGGATTTAATATAATTTTTCTAGATTTAAAATTGGAATTGTTGGGTCAAAGTGTATGAACAGTTTTATTGCTCTTTAGGCATATTGCTCTCCAAAAAGGTTTGATCTGTTCAGAACTCTACCAACAATGCATCAATGTCCTAATCCTCCTACAACTTCTCCAAAATTGATCATCTTCCCTTTTTCTCATCTTGACTAATCTAATAGGTATGAGATGATAACTCATTGTTGTTTTAATTTGCATTTCTCTAATCAATAGTGATTTGGAGCTTTTTTCATAGCATTAGTTTCTTCATCTGAAAACTGTCTTTTCATATCCTTTGACCATTTATCAATCGGGGAATGAATTTTGATCTTATAAATTTGATGTAATTTTTCATGTATTTTAGAAATGAGACTTTAATCAGAATGCTTGGTTGTGAAGATAGTTTTCTAGCTTTCTGCTTTCCTTTTGCATTGATTTTATTAGTGTAAAACCGTTTTAATTTAATATAGTCAAATATAGTCAAAATCATTCATTTTACAGTTTATAATGTGCTCTAATTCTTCTTTGGTCATAAATTTATCCCCTTTTCCATAGATCAGATAGATAGAGTATTTTTTTGGTCTATTAATTTATCTGTGGTATTACTCTTTGTATCGAAATCCTGTACCCATTTTGAACTTATTTTGTTATAGGGTGTGAGATGTGAATCATTACCTAGGTTTTGACGTACTATTTTCCAGTTGTCCCAACAATTTTTGTCAGTGAGTTTTTATCCCAAAGTCTATCAGTCTTTGGCTTTCTCAAAAAGTAGATTTCTATAGTCACTTACTGAAGTTTTTTTTAAAAACTATCATAATCCACTCATCCAATACTCTATTTCTTAAGCAATACCAAGCAGTTTTGATGACTGCCACTTTATACTATAATTTTAGATCTGGTAGACCTAGGTCACCTTCCTTTACATTGCTTTTCAATCACTTCTCTTGCTACTCTTGCCTTTTTGTTTCTCCAGATGAATTTTGTTCCTATGTTTTCTAGCTCTGTAAGGTAGTTTTTTTGATAGTTTGATTGGTATAGCACTGAAAAAGGAATTTAATTTTGGTAGAAATGTCATTTTTATTATATTGGTTCGACTTAACCATGAGCATTTGACATTTTAACAATTATTTAGATCTGACTTCATTTGAGTGAGGGGAGCTTTATAACTGTTCATACAGTATCTGAATTTTCTTGGGAGGTAGATTCTCAAGTATTTAATGTCTGAAGCTATTTTAAATGGAATTTCTCTTTCTATCTCTTGATCTTGGGCCTTGTTGTTCATATACAGAAATGCCTATGATTTATGTGGGTTTATTTTATATCTTGCTACTTTGCTGAATTTGTTAATTGTTTCAATGATTAGGAATTAATTGTTCTTTAGATGATTTTTCTTGGGTTCTCTAGGTATACCATCATATGATCTGCAAAGAGTGCAGGTTTTGTCTACTCATTGCTAATTCTAATCCCTTCAATTTCTGTTTCTTCTCCTACTGCCACTGGTTGCATTGATTAGTATTGGTGATAATGGGAAACTTTGTTTCACCCCTGATTTTAAGGAAATGCTCCAAGTTTCTTCTCATTAAATAGAATATTTGTTGATGGCTTTAGATAGATTCCATGTATTATTTTAAGAAAAACTTCATTTATTCCTAAACTTTCTAGTGTTTTTTAAAAAGAAATGAATGTTGTATTTTCTTAAAAGCTTTTTAAGCATTTATTGAGATAATCATATGATTTATGTTGATTTTGCTATTGATATGTTTAATTATGTTGAATGTTTTTCTAATGTTGAGTCATCCCTGCCTGCCTGGTACAAATCCAACCTGATCATGGTATATTATCCTGGTAATAACTTGCTGCAGTCTCATTGCTAAAATTTTATTTAAGATTATCATATCAAGATTCACTATGAATCTATAATTTTCATTTTCTCTTTTCGTTCTTCCTGGTTTATGTATAAGCACCATGTTGGTGTCATAAAAGGAGTTTGGCAGAACTCTTCCCTCTCCTATTTTTTAAACTAATTTATATACAATAGGAATTAATTGTTCCTTAAATGTTTCTTAGAATTCACTTTTAAATCCATCTGGACCTGGAGACTTTTTCTTAGGAAGTTTATTGATGGTTTCTTCAGTTTCTTTTTCTGAAATGGGTTTATTTAAGTAATTTATTTCCTCTTCTGTTAATCTGGGCAGTTGCTATTTTTATAAATATTCATCCATTTGACTCAAATTATCCAATTTATTGGCATACAGTTCAGCAAAATCGCTTCAAATTATCTCTTTAATTTCCTCCTCATTGGTGGTTAGTTCATCCTTTTTATTTTTGTTACTAATTTGTTACTAATTATTTGGTTCTTTTATTTCTTTTTTTTTAAATCAGGTTACACAGAGGTTTATCCATTTTATTGACTTTTTCATAAAACCAACTCTTAGTTTTATTTATTAGATCAATGATTTTCTTGATTTCGATTTTATTAATCTCTACCTTGATTTTCAAAATTTCTAATTTGGTATTTAATTGGAAATATTTAATTTGTTCATTTTCTAACATTTTTAGTTGCATACCCAATTGATTGATTTCCTCTTTATCTATTTTATTCATATAAGCATTTAGAGATATAAAGATTCCCCTTTAAACTTCCTTGATTGCATCCCATAATTTTTTTTAGGTTTTTGCAAGGCAAATGGGGTTAAGTGGCTTGCCCAAGGGCACACAGCTAGGTAATTATCAAGTGTCTGAGACCGCATTTGAACCCAGGTACTCCTGACTCCAGGGCCAGTGCTTTATCCACTACACCACCTAGCTACCCCATATCCCATAAATTTTGGTATGATGTCCCATTATTGACATTTTCTTGGATATAATTATTGATTATTTCGATTATTTGCTGTTTGATCCACCTATTGTTCAAGATAAAGTTATTTAATTTCCAATTAGTTCTTGGTTTATCTTTCCCTGACCCTTTACTACATGTAATTTTTATTGCATCTTCACGGTCTGAGATGTGTGTATATATTATTTGTGCCTTTGCCTTTGATTATAAGTTTTTTGTGCCCTAGTATAGTTATTTTTGGTGAAAAGTGCGTACTGCCAAAAAAAAAAGATATATTCTTTTCTATCCCCATTAAGTTTTCTTCTATAGATCTCAACATATCTAAATTTTCTAAGATTTCATTGACCTGACCTTCTTAACTTCTTGTTTATTTTGCTGTTAGATATATCTAGCTCTGAGAGATGGAGATTGAGGTCCCCTATTATTAAAGGTTTGCTGTCTATGTATCCTTTTAATTCACTCAACTTTTTATCTAAGAATATGGCTGCTATTCCTCTTGGAACATATAGGTTTAGTGATGATATAACTTCATTATCAATGGTGCCTTTTAAGAAGATGTAGTTTCCTTCCTTATCCCTTTTAATGAGACTGATTTTTGCTTTTACTTTGTCTTAGATTAGGATTGCTACCCCAGATTTTTTTTTTTACTTCAGCTGAGGTATAATATATTTTGCTCCAATGTTTTACCTTTACCTTGTCTGTACCTCTCTGTTTCAAATGTCTTTCTTGTAAACAACATACTGTAGGATTCTGACTTTTAATCCATTCTTCTAACTGCTTTCATTTTATGATAAAGTTCACTCCTTTCACATTTATAGTTAAGATTACTAATTCTGTACTTCCCTACATGCTTTCTCCATTCATATTTATTTCTTTCCTATTCGCTTATTCCACCCTCACCAAAATTTTACTACCTTCCCCCTTGACTTTTCTTTTAAAAATTTAATTTTCAGTGTATTTTTACTTATACCTTTTCTTCCCTTTTATCATTTCCTTCTTCCCTTATCTTTCCCTTTCCCTGAACATTAAGTTAGATTTTTAAACTCATGTGGGATTGTATCTTATTCCTTCACTGGTCTAAATCTGCTCAATAGAATTTATTCAACATTCACATTTCCCTTCTTTCCCTCTAAAATTATATATATATATATATTTGTGCCTTGGTTTTATTTATCATTCTAATATTATTAATCAATATCATCAAATACAGTATGATTATTTGATTGCTTGATAAGCAACATTGATTCAAATTGCATCAAATTATAATTTTAATCATTTTTACCTTACCCCCTTTACAAGTATCTATCAAGTATATACAGTCTTCCTCATGAGCCAAAAGTATCAGCTAAAGCCATATCATTTCTTTAGGTTTTGTGCCCCTCCCCCCAGGCCAGTTTTCTGTCACATTTTCCCTTTTCCCTTTCCCCACACAAAGCAAGGACCATTCTCTCTCCCACTTTACCTCCCTCCCCACACACACCTGGGGTACTTAATCCCTTGTGAAGTGAAGCACCCTTCAGGACAAACACATATCTCATAAATTGTAAGAATATTAAAGCTCTCTAAGTGCTGGAAGGCTCTGGATGGATCACCTGAGATCTTTAGAAATGATTATAAATTACAGAGACACTGACTAAGTTCCTCACAGTATATGATGCCTTCATTAAACAAGCTGCTAAGCACCAAATGATTAAAGTGAGTCAAAGGATAAAACTGAACAAAAAAGCTGTATAGACAAAAGTGACAGCAATGCCATTAAGTTAAAAGTTAAAATCCCTGCTTTTCTTCAGGCCTCTTTGTCTGAAACATAGTGATGTAATGTTCGACCTCTATATTGGTGACATAAGATCCAGTTATACCTATGTCCTTTAGGTTCATTCTCTTCAATTATATTCTACCCTCTAATTATCCTTAGAGAAGTAAAGTTCTAAAGAATTAGACGTGTCATATCTTCCCTTTAAGGGTGTATACAATTTGATAGTCTTGTCCAACATTTTTTTTTCATTCCCTTTGCAATTACTTTTTTTTTAATGTAACTATTGCTTTGTGTATTTGGTGATCGAATTCTTTGTTCAGTTCTGACCTTTGTGTCAGGAAATTCTGGAAGTTCTCTATTTCATTGAAACTCTATTTTTTTACCCTGACAATATATGCTGAATTTTGCAGGGTATACATTCTGGGTTGTAATCCCAGGTCCTTTGCTCTCCAAAATATGCTATTCTAGTTCTTCAGATTCTTCAGTATTGATGTTGATAGGTCCTGTGTGAGTCTGATTGTGTTTCTTTTTGCTGCTCGCAATGCTCTCTCCGCTATTTCAGGAGTATGGAATTTGGTTATTACCCTTGGAGTTTTTAATCCTAGGGTTTCTTTCTAGAGGGGTTCTATTGCTGCTTTCAATAGTTGTGTTATTATCTTTTTCTAGTAGATTTGGACAGTTCTATAATTTCCTGCATGATGTTTCCCAGGTTTATTGTTGGTCTGGACTTTCTAGTAGTCCAATAATTCTTAAATTGTCTCTACTGGATCTATTTTCGAGGTCATTAGTTTTCCCTAAAAGATAATTTACATTGTCTTCAATTTTTCAGCCTTTTTATTTTGTTTGATGGAATCCTGTAGTTTTGTAGATTTATTGGCTTCTATTTGTTCAATTTTAATTTTTGAGATTTTTATTTTCTTCAATTACTTTCTCTGTTTCCTTTTCCAATTGGTTATTTTTACTTTTAATTGAGTTGATTTCTTTGGTCATCTTTTCACAATTTTCCTGTCATGTAGGAAATTCATTTCTTTTTTCCATTTTTCTTCTTTTTCTCTTTGGATTTTTAATTTTTTTTTGAGTTTTTTTTTTGCAAGACAAACAGGGTTAAGTGGCTTGCCCAAGGCCACACAGCTAGGTAATTATTAATTGTCTGAGGCCAGATTTGAACTCAGGTACTCCTGACTCCAGGGCCAGCGTTCTATATACTGCTCCACCTAGCCACCCCTTTTTTAAGCTCTTTGATGAGCTTTTGCATTTGAGTCCAATTTATAGACTGTTTTAATATTTCCCCTGTGATTGATTTTTCACTGCTTTTTTCTTCAGACATGGCATTGCTGTCATTTTTGTCTATACAGTAGTTTTCTTTGGTGAGCACTCTTTTTTTTCTTTTTAGTTTTTGCAAGGCAAATGGGGTTAAGTGGCTTGCCCAAGGGCACACAGCTGGTTAATTATTAAGTGTCTGAGACTGGATTTGAACTCAAGTACTCCTGACTCCAGGGCTGGTGCTTTATCCACTGCACCACCTAGCCGCCCCTTAGTGAGCCCTCTTTTAGTTTTTTGGTTCATCTTTGTGATTTTTATCTCTGCTCCTGGGGTGTAGGGAGTATAGATCCAACCTTTTACTTTGCTGTGGCTTGGATCTGATCCCTTGCTTGTTGTTGACCAAGATGTTTCCTATGAAGTCCAATACTTGCCTTTACAGAGTTTTTTCCGCCTCCTTTATGTCGAGGTTCTGATTTAAAAGTGGTTTGTTCCTGTCCCAATGCTGTCTTTTGCCCTGGTGTTTTCAGGGTTCAGATTTTGTTTGGGGCTAGAGTCCTCCCTGCTGGCTTGCTTACTAGCTGCCAAGACCTCTGCTATTGTTAAGGTCTTAGACTGCCCTGTGACTAAGAGCCTCCTGCTGGCTTTCCTTGCTCTCTTGCCTCCTGGATTTAACTTCCCCCCTTTCCCCCAAAGAGACAGATGTTCACTGAAAGTCCTCTATGATGTCTACAGTTGAAAACTTTTTTGAATCTTCTCTTCTTCTTGGTGGGACCTGTAACATGAATGTCAAGAGTAGAGGATTCATTTATCTTTGGTAGGGGAAAGCTCCAGGAGAATGTTAGTTTCATGCCACCATCTTAACTCTGCCTTGGAAGTCATATCTAGGATTCTTTACACCTAAGATCTTGTAGCAAGCCCTTTCCCCATAACAAGACCTTTAGGTTAGGTTAAAAAAAAAGAAAGGTGAGAGAAAAATAGACTCTATTGAAAATTTCCTTGGAAATTAAGTATGTTAGTTTAGATGGTGGCTAGATGGTACAGTGAATAGAGCATTGACCATGGACTCAGGAGTACCTGAGTTCAAATCCAGCCTCAGATATTTAATAATTACTTATCTGTGTGACCTTGGGCAAGTCACTTAACCCCTTTGCCTTGAAAAACAAATAAAGAAAAAGTATATTAGCTCAGAAAAGAACAGAAGTGCTAAATTTCAAGCTTCCAAAGAGAATATGGCTTGATTTCCAGCTCAGAACAACTTATTAGAAGATCTCAGAAAGGATTTTAAAAATCAAGTGGAAAATTTGAGATAAGAAATGTAAGTGAAAATTAACATATTACAGAAGAAAAAGAAAACAAATCCTTTAAAAATGGTATTGGACAAATGAAAAAAGAATGTAATTCCCTTATAAACACAATTGGGATGAATAGAAAAAACAACAGTTCCTTTAATCCAAGAATCTGCTAAACAACCCCCCCCCGAAAAAAGAAAAAAATGGATTAAAATGTAAAAGTTATTCATTGGTAAAACAATTGACCTGGAAAATAAATCCAGGAGAGACAACTGAAGAATCATAGCACTACCTGAAAGTCATGATAAAAAAAAGTGCATGGATAGCATTCTTTGGGGCATAGTTAAGGAGAATTACCCTGATATCCTGGACAAAATACTCATTGAAGAATTCATCTCTCTCCTATTGAATGGGATCCGAAAATAAAAATGCCAAGGATTATTGTAGCCAAACTCCAGAATAATTAGTTCTAGACAAAAACATAGACAAGAAGGAAGTTAAGGAAGTGAATAAAATGTTGGAAAATTTAGATATGATAGACAGCTGGAGAAAACTGAAGATGATAGAAAGAGGAATATGAATTTTTATGCAATCTATGACATCTGTAGTAAAATTTACCATATACCAGGGCACAAAAATCTCATAATCAAATGCAATAAAGCAGAAACAGTGAATACATACTGTTCAGATCATGCATCAATAAAACCCATGTGTAATAGTCATAGAGAGATTGATCTAAAATTAATTGGATACTAAATAATCTAATTTAAAAAAATTGAGTATATCAAACAACAAAATTTAGAAATACCAATTTCATCCAAGGCAATGACAATAAGGAAACAATATATCAAAACTTAAATGATATAGTTGAAGCAGTAACTAGGGTAATTATTACATATCTAAATGCTTACATGAATAAAATAGAGAATGAGGAGATCAATGAACTGGGCATGAAATGAAAAAAGTTAGAGAAAGAGCAAATAATCCCCAATTAAAATACAAATTAGAAATTCTGAAAATTAAAGATGAAATTTAGAAAGCTATTTAATTAATAAAGGAAATCAAGAGATTTTATGAAAAGTTCAATAAAATAGATACCTTTGTTTAATTTGATTAAAAAAAAGAAAGAAGAAAATCAAATTACTAGTATCAAAAATGAAAAATGGTGAATTTACTATGAGGAGGAATTATTTTGTCCAACTTTATGCCAATAATTTTGACAATCTAAGGGAAATGGATTAAGATTTACAAAAATATAAACTGTCCATGTTAAATGAAGTAGAAATTAAATACTCAAATAACCTCTTCTCAGAAAAAAAGAAATTGAGGAAGCCATCAATGAACTCACAATGAAAATGTTTCCAGGCCCAGATGAATTCACAAATAAATTCTATCAAACATTTAGAGAAGAATTAGTTCTAAATCAATATAAACTATTTCATAAAATAAGTGAAGGAGTTCTACCCAAATCCTTCTTATGACATCAATATGGTGCTGATACTTAAACCATGAAGAGTCATAACAGAGAAAAAATTACTGATTTCCCCAATGAATATGGATGCAAAATTTGAAATATAATTTTAGCATAGTGATTACATAAAATTATCATCAGGAAAACACAATTTTATCAGGCATGAATTGTACCAGGAATGCAGGGTTGTTTCAATTTTAGAAAAACTGTCACCATGCTGTACCATATCAATAATAAACCTAAAAAATAATTATTATTTCAATAGATGCTGAAAAAGTTTTTGACAAAATAAAACACATATTCCTATTAAAAACACTAGAGAGTATAGAAATAGATAGAATGTTCCATAAAATGATAAGCATTATCTTTTTTTTAGGGTTTTTTTTACAAGGCAATGGGGTTATGTGGCTTACCCAAGGCCATACAGCTAGGTAATTTTTAAGTGTCTGAGGCCAGATTTAAACTCAGGTACTTCTGACTCCAGAGCCTGTGGTCTATCCACTGTGCCACCTAGCTGCCCCCAGCATTATCTTTTTAAAACCATCAACAAGCATTGTATGCAAAGGAGATAAACTAGAAGCATTCACAATAAGACCAGGAATGAAACAAGGATGCCTGTTACTACCACTAATATTCAATATTTCAATAGTAATGTTTGCTTTAGCAATTAAAGAAGAAAAAAGACATTGAAAGAATAAGAATAGGTAATAAGGAAACAAAACTCTTTGCAGATATGATGTTATACCAAGAGAATTCTAGAAAATAATCTAAAAAGTTACTTGAAACAATTAGTAACTTGAGCAAAGTTGCTGGATATAAAATAAACCCACATATATCCTTAACATTTATATATATATATATATATATATATATATATATATATATATATATATTCTTACCAAGACACAGCAGCAAGAGATAGAGAGATTCCTTTTAATGCTACTACTAAAGACAATTTAAAATACTTAGTAGTCTTTCTGCCAAGGCCAACTCAGAAATTATATGAAAAAAACTATGAAACACTTTTCACACAAATAAAAGCAGATCCAAATAGTCAAATGCCATTTTCTCATGATTAGACAAAGCTAGTATAATGAAAATGAAAATTCTGCCTAAATTAAAATCCTTATTCAGTGTCATGCCAATAAATCCTCCAAAAAATTATTTTATTGAGCCAGAAAAAATAACAAATGCTCAAGAATACCATGGGAATTAATGAGAAAAGATACAAAGGAAAGTGATCTAGCTATACCATATATAAAATTATATTATGAAGCATCAGTCATCAAAACTATTTGGTACTGTCTAAGAAACTGATAATTAGATCAGTGGAATAGGAGTAAATGCCTATAATAATCTGCCGTTTGATAAATCCAAAAATTCCAGTTTCTGGGATGAGAACTCACTCTTTGGTAAAAACTGTAGAGAAAACTGGAAGATAGTAGAAGAAAATGAAGAAACCAGGATTAGATCAACATCTCAATCTCTATACCAAAATAAGATTGAAATAAGTACCTGAGCTGTTATCACAAGCCAATTAGGAGAACAAGGAATAGTTTATAAGTCAGACCCATGAAAAAGCAACAGTTTATGATCAAAGAAGAGATAAAGAACATAATGAAAGACAAAATAAAAATTTTTCGATTATACTAAATTTACATAAATAAAATCAATGCAGTCAAGATCAAAAGGGATGGAGTAAGTTGAGAACTACTTTCATAACTAGTATTTCTGAGAAAGGATTCACTTCTGAAATAGGTAGAGAACTAAGACAATTTATAAGAATATAAGTCATTCCCCAATTGATAAATAAAGTATGTGAACAGACAATTCTCAGATGAAGAAATCAAAGCTATCCGTAGTCATATAGAACAATCTCTATGACATTATTGATTAAAGAAATGGAAATTAAAACAACTCTGAGTTCCCACCTTACACATACCAGATTGGCCAATATGACTAAAAAGGAAAACAATCAGTGTTGGAGGAGATGTGGGAAAACTGGTATACTAATATTGTAGGTGGAGTTGTGAATTGACCCAACCTTTCTAGAGAGCAATGTGGAATTATGCCCAAAGGGCAATAAAGCTCTGCATACCTTTGATCTGAAAACACTGCATTCCAAAGAGATCATGAAAAAGAGTTTAAAAACAAACCTCACACATAATTCTTTTAGTAGAGGCCGAGAATTGGAAATTGATGGGATGTCCATCAATTGGGGAATATCTGAACAAATTGTGATATATGAATGTGATGGAGCATTATTGTTCTGTGAGAGGGATGGGATTTCAGAATAGCATGGAAAGACTTGCACAAACTGATGCTGAAAGAAGTGAGCAGAAACAGAAGAATATTATACACACTAATGGCAACACTGGATATTTTAGTAGTACAGTAATAAAAGACAATATCGAAAGACTTCTGATGGAGGGTACCATCCATATCTGGACAAGGAACTGTGGAATTTAAATGTAGACCAAATTTTACTATCTTCAATTTAAAATTTTTTTATGAATTATGTCTTTTTATTTGTAATTTTTTTCCTTCTAATTGGATGTGATTCTTTTGCCAAAATATGATTAATATGGGTCTATGTTCAACATTGTCATGGATATAGAGCCTATCATTGCTTTCTGTTTGGGGAAGGGGAGAGGGAAGGCAGAGAGAGAGAGAGAAAAATGAAAAAAAAAAGTAATGAAAATTACCATGGCATACAGTTGGAAAAATAAAGAAATTAATTAAAAAAGAAATAAGTAGTCATTATGATGTTATATCAAATGACTAATAGTAACTGTATATTTTATTTTTGAAATGATATTCTAATTTTTTTCACACTTTCCATACCTAATAACTGGAAAGAAAAATTTTTAGGGAAAAGAATTGGCGATGAAATTTACAATACTTTATCCCCAAAACACTAATATTACACAAGTTTATTTTTTTACAAATCTGTAAATTTAAATTAATAGTTCATTTACCCAATCTTGTTACTATCCTTGACCAATAATCCTTGTGAGTCAACAAGTAAGCTGCAGCAATTATGTGTTAGACAACTCAATCATGGGTTCAGTCCATACCTGGACCAATTATTTTTTTTCTTAACCTGAAAAAAGTTATTTCATTCTTATTTTTGTATGGCATTCTATTTTCACAAATAGCTTTTATTAGTCAGAGAGAGTAAACATATTTATTAACTTGCAGACCCAACTATTACTTAGATATATTCAGCTTTCAGGAGAGAGAGAGAGAGAGAGAGAGAGAAGAGAAGTCAATAGAATAATTTTAAAATTAAAAAGAATATACAAATCTGATAGGGTTGTTTCTAACAACAGCACCCTATTAGTTTAGGATTTATCTTGGGACAAAAATAATTCTTTGAACAGTCTTCTTGTTGCAGGGGAACTCTGAGCATAAAGAAATGTTGTAACCCTTTTGTATTTGAAACAACTCTTGCAATTTTTCTATCCTGTCAAATTGACTTATAGAAACTTTCATGTAGGTATCCCTTTGTCTGGATTTGGTGGGTAGCCATGGGTCTGAATTTGCTCATACCCTTTGGGCAAGAGCATGCATGGTGCTATTGAACACTGCTCGTACTCAGTGAGTGCTGCCTTACTTCAGGCACTGGCCGCTCTTTGGGGACTGCCCCTATGATATGCGCATTGGAGAATACCTGAAGCTAAGTGATGTACCACTTCTTAAATACCACCCTGTTCCACTCACTACAGAAATGTATTTGAACAAAGTTCCACCCTGCTGGCCCTCTTCTCTTAATTGATTCCAGCCTGAGCTGCTTCAGTTTCTCCTCCCTTTCTTCTTCCATTCTCTAAACTGAATTCATGTGCTTTGACTCCATGCTGCTGGATCTATGTTGATCTAAGTTTCCTTTGCTCTCCCTTTTTCATTTTAACTTGATTATCCCTTTTGCTGTTCTCTCTCATCTCTCTTAGTTTTTGCTTAACCTTATTATTCACCTCCTTTCCTAGATAGTAATTATCTCTTTAAAAGGTCTATCCCTTTTACTATTTTCTCTCAACTGTCTCTTTTTGTATAACTTTATTACTTTCTTAGAAGTTACTGTCTTCTGTAGAAAACTCACTATCTAGTTCCTTTTCCAAAGAGGGAAACTTGTGAACTTTTTGTTATGACTTGTAAACCATTTGTGTAACCTGTGAATTAAAATCTAAGATTTTCTTATCTTCCTGAGTGAGTTCTTCACTCAAATGAACCTTCTCTCTCACACAATATTTGGACCTAAAGTTGCAAGAATATATCAGTCCCTTCCCCTCTGAATATAAACTCAGCTCTGCTCAGCAGGGAAGTATATGGTGATTTCAATAGTTTTTAAAAATTCACCGAGTTGGGGGTGGGAATGAATCAACATAGATCTGACATTTCATACCTTATGTACCTAGGAAACTATTTCAAAGGATGTATGCTTGAATTAATTCCAGCAACAGCTTTTTTGCTTTTTAGGTAAAACTCATCTGTTTTGTAAGTTTTCTTGTTATTTTTGTTTTGTCTTTCATTCTCAAAGGAGATTATGACATCCAGGAGGTGATGCCATGACATGCAAGTAAATTGAATTTAAGTGTGTGTATTTGTAAGGTGTGTTTCTCTGTTTGTATGTGTGTGTGTGTGTGTGTGTGTGTGTGTGTTGAAGTTATGTGTGGGCAGAATCACTTTCTCTCGTGAAGCCACATGGCTTTTAAGACTAAGTCTTTACCAGGTCACAGCTTGACTGAGGCAAGACCCATTCAGTATTAAGACTAGGTAAGAGAGAGATATAAGGTAAAAAGGTCAAGAATGATCACTTCAAAAAAATCAAAAACAAAACAACACTAAGTTGGGGAGATAAGACATGTTGAAAGAAAAGAAGCAAAGAAGAATCTCTTTTGCTTAGTAAAAAAACAAGATCAATCTTTGAGGGGAAGCCTCTCAGCAGTTTTGGTCAAAACAGAAGCAATCACTATTTATATACATTCTGAATCAATGACAGTCCTCTGCACCCCCACAGTGCTTCCATTCTCACTGACTTTAAAGATCTTTAGATCACAGATCAAAAAGTAGAAGGCATGGAGGTCTTCTAACTCAACAAAGGTAATAGCTGTGTGGTCCAGTGAAAAGAAGACAATCTGCGTCAAATATTTCCTTTACTGTGTAACCATGGGAAAACCAAACAGTTTATCTCAACTATAAAATAAAGGGTTGGACTCAATATCAGTTCTCTTCTAGCTCTGAATCTATGATTTAGTTAATAAAACTCAGAGAAGTTAAGTTTCTTGTCCAAGGTAACAGAACTAGAATTCAAATTCAGAAGATCTCAAAAAATATCCAATTCTCTGTTGCAACATTACATTTTTCATTTAATTTACTACCAGATAGAATTTTGAATAATAAAATAGTTATAGGAATAGAATAGGAATAGGAATAAATGAATAGGAAAAATGTTTGTTGAGTTTCTTAACATCTTATATTCTCAATTGGACTATAAATTCCTTGAGGACAGCAAATATGTCTCCATTTCTTGGTTTGGGGCATAATACCAATCTAAATGCTGGACACAAAATATAGATTCTTAGAATTTTTAAGGATGGTTAACCTGGTGGCACAGGGCCAAGAGAGAGTGTCCTGAGTCAGGAAAACCTGAGCTCAAGCCTGACCTTGTGCTTGACCATGGGCACATCATTTGGCAACTGTCAGTCTTGGCTTTCTTAACTGTAAAAGGAAGATAGCACCTAGCTCCTAGAGCTGTCATGAGGATCAAATGGAATAAATAACTTAGCGCAATACTTGTTACAAAGGAGGTGCTAACTAAACATTAGATCTTATTAGTCATAATAGCAAAAATAGTGATCTGTCCTAAGAACGCTTACAAAGATCATAGATCTAAAATGGCAAAGGACCTCAGAGGCTCTCCAAATTTCTTATTTCATAACTAGGGATATTTCATATCCTAAGAAAGGTAAGTACCCAGCTCAGGGTCATTCAAATGATATCAGAAATATTTAGCCTCTGCTTCTAGAGTTGATGGTCTACCCAAGGACATGATTCCCATGTTTTTGGAATCAAAGACTTTTCATACTTCCCCAATATAGAAAATCCCAAAGTAAAACAAATTAACCAGAAAAAATACAAGAAATAGAAAGTAAAAAAAATTTAAATAAACCAATCACAGTATAATTAAGAAATAATAACAATAATAATAAGACTAGAACAACTGAATCAACTTAAATGCCAGGAGTATTGGTGTCAGAAACCATATAAATGAACACTCTGAATGATATCTTCAATTAATAAATGACATAGTTCAGAAATAAATTAAGAATGGAAAATATTAAGAAATTCACAAGATTAAGTAAGAGTTTAAAGCATGGTAAATATAGAAATATAAAATCTAGGGTGAAGCATCAGTTTTGCTATTTAATAATGCTGTGATATTGGAAAAGTCATATCTTCTAGATATTAGTTTTCCAATCAGCAAAAGGGAGTACTTGAATTTGCACACTTCTAAATTTGCTTCCAATTCTAAATATAAGTTCCTAACAATTTTAAAAAATCATTTGAAGAAATTTAAACAGATTTAAAAGAACTCTTAAAATTTTTTGAGAGGAAATATTGACAAAAATGATCAATATAATGATAGAATTGTTCAATCTTTTTAATCTTGTCCAATGTTTTGTGATTATTTGAAGTTTTCTTGGCAAAGATACTGGAATTTGCCATCTCCCTATCTAGCTAATTTTACAGGTGAAGAAACTGATGCAAAGAGGGTTAAGTGATTTGCCTAAGATCACAAAAGTAGTAAATATCTGAGTCCAATTTGAATTCAGGTCTTCCTGTAATGTTATCCATTGTGTGACCTAGTTACTCCAAACATCTACTTGAGTACATCAAATAATTTCTAGAAGCAACAAAAAAAAATAGTAAAACAGAAGAAAATGTAATAGCAAATTATACTATAGCATCTGGAAATATAGATTCCCAAATAAAATTATTGAAGTTTCTTCAGACAATACTTAGAAAAGTCAGCAGCAATTTTAAAAACACATATGTTTCTTTTATGCAGAAAAATATTGGTTTGGACTATTAATACTTTAAAGCATGATTTCTGGTTGTTTTGTCATTAAAATTGCTTAAAATTAGGAGAAGGCTGCTGAATCTTCTTTTGCTTAGAATAAATCTATCTTATCTCCCACTTTTTTCAAAGGCACATACTCCTCTTAGACCCAACCAAGATCCATAGCCCTTGCTTGTAATTTATATAATAATCTATTTTTTTCTTTCCACAAAGAATAACTTCTGATTTAGGATGTTCAGTCTCCTACCATATGTGTCAAAGATGCTAATATGTGACTTCTCCATTTTAATAAATATTAATTTACATATTTCAACATACTTTAGAGAAAAATATTTTAGTTGTTAATTCATTTTTTTCTTTTTCTTTATTTTATTTTTAATTTGTGAAATAAAACATGCATTTCCAAATATGATTGTATTTGAACCTTCAAACAACTTAAAGAAATAATGAAAAAAATATATGTTTATAATGATTGTTCATGGATTAATTCAAAGTTGTTTGTACTTCTTTTTCTTAATAATGTTAGGTAAAAATGAAATATACAAGTCCAATTATTTTTTTTCATTTTTGAAGCATTTAAACTTTGAGTTTAAGTTCTTTCATAGTACCTAGCTCATAATATGGGCTTAATAAAAATATTTAGATTCCTCTTGACATGAAGTTTTTTAACTTTTATTTATTTTTTTGTCTTAATTTTTATTTCAAATCTTCTTCTTATCTATGTCTTTCTTTGAAAATTGACAATCACATTATGAAGCAATCATTGCCTTGATGTGTAAGGAAATTTACTTTTTCTTTTTTGGTATTTTGAGTTCCAGCATTTTCTTTCATTTCTCATCATTCACATGCCACCACCAAGGATTAAAACTGGTGTTCCTTATTATTCAAGTGGGATAAATGGAATCCTCTTCCAAGTTTGAAAACATTCCTTAATGTTGAAGTTCTTGCAATTTAGGCTACATTTCTGGGTGAATTAAATCTGGGTCTGTTCTCTAGTAGTGCTTGTCTTTCATCATCCTTATATCTTGACTTTTTTTATTTTTGTAATAATCCTAGGTAATTTTACTTTTTAATTTCTTATTTCCACTTGTTTTGTAGTTGTTTAGTAGTTGTTTAATATTTCTGAGCTCTGTCTTCAGGGCTCTGGTTGGTTGGAAGCTCAATTTTTCCAATTTTTCAATTTTGCTCTAGAACGGACAGTTAGTGAGAGACAGAATGATGGCATGCAAAATGAGCCGGGGAGACCTGGTTTCAAGTTTCCCCTTTGACACAAACTGGCTAGTTAAACCTGGGCAAGTAAGTCAAGCTTCTATAAAGCTAAGTCTCTTAGTTTTATAGGTAATTCTCTGAGGCTGTAAGTTGCAGAGTAAGTAGTGTCTATTATTAGTGGTTTATTTTATTATTTCAAGTTATTCCATATAACGATGAAATCACAGATAAATTCCCCATTAAAAAGTATTTGTAGTTTTATTTCTGTTTTTCCTGATCTTTCTTTGCCATTCACTTTTTTAAGATTTCCCAATTTTTATTACAATTCCCTGTATGTTTTAAACTCTTTGTTCCCTTGGTTATTAGTTTCATTTGTTTTTACATTTCTATCTTCCATCTTATATTTTCTTTTAATACTTTCATCAAGTTTCTAAGTCACTTGGCAGTTTCCTGAAGTTCTTCTATTCCAGTTTTCTAGGTATCTACTTATACTTCAACATTTATTCTTTTCTTTTGGAGAAGAAAACACTTATTGGTATTCTTACAGCTTTTCTGATTATGATTTTCTTCAAAGCATTTCTGCTGGGTTTTTTGAGGAGCTTTCTTTGTGAGAATATGTTTCTTAGCTTTTTTTGTTCTTTTATTTTATTTGGCAAATTTGTTTCTATTTTGAAAAGTGTAGGATTTAGAAAACTTCATTCTTTGACTTGAAGTTACAATTCAATTATAATTAACTCAGTTTTATAAACTTTTATTTATTAAGCATCATTAGCTTTAATACATTCTGCAAAGTTCTAGGGACTCAAAGTGCAAAATAACAGAGGTGGGTTTCAATTCTGCAAATGTAGATTTGAGTTGAAATTCTTAACCTTGAGTCCAAATACTTTATTTTTCTTTAAACATATTTGATTATTTAATATTTTATTTTCCTTTTAATGCTATATATTTTACTTTATACTTTAAAAATGTTATTTGAAGAAGGCATATATGAAAAAAAGGAAATACAATTTAAAAACCTTAAAAATGAAAAGGAGTAATAAGACATGAGATAAAATCTTTTTTTAAATAAAAGCATTTATTGGTATTTATAGCTATAATTAAGATTTTTCTAAATAGTTCACATTTCTCTAAATAATCTTTGGCTTCTGAGTAGCAAAAAAAACCCACACACACAAAGTGGCTTTTTTGTATAAAAAATATTTTGCACCAGAGAAAACAATTCAGGTCTGTGCAACTCCTGCATATTTAATTTTAATATATGATCGTTAGGTTTTAAGTGAAGGTGAAACACAGAAATTCACTAATATTATCAATATGTACAAAATTTGGAACACTTAACACATTTGCTAAAAAATAGCACCTTTTTAGCTAAGGAGACCACAAAGCGCTTAAAAAATGTAGCCAGCCCATAAGATTACAAATACTGTTTATTCCCATAGTAAAGTTAGTTTTTCTATTAGACATGGGGCCTGAGATTTTACCACTAAACTATAAAATATGTAGAAACATATAGGCCAGGGGTGAGAGGGCATTAAAAGGATTGCAAAGCACATGCCTCAGAAATGTAAAAATGTCAAGTCATAAAATAAACATAAGAGTACTGTAAAAAATGTTTCAACAGTCATATCTTTCAGAGATAAAAGATTAATTCAACTTTAAAAGCATTTCTAAATATTACATGCAAATCAGTTTGGTTCTCCATTAAGATGCACTTCAAAGCATTATTTTGCACTGATATCCTGGATGCCTGAGATTGGTAACACAAATTCAGAAACTATGTGGCAGCAGCTTCTCACTCCCATTTGTGCTGCATTCATTGTTCTCCCTTGTGTATGAGTGAAACCAGTGGATGGTCAATGCACAAAAGTGTAAGAGATTAAAGAGAGAAAAAGGAAATATGCTGCCATTTTGACTTAAACAAAGGTCTTCAGGGAAGCATTTTAGGAACTAAGCTGCTGTTTGATTTAAATGTATTTTACAGTAAGATATAATGCTTTGTGAGATCCTTGTACAAGGCACAGCAGTAAATTGCTTATGTGACTATCTCTGATCTTGACATGAGATAAAATCTTAAGAGACTGCAATTTCTAGGAAGCCAGCAAAGGGAAGAGTATGGATCTGGGTGCAGGGTAGACAGTAGTGCTAAATTCTGCAAAAAAAAAAAAAAATTAAAGAGAATAGACTAAGAAAAGGCCAATGGATATAACATTTCAGGTGTCAGTGACCTTTGAAAGAAATTGTTTCTGTAAAGCAGTAAAGAAGAGTGAATACTATAACGTTATCTTTACACACAGGAAGCAAATAATAATATTTTCTTTTTTATTAAACATAGCTCCTAGTCATGAACCTTTCTCTGTTACTAAAATAGTCACTCGTCCCTTATCAACCTGTGATTTTATATTTAAGCTTTCAAATGCCAAATGTCATAATTTTTGTGGTATATGTACTTCTTCAAACACTATTGTTCTATTAGAAACCAGGAGGGATGGGAATTCAGAGAGGCCTGGAAGGATTTGCATGAACTGATCTTGAGGGAGGTGAGCAGAACCAGAAGAATATTGTTCACCCTAAGAGCAACATGGGGTTGATGATCAATATTGATGGACTTGTCCATTTCATCAGTGCAAAAATCAGGGACAATTTTGGGTTATCTGCTATGCAGAATATTATCTGTATCCAAAGAGGGAATTGTGGAGTTTAAACAAATACAAAGATATTACCTTTAATTTTAAAAAGTATCTTATTATGTAATTTGGCTATCTCTTAAACTTATTTTTTTCTTAAGGATATGATTCCTCACTCAACACATTCAATTTTGATCAATTTATAGCATGGAAACAATGTAAAGACTATCAGACTGTCTTCTGGGGGGGCTGGAGGGAAGGAACTGAGATTGGGAGAAAAATTGTAATATTCATAAAAAAAATTAAATAAAGAGACGCTGGAGCCAAGATGACAACAAGAGTGGATCCTGTCTTAGGTGCTCTCTCATAAATCTTTAAAACTAAGGACTTTATCTAAATTTTCAAGAGACAGAACCCACAGAGGGACCCAGTGAGGCAGTTCTCCTACTCAAGGTAACCTGGAAAAGAGCAGAAAGGCTCTGCTTGCCGGAGTTGGAGGGGTGGCCCACCAGAGGGGCGGCCCGCCAGAGTGAAAGAACTTCACCCTCCCGGAGGCAGCCCCAGGACTTGCAGCAGGGGAGTTTCCTGACCTACAACCCCGGGGAGCAACGGGCACAAATTGGGGGGAACAGCTGGGGGACCTGTGCTGGAGCAAGCACGTGAATCCCAGCCCTCAGGGAACACAGCAGGCAGCATGACCACTGCATTTCTGATCCAGGAAACAAGAGAAGTAGGAAGAACTGGTAAGCAGGAGCCCCCAGGGCATGATCCCATTGAATTGAGGGAGGGGAGTGAAGAGAGACTTTGGAGCTCTGTCATTGGACCCTGGAACAGTACTCTGGGGCTCTGACCACATTCAGATCCTGATAGCAGTCTAGTCCCCCCCCCCCCATAGAACAGCAGGGCCTCCCCCCCCACCTCAGCCCTGTGGCAGAGGAAGGCACACATGGTCATTCACAGACCAAGAGGGAGGACAGAGCCTCACACACTGAGATCCTTGTGGGAGTGTCCCAAAAGCTCAGGAAATGCCCCCAAAACAGGCTTAGGCTGGGAAAATGAGCAGGCAGAGAAACAAGAGGAACACCATTAAGAAATATTTTGCATATGAGCCCAAGAAGGATCAAAATACTCAGTCTGAAGATAAGGAGGCACAAGCTCCTGCATCTAAAGACTCCAAGAAAAACAGAAATTGAGCTCAGGCTATGATAGAGCTCAAAAACAACTTTGAAAACCAAATGAGGGAGTTAGAAGAAAAACTGGGAAAAGAAATGAGAGAGATGCAGGAAAAAAACATGAAAATGAAGTCAACAGCATAGTCAAGGAAATCCAAAAATATGCTGAAGAAAATAGCATGCTAAAAATCAGCTTAGGTCAAATGGATAAAACAGTTCAAAAAGTTATTGAGGAGAACAATGCTTTAAAAAGCAAAATTGGCCAGATGGAAAAAGAGATGAGAAAACTCTCTGAGGAGAACAAATCCTTCAGACAAAGAATAGAATTCAGGGAGATTGATGAATTTACCAGAAATCAGAAATCAGTACTTCAAAATCAAAAAAATGAAAAATTAGAAGAAAATGTGAAACATCTCATCAAAAAACAACTGATATGGAAACCAGATTTAGGAAAGATAATTTAAAAATTATTGGAATAACTGAAAGTCGTGATCAGGAAAAGAGCCTTGACATCATTTTCAAAGAATTACTACAGGAAAATTGCCCTGATATCCTAGAAGCAGAGGGCAAAATAGAAATGGAGAGAATCCACCGATCCCCTCGAGAAAGAGATCCCAAAAAGCCAACCCCTAGGAATATTATAGCCAAGTTCCAGAACTCCCAAGTCAAAGAGAAAATATTACAAGAAGTCAGAAGGACACAATTCAAATATCGTAGAGCTACAGTCAGTCAGGATCACACAGGACTTAGCAGCAACTACATTAAAAGCTCATAGGGCTTGGAATATAATATACTGGAAGGCAAAAGAGCTTAGAATGCAACCGAGAATCAACTACCCAGCAAAACTGAATGTCTGCTTCCAGGGAAAAAGATGGACTTTCAATGAACCTGGGGGATTTCAAATGTTCTTGTTGGAATGGCCAGAGCTGAACAGAACGTTTGATCTTCAAATAGAGGACTCAGGTGAAGCATAGAGATTGGAGGAGAAGGGGAAAATATGAGGGACTTAATGATGATGAACTTAATGTATTCCTGCATAGAAAAATGACACTGATAATACTCATATGAACCTTTTCAGTTAATAGAGCAGGTAGAGGGAGCTTTTATATTTGAAGCACAGGAGAAAGATGAATTTGAAGATAAAATATGGTGTAAAAATGGAGTCAATAGAAAAAAGGGAAATGTAATGGGAGAAAGAAAAAAGAGAGGGGGAACAGGCCAAGATATTTCATATAATAAGATTTTTCTTTATTACAATGAACTATTGCAATCGTATGGAAAAGGGGAAGGCAAGGGGGAAATGAGGGAATCTTTGCTGTCATCAGAGGTGGCTAGCTGAGGGAACAGCATATATACTCAATGGGGTATAGGCATCTGGAGTAAGAAGGAGAGAAGGGGGACAGGGGGAGGGGGGGTTGCGGGTGATGGAGGAGAGGATCGACCATGGGAGGAGAGTGGTCAGATGTAATACATTTACTTTTTTTACTTTGTGCAAGGGGCTGGGATTGGATGACCTGTCCGGGATCATAGGATCAGGTGGATGCTGGGCCAAAAGGGTGGTATTGGGGCCCAGGGCCTCATGGCCCTAGGGCCAGGGATCTGTCTGCTGCACCACTCAGCTACCCTACAGCAGAGTCAGAGTGAAAGGAGAGAGAAAATATAGTACATGACAGTGGAGAAATATGAAAGTAGGGAGTTGAGATCAGCAATGGCAATGGTGGAAAAATATGGAAGTAACTTTTGTGATGGACTTATCATAAAGAATGTGATCCACCCATGACAGAGTTGTTGGTGTTGGAACACAGACTGAAACACATTTTTTATTATTATTATTTTTTGGGGGGTGCAAAGCAAATGTGGCTGGGTGACCTGCCTGGGGTCACATAGCAGGGTGATCGTTGGGTGTCTGAGACCATAGTTGTACTGGGGTGCTCCTGGCTCAAGGGTCAATGCTCTGTCTGCCACCCAGCCACCTCTACTATTATTACTATTTTATTTTATTTTGGGGCTTTTTTCTTTTTTTTTTTTTTTTTTTGGTTTTTGCAGGGCAGTGGGGTTGGGGTGGCTTGTATGTCACATAGCTGGGTGATTGTTTTGTGTATGGGGCCAGATATGGGCTCAGGTGCTCCTGGCTCCAGGGCTGATGCTCTGTCCATTGTGCCACCTGGCCATACCTACAGTTATTACTATTATTTTTTTTTATTTTAATTTTTTCTCTCCCCTTTAGTTTATCACTCAAGCTAGTCTATATTTTTTGAGGGAGAGGTATTTTGTTTACTCTTAAACAAGAATATTTTATTAATGTATAAAAACTTTATTTGTACAAAATGAGAATAAATAAATATTAAATATGAATTTAAAAAATTAAATAAAGAAAAATAGGTTAAAAAGGCATAAGCATACTCAGCATTTGAATATTTTATGTCAAAGGTTAAATTGAATCATTAAGACAAAATGTAACAAAAATGTTGAATTTATATAAATGTATTTCAGACCAAATGTACTTTCTTATAGGAAATTTTGGTCCCCACATTTTCCTTGAATATTGAGTTTTCAGTACATATTTTTCTTAGTGTTGAAGCTATAGTTTTCATTTGTCAGTTTAGTATTAAAAGGAACCAAGGTTCCATCAATGTTTCATCATTATGTACATAAATTTTGCAATTAGAGAAGCACTGACTTTTGCAATATCCTGGACAAGTACCAGGAAAATCATTAATCAAATACCTAAAGTAATATAAAATCAGGAAAGGTAACTTTTCTCACATTTCACACTCTTCAGTATATCAATTGCCAAATTCTAATATACTATATCAACAGTAGAACATGGAAGTAGGAATGAATGATAACCTCCTTGAGTGTTAGTTTTTCTTATGTACAAAATGTGAATAACTTTGGCACCTATGTCATAGAATTCTTGACATAATAAAATGAGGTACTATTTGTAAGCATATTTTAAATTGTGGTTCAGGGACCCCTGGAGGGCTCCAAAATTTTTTTAGGAGATCCATATTAAAACTATTTACATGATAATTCTGATATATTTTTAATATAGTAAGTATCAATTATTATGTAAATTATGTAAAGTTATGGAGGATTAGTTTTTATTTATGAGAGCATAAAAGGGTCCAAAGACCAAAAATTTTGAGAATTGCTACTGTAAAGTTCTTTGCAAATTTTCAAACCTATGTAAATGCTAGTAATTGTCACTATAGCCCACAAATAATCATCTCATACTAAGAAAACATGAATCAATTAAATGAAACAGTGAGTTGAACAAAGAATCATGGATTAATAGCATGAAGGAGACTTGAAAACCACCTAGTCCAATTCATTCATTTTAGAAAGCAGAGAACTGAAGTTCAGAGAAATTTTAGATTTTCCTATTTCATATCAATAATAAGAGGCAGAGATGGAATTTGAATGAAGGCGGTCTTATAGGGGGGCCCTTTTAATTATTCCTTTTTGACTCTTAAAAACTATGCATAATGTTAATCCATGGATGATATACAGAATTTGCACTAAGATAAACTATTTCTATGTAACAGCCATTTGCATGAGATTATTAGTAATATTCTACCACAGTTTTATGTGTGGACTTCTCCTTGTTCTCTGGGCTTGTGGTTCACTTTAAATTTTCTCATACTAACATTTCAATATTCTTCAAGTTGGACCACCAAGATGCATTATATTAAAATTATTTGTATATCTTAGGATTCATCCTGTTTCAAGAGTGGATACACTAAGCCACTTACTCACTGCTTTAACTTGAGATCCTTCCTATATACAAACCATCCATTCACAATATTGTTAGTTAGATTTTAAACATAAACAATAAGGTAAAAGAAATAATATCAATACTATACCAGGTTCTTGAATATTTAACCTATGCACAGCAATGATGCATCACAGTCCATACATCAACTTTCCTAGTATGCACTTGAAGAAGAAAGTTCACAGACATTTACAGGAGGAAGTAAATGAGTCAGAACTCTGGCCTGCAGCTTTATAGATGTTATTGTTCCATCCTAAAACATTTGCACTGCAGAAATCTGCTTCGCCATTGATCCTCTTCACTCATTAGCTGAGCAAATTCTTTATACTTGAAACAAGGTGGATTAACAAGTTTTTTTCAGTTATCAGTCACACTTAAGATGACATTGACAAAATGTTACACTTATTAATTTGGAAACTAGTGTTCTGTAAACAGAGAACTGAAAAACCCATCAGTCTGGTTATTTTTGTCACTTCAGTCCAGATTATCCACTTTTTACCTGCCTTAATGTTATATTTTCTTAACAAAATTAAGCAAAGAGAACCTAGAAAAAACAGTTATTGTTGACTCTGAAGAATTCAAATCAATTTTTACCAACTCTTCACATACATATTCTACAATATCATGTTAAGTTTCAGCATTATCAAAATTGCTAATTGTCTATTTTTTTCTATTTGCTTTTCCTCTCAGAAAAAGAAATAAAAAGTGGTTTTTTTGGGGGGTAGGGGTAAAGCAGAGGGGTTAGGTGAATGCAAAGTACACAGTATCAAGTATAAGAGGTCAGATTTGAACCCAGGTCCTTCTGACTACTCCTTCCTCCTCCTCCTCCTCCTACTACTACTACCACCTAGCTGCAATTAAAAAAAAACAATTTCTAAATGGATTCATCACTTTTCAGTTCTAGGGAATGCAGAAGGGTCATATCCAGAACTTAATCGTTAATACAGTAATGTTATTCCTCTCTCCAAAATGTAGAGTAATGGAGGAAAGTTACTGTACCCTGTCTGCTATTGCAGAGCTTTTTATACAAAGTTCCTAGTCATTTTATGCCAATCATTGCATCCTTATTCTTTTTTCTTCTATCTTGTTATTTTCTTTTGTTTATTTAGTTTAAAGTTGGTCTTTTCTTCATCTGCCCTATTATCAACCCACTCCTTCCTTCTCCCTCTATGCAGTCCAACAAGAGACAAAGCAGAAGGGGTTAAAGGAAAGAGGAGGTGTTGTATGAACTCATATGCCTTAGTAGATCTGGGGAGGAATAGAAACCAAAATAATCATTTACTGGTGAAGTAAAAGGGGAAAAAGAGGGGTTGGGGGAAAGGAGGGTAATTAACATGAAGAGTCAATTTCGGGAAAGAAATAGGAAGAGGTCCAGGCTTAGGATAGAGAGGCTTAAATTTTGCAAGGTTCAGGAACTAACAAGGAGGTAAATTCCAACCAGAATAAGGAGCTGATAAGACTGATTAAGATTGTGAGTTGTAGGGAAAAAAGAGCAGAAGGTTCATTCTGGTTAAACAAAACCCCTATCACCAAGGAGACAGCATTGCATTCACAATGGCATAAACCAGAATTACCTTGTACAAAGTAGTTCAACTTCCACTGAAAGCCAGACAAATTAAATTTCCCCTATGAAATCAATATTCAATCTGAAATCATATTTGTCTTCAATAGTAATATGATTTCTTATTTTTTAAAAATACTTTTACCTTGTAAAGACATTAAAACAACTATATCCAGTTGAACTGAGTGTTCCTAATGCTCTATACCCTCAAGTTCACAGCACAATTCTCAATTTTATTTGTATCCTTGATAATATATTTCTTTTAAATTATATTTTCCAATTTTTAACAAATAGAAGTTCTTTGCCATGTTAAGATATTAAACTGTTTCTCAACTGACAAAGGGTCAAAGGATATGCAAAGGCAATTTACTGATGAGATCAAAGCAATCTACAATCATATGAAAAATTGCTCTAAATCATTACTTATTAGAGAAATGCAAATTAAAGCTTTTCTGAGGTACTACCTCACACCTCTCAGACTGGCCAATATGAAAAGAAAGGATAATGATCATTGTTGGAAGGGTTTTGGGAAATCTGGGACACTCATCCAACCTTTCTGGAGAGAAATTTGGAACTATGCCCAAAGGGCAACAAAAATGGGCATACCCTTTGATCCAGCAATACCACTACTGGGTCTACACGCTGAAGAGATGATGAAAAAGGGTTAAAAACATCACCTGTACAAAAATATTCATAGCAGCCCTGTTTATGGTGGCAAAGAATTGGTAATCAAGTAAATGTCCTTCAAATGGAGAATGGCTTAGCAAACTGTGTTATATGTATGTCATGGAACACTATTGTTCTATTAGAAACCAGGAGGGATGGGAATTCAGGGAAGCCTGGAGGGATTTGCATGAACTGATGCTGAGTGACATGAACAGAACTAGAAAAACACTGTACACCCTAACAGCAACATGGGGGTGATGATTAACCTTGATGGACACGCTCATTCCATCAGTGCAACAATCAGGGACAATTTGGGGCTGACTGCAATAGAGAATACCATCTATATCCAAATGAAGAACTATGGAGTTTGAATAAAGTCCAAGGACTATTTCTTTTAATTTAGAAAAAAACTGTTATCTTATTGTCTGATCTTGTTATCTCTTGTACTTTGTGTTTCTTCCTTAAGGATATGATTTCTTTCTCATCACACTCAATTTGGATCAATGTACAACATGGAAACAATGTAAAGACTGACAGATTGCTTTCTGTGGGGAATAGGGGAGGGAAGTAAGATTAGGGGAAAAATTGTAAAACTCAAAATAAACAAAATCTTTAATTAAAAAATATATTAAACTGTTCAGATTCTTAGTTTCACATGCCTTAGATTTCTTTATGTTAATTTATATTTGAAGCATATAATATGTATGTTCATTTTAATTGGCTGCTTTCTGCAACTAAATTATATCAAATGAACAGAAGTTATGAGATTAATTTGCACTCAGAGATTTTAAAAATTAAAAGTTTAAAATAAATAAGCTATTATCTCAGTGTTCCTGTGTGAAATCTTTTTATTTCCCTTTTTTAAGTACTTTATTTTTTCAAGTTATGGTCATTCTCTCAAGTTTCATTGCTTTGAAAGGTATGAATTTGAAAAAGAATTTTATCCTAACAAATCCAATAGTGTAGTCATATTAATGAGTACAGATCAACAAGCATAGTGTCCTAAAGAAATTAGCTTAGTTCTAAATAAAATCACTTGTGCGTACCTATGGATTTTAAAGAATATTGAAAATTCAGACCTCTTTATCTGGGTTACTTCAGATTACTGATGGCTACTTCTATTAGATATTTCATTAATAATGTTGGGCACTTTGGGGAAGGTTAATGATAACTCTGACTCATGCAAATGCTTTTGAGTATGTATATAAAGATGAAGCATAACATTTATGAAATTTTTATTCAAAAATATTATTAGGGCATTATCATACTAACTGTAAATAATCCCTGAAGAGTTGCTTCCATATTCAAAATAACTATATTTGAGAGATACATAATGCAGGCACTGTGATTTGGAGATCAGATTGTTTAAACCCACTGAAGAACCATCACGTCCTTGGCTTCCCTCCTTCCTCCCTTCTCAGGTTAAGCTGAGAAGAGGAAATATGCATAAACCCTAGCTTCATAGGCAAACAACTCCCTGAATGCCTGCTCCACTGAATTTCTCCATGAGGTGGAGTGGTATAAATCTACTCTTATTCTTTTATTCTCCCTTCAGGCAATGTACATTGCAGGATTCATAGGTGATTTGGGCCCAGTGATTCTCAAATAGAAAAGGAGAGAAGTAGAGGACAGAAATATTTGCTTGTAGATTGTGGAACTGGAAGGATAGAGTTGGACATTATGATATCCATGAGATAGACCTTCTCTTACATCTGGTTGAAGAAGAATAATATAAATAGATTTGGAGGAGAGCACAGAGCTTATGAAGTTCAATATATAATTTAATAAAACACCTATTCTTACTTCTTCAAGAAGTGGTCTTTCCAGTCTTTACTCAGAGACCTTCAGTGAGGACGAAATCTTTAACCTTTCCAATTTACATAATGCTATCTCTGTTTTAGGAGGCTGAGAGTGATTGGCAGATGAACAATTATCCCTAGAGAATACTTTAATATATCAGATAGTGAGTATTTTAGGGTTTGATATTATAATCCAGGAGATTATTATTATTATTATTATTATTATTATTATTATTATTATTATATAAGAACAGATTGTTGATTTGGGACAAAAACTCATTGATTTGTTTGATGGGAACAAATCAATGAATTTAGGGCAAAAATCATTACTATGTAATCGTTCCCTCACTTCTGCTTTTTTCATTCCATTGATTATAAATTCTGTTTGCACAAGACCATGTCAAGCCAAAGATTGTTTTTCTATTCATATAAGATGTATTGACTGGTATTAAATTTACTTTCATTACAATCGTGATACTATTTTCACTGCACGATACACTTTGTGATCAACAACTGTTTCTTGGTATCTCGAATATACAAGTCAGTTCAAACTGGCTTATGAAAGCCAATTGTTAAATTTTCAGGGAGTACATGTCTTAGAAACTGGAAATACCATGAATGAATTTTGTCTTGATTTATTGATTTTTCATTATATAGAATTAAGAAATTGATGGAAAAATGTTAATGATGCAGACTACATTTGAAAATAGAAGATAAGTATATTTTTCCTCTTCCCAAAAGGGGTAATGGTGATTGAGTTGGTTGTTAAATGTTTGCCAGCACACGACTAATTGGGGCAGTGATTTAACATTTGTGGTTTCTTTCTAATCCTACAAAGATATAATATGTTACTATATTAGTAATCCAGCACAGAAATGGAAATTATGAATTGCCCATTTGTCATCATTTTTCTTAAACTTCCATCCCAAGTCACCTTTGATCTCAGTCACATGCATAAGAATAATATCCCAGAAGACTTAATATCCCAACTAGAAGGTTTTTAAATAGAAAAGGTGATCCTTACTTGCTGAGTTATTCAAAGTCATAAAAACTAAGTTCAAACATATCTAATTTATAAACTAGAATGTCATAGCTTTCTTTAATTTTAAATATCAAATAATAAATCAATATATTTATAATTATATATTATAATATTTTGATAATGAAAACTACTATATTTCTAGAGTTTCCCATCTCATATCTTGTGTCTTTGTTTTCTGGCTATGACTATTCACATTCAGAGGATGTAGATGTACAACAGACTTATCTCAGAATGTATTGGACAGCAGAATTTAAAAGAAAATGTTATTGTGATCCAAGAAAGAGACCCTAGTCATCTACCTAATCTTCTTCCCATTTACCTTCCAGTTTTGAAAGTGTGGTTAGGAATTCCATACACACATACTCATACACACATAAACACAAACATACATAGACCCAAAGATATATATATATATATATATATATATATATATATATATATATACATATATATATGTATATATATTTACATATCTATGTGTATGTATATATATATACGAATAGTCTTTGTGTGTGTATATATATGCATATATATATATATGTATGTACATAATATAAGCATTTTTCTCTGGCACATGGTAGAAATTTTTTAAAATGTGCTGACTGATCAATGTATCAACACATAGAAATATGAAGTAGAACAGATTTGATTTTGAAGTAAGAAATCTGGGTATTTATCCTAGTTCTGTTTGTTAGCTGCATCATCTTAGCAAGTAATTTACATTCTCTGGTCATCTGTTTCTGCTAGCATTTCATGGGCAAAGACAATACTGCCAAACAAACAAAAATGAAAAAAATCAACTTTCCCCTCCTAAAAAAAGACCACATTATTAACACTCTTATCTTGTGATCAAAAATTCAATATGAATCCTTCAAGAAATTCACTAATAAAGACCTGTATTCATTTAGTTTTAGGATTTAATGAAAGTTTTAATCTTTTTTGAGAAAAAGAAAGTTTTTAGCAAAATGCAAGGCAAAAACACTGAGCCAACTTTGGAAAAAATAAACCTAGAAAAATCAGTGGCTATATTTATTTTCTCACAGAAGTTATTAATATATAACTTAAAAGATAACAGAAGACTAAACTGAAATTACAGGAGATAAATGGAAGAATAAACCCCGTGGACAGTTCAAATCTCATCTTCTAGAGGTTATTTTTCTGTTTCCATAATATCATCTTACATTTCATGCTGAATGGATTTACTATTTGGGGCTCACAGATCATTTGATAGTTTTACTTGTTCAGAAATATTTAGGGGAAGTCCTCTTTGGGCACAAGGTGATAAATAGTCATTCTTATATCATCAGTTTTAAGTCTATCCATAGTTCGTCATTAAAACTCATTCTCATCTGAGTAATTTACTGCATTAACTTAAAATATCTGTCCAGTATGTGGTTAGGATAAACAGAATATTAGCTGTCTTCTTTGCCTAGGTCTTGTCTTTTTTCTACAGAGAGGATTCATTATATGTAAATTCTTTCTGTTAAGAAAGCATCATCCTTTTCCAGACTGCAATGCATTAAGATACAAATAAAACAGTGACAAGAATATACTTGTACTTGAAAGTTGCACAAAAAAATGTCATTGCCATTTTGTATATTGGGGAATTTTTTTCCTTTGAGCATAATGTTAATTTAACAAAGAAAATTTTGGGAGATGTAGAATCATAAATTTAGAGCTAGAAACAATCTTGAAGATCAACTGATTCAATTTCAATTTATAGGTGAAATGGATTGAACTGCCCACAAGGTTTTAAGTGGCAGAGATGTAGAATTCAAATAAAGAATATCTGATTCTTGGTCCTGCGAATGAAAATATCATGTATTAAAATTTTTCCTCACATTGTCATATACTAAAAAACTGGAAAATGGCCATGCAGGGTATTTCATTTTATGCTCACATGTAATTTAGCACATAAAGTCATTGTATCAAAGATATCTTATGACTTCAAATGTATCCTTATCCAATTCCCTCATTTTATAGATGAGGAGATTAAATCCTCAAATGGTGTCACAGAATCAAAGATTTCAAGTTGAAAATAAATCTAAGGTAAATTAACCCAAATTTCTCCCTTTAAACTTGGACTTATTTTTTAAAATTAACAGTATTTTATTTTGTCCAATGTACATGCAAATATAATTTTCAACATTCATTTTTGGAAAAAATCCCCCCCCCAACATAGCAAGCAATCTGATATGTTATACTTGCATATTTCTATGATAGTCATACTATGAAGCAAGAATCAGATAAAAGGGAAAAAGAAAAAGGGGAGAAAATCCCCAAATAGGATGTTTTGAGCTGCATTCAGACTCCATAATTCTTTCTCTGAATGTGGATGGCATTTTCCATCACAAGTCTTTTAGAATCATCTTTGATCTCTACGTTTCTGACAAAAGTTAAGTCTATCATAATTCTTTGTCACATAATGTTGCTATTACTGTGTGCAATGCTCTCCTGATTCTGTTTACTTCACTTAGCATCAGTTTATATAAATCTTTTCTTTCCAAGTTTTTCCAAAATGTACCTTCTCATCATTTCTTATACAATAAGAATATTCCATTGCAATCATTTACCTTAAATTATTTAGTCATTTCCTAATTGATGGGAATCTCTTCAACTTCTGATTCTTTATCACCCCAAGCAGAGCTGCTAAAATTATTTTTTCATATGTGATTTTTTAATCTCTGAGATACAAATCCAGTACTGGTATTATTGGATCACAGTTTTATAGTCCTTTGGGCATAGTTCCAATTTGTTCTCCAGAATGGTTGTAGTAAGTAGTTCACAAGTTCACCAAGAATGCATTAGTATCCCAGTTTTCCCATACCCCCTCCAACCTTTATAATTTGCTGTGATATTAAACATTCTCATATGTATGAGTTGGTATGTCAGAGTCATTTTAATCTGCATTCTCAAATTGATAGTGACTTAGAGCATATTTTATATAATTAGAGAAAGCTGTAATTTCTTCCACTGAAATTTGCCTGTTCATATCATTTCATAATTTATCAATTGGGAAATGATTTGTATTCTTAGAAATATGAATTGGTTCTTTATATACTTGAGATATGAGACTATTATCAGAAACACTGGGTGTAAAAAGTTTCCCAGCATTCTGCTCTCCTTCTAATTTTGGTAGCATTGGTTTTGTTTGTGCAAAGTAATCAAAATTATTCATTTTGCATTTCATAATGTTCTCTATCTCTTCTTTGCTCATAAATTCCTCTTGCTATAGAACTTTTATATATTTTTATTTTTAAAAATTTATTTATTTTTAGGGCAACTAGGTGGCACAGTGGATAGAACACTGGCCTTGGAGTCAGGAGTACCTGTGTTCATATCTGACCTCGGACACTTAATAAGTACCTAGCCGTGTGGCCTTGGGCAAGGCACTTAGCCCCACTTCCTTGAAAAATCTAAAAAAGAAATAAAAAAATTTATTTGTTTTTATCCATATGCACATGTATATTCTTAAGTTACAAATTTCTTTCCACCTTCCCTCCCACCTCCCCTCCCCTCAGCATTGAATATTCAGATTAGTAATATACATACATATTTTATAAAGATTTTATTTATTTTGATATTTACAATTTTTCCCCTGATCTTACTTTCCTCCCCCCACAGAAAGCAATTTGTCACTCTGTACATTGTTTCCATGGTATACATTGATCCAAATTGAATGTGATGAGAGAGAAATCATATCCTTAAGGAAGAAACATAAAGTACAAGAGAGCAAGATCAGACAATAAGATATCAGTTTTTTTTCTAAATTAAAGACAAAAGTCCTTGGTCTTTTTTCAAACTTTGCAGTTCTTTCTCTGGATACAGATGGTATTCTCTATTTCAGAGAGCCACAAATTGTACCTGATTGTTGCACTGATGGAATGAGCAAGTACATCAAGTTTGATAATCGCCCCCATGTTGCTGTTAGGGTGTACAGTGTTTTTCTGGTTCTGTTCATGTCACTCAGCATCAGTTCATGCAAATACCTCCAGGCTTCCCCTGAATTCCCATCCCTCCTGGTTTCTAATAGAACAAATAGTGTTCCATGACATACATATACCACAGTTTGTTAAACCATTCCCCAATTGAAGGACATTTACTTGATTTCCAATTCTTTGCCACCACAAACAGGGCTGCTATGGATATTTTTGTACAAATTATGTTTTTACCCTTTTTCATCATCTCTTCAGGGTATATACCCAGTAATGATATTGCTGGATCAAAGGGTATGCACATACATATATACAGACATATTTTGATAAACATGTTTACAAATTAGTTATTTTTGGTGTAAGGAATTAGAATTAAAGGAAGGAGATATATAATAGATATTTTTATTAAGTGTTCATCAAATTCGGAGGGGTGTGTGTGTGTTTGTGTGTGTGTGTGTGTGTTTTGTTTTGTTTTGTTTTGTTTTGTTTTGTTTTGTTTTGTTTTGTTTTGTTTTTCCTTCCTCTGTTTGGGGATGATATAGTTCATAGTCAAATACACTTGTCCTAGCTCTCTGTACTGCTGAGAGGAGCTGCTTCCTTCAAGGTTGCTCATCTAATAATGTTGTTGTTGATGTGTACATTGTTCTCTTTGTTCTAATCTCTTGCTCAGTATTAAATCCCATGCTTCTCTAGAGTCCGACCATTTATGGTTTCTTAATAGAACAATAGTATTCCATAGTATTCATGTACCATAACTTGCTTAGCCATTCTCCAATTGATGGACATCCCCTCAATTTTCAATTTTTTGCCACTACAAGAAGAGCTGTCATGAATATTTATGAATGTGTAGGACTTTCCCTTTTTTATAAATTCTTCTGGATATAGACCTAGAATAGGAATTGCTAGGTCAAAGAGTATGAACAGTTGTATTGCTCTCTGGGCATAGTTACATATTGTTCTCCAGAAAGTTTGGATCTGTTTATAACTCCACAAGCAATGCATCAATATCTTAATCTTCCCACAACCTCTCCAATATTGATCATTTCCCCTTTTTTCTCATCTTGGCCAACCTAATAGTTATGAGAGGATACCTCATTTTTTAAAATTTGCATTTCGCCAATCAATAATGATTTTTTCATATGATTATATAGAACTTTAATTTCTTCATTTGAAAGCCATCTGTTCATATCCTTTGATCATTTATCAAATTGGGAATGACTTGTGACCATTTAAATTTGATGCAGTTCTCTATGTATTTTAGAAATGAGACCTTTATCAGAATTGCTAGTTAAGAACTTTTCCCAAGTTTTTGCTTTGCTTCCAATTGTGGCAGCATTTATTTTTATTAGTGTACTTTTTAAATTTAATATAGTCAGAATTGTTCATTTTGCAGTTCATAATCTGCTCTAATTCTTGTTTGGTCATAAATTTAACCCCCTTTCCAAAGATCTAATAGATAATTCCTTGGTATATTAATTTATCTAAGGTATCACTTTTTATGTCTAAATCCTGTTCCCACTTTGACCTTATTTTGGAATAGGGAGTGTCGAGTTTTTGCCATACTATTTTCTAGTTGTCCCAACAATTTTTGTCAAAGAGAGTTCTTATCCCAGAAGCTAATGTGTTTGGGTTTAACAAATAGTAGATTGTTATAATCATTTACTTCTACTTCTTTGCAAGGCAGTGGTGTTAAGTGACTTGCCCTAGGGTACACAGCTAGGTAATTATTAAATGTCTGAAGCTGGATTTGAACTCAGGTCCTCCTGACTCCAGGGCTGGTGCTCTATCTACTTCACCATGTAGCCTCCCCCGACCAGGTAGTTTTCATGATGGCCACTTTATAGTTTAGTTTTCAGATGGAGTAGAGCTAAGCCACCTTTTTTTACATTTCTTTTCATCAATCTCCCCTTCTATTCTTGCCCTATTGTTCCTACCAATGAATTTTGTTACTATTTTTTCTAGCTCAGTAAAGTAGTCATTTGGTAATTCGATTGGAATGGCACTGAATAATAAATTTAATTTGGGTGAAACTGCCATTTTTATTACATTAACTCAATCTAACCATGAACATTTTACATTTTTCCAATTATTTAGATCTGACTTTATTTGAACAAAATGTGTTCACATTGCTTCTAGGTTTGTCTTGGGAGGTCGATTCCCAAGTATTTAATGAAGTCTGCATTAAATTTAAATGGAATTTCTCTTTCTATCTTTTGCTCTTGGACTTTGTTTCTTATATATAGAAATGCTGATGATTTACATGGGTTTATTTCATATCCTGTTATTTTTTTGAATTTATTAATTTTCCAAGGAGTTTTTAGATGGATTTTTCTCAGGTTCTCTAGGTAAATCATCATAGCAACTACAAAGAGTCAAAGTTTTGCTTCCCCATTTGCTTCCCCAAAAGCCAGGAGAAAGAACAACTACCTCAGGATTTGTCTTCAGCAGCAACCTTGGACAAATTCGAGCAGGTGAGTCTGGCCTCAATGCGTGTATCAGCCCTGGATCAGCCAGATTAGTAGCTGAATTGGAGCTGGGGAGTCTGAGGACCTGAGAGCTGGACCTGCTGGATCAGCAGTGGGGCTAGATGGCAGGGGCTTGAGTCAATTAGGGAGCAGAGACATTGTTGTTGGTGCTGTCCCTCTGGAGCTTGCTGACAGAGCTGGCGGGAGAGTTCCAATGCAGGAGATCTGTGGACAACTTCCCTGGGCTCCTCTGGTCTGAGGAACTCTGAGTACACACTTCCATTACTGTTGAGGCCTCTTCCCGGAACAAACAATTGCAGACTACTTCTGCCTCAAGCATAGGTGTGTGAAGCAGAAGAACCAGCTGACAATAGGGAGAGGAATGACCTCAAGCCAGGTTAAAGAGCAGCACTGATTGAAGGCAAAGGAATTCAATAGCTCCAACTCCCCCCCCCCCACCCAAGCAAAGGGAGAAGGCCTCAATCCAGGTCATAGACACTCCAAAGAAAACAACCAGCCCCTCCTACTGGTGAGACAGAGAAATTGCATTCAGTGAGTAAAGCCTCTAGCAATCCCAAGCCCCTGTGAACCAGCCCCTCACCAACTCAAGGTCTTAGCAAAATGAAGAAGGGTCAGCAGAAAGGTGGAGCCATAGAAAAATTCTTAGAAAGAAAAGACCCTAACTCAGAGAGAGGTAGAACCTCTGAGGAGAATACAATTTGGTCTTCAGCACAGAAAGAATTCCTTGAAGAAATAAGGAAGGAGTTTAAAAATCAACTGGAAAATTTGGGAAAAACAATTAATACCTTGCAACAAGAAAACAAATCCTTAGAAAATACAATTGGACAAATACAAAATGAGACTACGTCTCTCACACAACATCAATTGGAAAAAGACAAAATGAGAATAAATCTCTTACATCATCAGTTGGACAAATACAAAATGAGAATAATTCTCTCAGGTCCTCAATTGGGCAAATGCAAAAAGAAAATATTTCCCTCAAAAACTCAATTAGTCAAATGGAAAGCTCTTTCAAAAGTCGAATTGACCAACTAGAAAAAGAGTTGGAAAAGGTTAATGAAGAAAACTCCTCCCTAAAAAAGTGGACTCTGAAGAAACTAATGACTCCATGAGACAGCAAGAGCCAGTTAAACAAAATCAAAAAATAGAAAAAATATAAGAAAATGTAAAGTATCTCATCAGCAAAGCCACTGACCTTGAGAATAGATTGAGGAGGAGCAACCTGAGAATTATTAGATGTCCTGAAAACATTAAAGGGAAACAAAAAGCCTGGACTTAATATTACAGGATCTAGTGATGGAAAACTACCCTGATATCATGGAACCAGATGTCAAAGTAGTTATTGAAAGAATACATCGATCCCCTCCAGAAAAAGATCCTAAAACAAAAACACCAAGGAATGTTGTGGCCAAATTCCAGAACTATCAGATAAAAGAGAAAATCCTGCAAGCAGCCAGAAAGAAACAATTTAAATATCAAGGAGCCACCATAAGAATTACACAGGACCTGGCTGCATCAATATTAAGGGATCGAAGGGCTTGGAATGAGATATTTCGAAGAGCAAGGGAGCTTGGAATGCAGCTAAGAATCCATTATCCTGCCTTGTCTTCCAGGGAAAAAGATGGACATTTAACGAAATGGAAGAATACCAAAAATTCCTGATGAAAAGACCAGAGCTAAATAGAAAATTTGGACATCAAACAAGAGACACATGAAAAGTTAAAAAGGGGGGGGGCAGTAAAAGAAAAAAATCTGCTATCCAATAATTTGAAACTGGCTATATTCCAGCATGGGGAAAAAGATTCTCATAAATATTGAGAATTGTAACTCTAACAGAGAGAAAATACCTAGCCAGAAATGATGAACATTCATGATCTATCCATGAGACTGCAATCTAATGGGATGTAACTGGCTTTAACCCCACTTGGGAGAAAGACTCTAATAACTCTTAAGAATTTTAACTCTATTAGATAGAATGTACTTAACTAGAATTGACAGACACTCAGAATTGTCTATGACTCAGATAGCATTATCTAAAAAACATTACCTCCTTAAAAAGGGGGACAGGAAAGAGACGGGACGAGGGAGGGGATTGAATGAGGTAAATTTCATTACACTAAGAGGTACAAAATACCTATGGTAATAGAGGGGAAGAAGGGAAGAGATGAGAAACACCTGAATCTTCTTCCCATCAGACTTGGCTTAAAGTCAACTTACACATACTTACTTAACTTATAATATATATAACCTTTCAAGTATTAAAAGGGGAACAGCGGAGGGGGGATGAAGTAAGGGAGGGGAAGTGGGGGAAAAAGGGGAACTAACAAAAGGAAGGGAAGGGAAAAGGGGGAAAAAAGAAAGGGAAAGAAAGGGGCACGAGTGATCTAGGAAGGCAAACACAATAAAGTGGGTGGTATTCAGAAACAAAATACTGGGGAATACGGATAAGGGGGGGAAGGGGGAAAATACAAACCCACTGGCAATTCTAATTCCTTCAATTACTTTTTCTTCCCTTTTTACTACTCTTAGCATTTCCAATACTACTTTGACTAGTAATTGTAATAATGGGAAATCCATGGTTCAGCTCTGAATTTTTTGGAAATGCTCAGAATTTATTCCCATTACATATAATATTGTTGATAGTTTTAGATAGATACTATTAATTATTTTAAGAAAAACTTCATTTAGTCTTAACTTTCTAATGTTTTCAATAGAAATGAATTTTGTATTTTATCAAAGTTTTTTTTCAGTATCTATAGAAATAATTACATAATTTCTATTGGTTTTGCTATTGATATGTTTAATTATGTTGAGTGTTTTCCTAATGTCGAACCATTTGGTGTAAATCCTAATTGATCAGATATATTATTCAAGTGAAATTTTCTGTAGTTTCATTGTTAAGATTTTATTTAAGATTTTTGAATTAATGTTCATAAGGGAGATTGATCTGTTTTGGTTCTTCCTGGTTTAGGTATCAGTGCCATATTGGTGTCATAAAAGGAGTTTGGCAAAATTCCTTCCTCTCCACTTTTTAAAATAATTTATGTAGGATAGGAATTAATTGCTTCTTATATGTTTGGTAGAATTTACTTGTAAATCCATCTGGACCTGGAGTCTTTTTCATAGGGTTTTTCTTGGTTGTTCCTTCAATTTATTTTTCTGAAATGGGTATATTTAGGCAATTATTTGCTCTTCTGTTAATCTGGGCCATTTGTACTTTTGAAACTATTCATCTGTTTCCCTCAAGTAATCCAATTTATTGGCATACAGTGTGATAATGTAGCTCTAAATTATCTTTTTTATATCTTTCTCTTTGGTGTTTCAGTTCACCCCTTTCACTTTTGATAATGATAATTTGGTTAAATTCTTTCTTTTTCTTTTTAAGATTTACCAAAAGTTTGTCTGTTTATTTTTCTTTTTCCTAAAACTGTCTCTTAATTTTATTTATGAGACCAATGGTTTCTTGCTTTCAATTTTATTAATCTCTTCTTTGATTTTCAGAATTTTCAATTTGGAAATTAATTGGAGATATTTAATTTGTTCTTTTTCTAGCTTTTTAAGTTGCATGCCCAAAACATTGATATTCTTTTTCTCTATTTTGTTCATCTAAACATGTAGAGATATGTTTCCCCTTAAAACTGCTCTGGCTGCATCCCAAAATTTTAGTATGGTATCTCTTTATTATCATTTTCTTGGATAAAATTATTTATTATTTCTGTTATTTGCTGCTTGATCCACCCATCATTTAAGATGCAAATTATTTAATCTCCTAATAGTTATTAGTTCATCTTTCCATGTCTCTTTATTCCAATCAATTTTTATTGTATCATATTCTGTGAATTGTATATTTATCATTTTTCACTTTTTGCATTTGATTATATTATTTTTGTGCCCTAGTACATGGTCAGTTTTGGTGTAGTTGCTATGTAGTGTTGAGAAATAGCTATACTCTTTGCTATTCTCTTTAAATTTTCTCCAGAGGTTTATCATATCTAAATTTTCTAAGATTCCATTCACTTTAACTGCCTTCTTGTTTATTTTGTGGTTAGATTTATCTAGTTCCGAGAGAAGGAAATTGAAATCTCCCATTATTAAAATTTTACTGTCAATGTCTCCTTGTAATTCACTCAACTTTTCCTCTAGCAATTTTTATGCTATATCACTAGCTGCATACATATTTAGTAATGATATAGTTTCATTACCAATGATGCCTTTTAAGAGGATGTAGTTTCCTTCATTATCCCTTTAATGAGATTGTTTTGTGCTTTTACTTTATCTGAGATTGGAATTGCTAGCCCAGATATTGTTCCATCAGCTGAAGCATAATATATTTTGCCCCAACCTTTTACCTTTAACCTGTGTATATCTCTTTGCTTCAAATGTGTTTCTTGTAAACAACATATTGTAGGATTTTGGTTTTTAATCTATTCTGCTATCTGCTTCTGTTTTATGGGACAGTTCATCCCATTGACATTTATAGTTAAGATTGCTAATTCTGTATTTCCCTCATGATATCTTTCTCCATTTTTGTTTTTCTCTTCCCTTTTCTCTTATTCCTCCTCACCAAAATTTTATTACCTTTCCCCTTAGACTTTTCTTTTAAAAGTATAAATTTAATTTTATTTTCGCTTATGCCTTGACATTTCCTTTTATCAGTCCCTTCTTCCCTTATCTTTCCCTTTCCCATTCCCCCCACCTTCCCTGTAGATTATAGTAGATTTTTAAACCCATCTGATATTTTATTTTATCTTGTTCCAACTCTGAGCTAAATTTATTAAATAGAATTTACTCAGAATTCAGTCTCCCTTCTTTCCCCTCTAAAATTATAAACCTTTGTGCTTATTTCTTGGTGCTATCAATCACAGTTTAATTGTTTGATTGTTTGATAAGGTCATATTATTATCAAGGTATCATCACAGATTGTTTGCTTGATTGCTTGATAAACAGCATTGACTCAAATTGCATCAAATTGTAATTAGGATCATTTTTACCCTACCCTCTTTTCAAGCACCTTTCAAATACACGCAATCCTCCTCAAGAGCCTTTTACTCCTTGTTATGTGAAGGAAGGCCTATTTTTTTTCACACTCTACCCCCCTTTCCCTTGTCCAGGGTACGTAAGTGAAGGACCTACAGAGTTGAAGTTGGTAGGTCCTGTGTGAGACTGATTGTGTTTCCTTTGTATTTGAATTGTTTTCTTTTTGCTTCTTGCAATATTCTCTCCTTTATTTGAGAGTTGTAAGATTTGGCTATTACAGCTATTGTAGTTTTTATCCTGGGTCTCTTTCTGAAGGGGTTCTGTGGATTCTTTTTTTGTTTGTTTGTTTTTAGAGGGTTTTTTTGCAGGGCAAATGGGGTTAAGTAGCTTGCCCAAGGCCACACATCTAGGTGTGTCTGAGGCCGGATTTCAACTCATGTACTCCTGACTCCAGGGCCGGTGCTCCATCCACTAATGCCATCTAGCTGCCGTGGTTCTGTGGATTCTTTCATTGATTTTATTGTTATCTTGTTCTAGTAGATTTGGAAATTTTTCCCATATAATTTCATGCATGATGTTTTCCAGGTTCTTCCTTTGATCCAGGCTTTCTAGTAGTCTGATGATTCTTAGATTGTATCTTCTGGATCTATTTCTCAGGTCTTTTGTTTTCCTTAAAAGGTACTTTACATTATCTTCATTTTTTTCCAGCCATTTTATTATGTTTGATGGAAACGTATAGTCTTGTTGATTCATTAGTTTCTATTTTTTCAATTCTAATTTTTAAGGTTTTATTTTCTTCAATTACTTTTGTGTTTCCTTTTCCAAGTTGCTATTTTAACTTTTTTAAGGTGTTTTTTTTTTGCAAGGCAAATGGGGTTAAGTGGCTTGCCCAAGGCCATACAGCTAGGTAATTATTAAGTGTCTGAGACCAGATTTGAACCCAGGTATTCCTGACTCCAGGCCTGGTGCTTTATCCACTGCGCCACCTGGCCGCCCCTTATCTTAACTTTTAATGGAGCGGATTTCTCTGGTCAACTTTTCACAATTTTCCTGCATGACTTTCATTTCTTTTTTTCCATTTTTCTTCTTCCTCTCTTCTTTGGTTTTTAAATTATTTTTTAATCTCTTTGATGAGTTTTTGTATTTGAGTCCAATTTATAGGCTGTTTTGGTATTTCCCTGTGAGTGATTTTTTGTTGCTTTCTTCTTCAGACATGACATTCTTTTCCTCTTTGTTTGTAAAGTACTTTTCTATAGTGAGTGCCCTTTTAACTTTTTGTTCATTTTTGTTGTTTTAGCTCTGCTCCTTGGGTGTATGGAGTATATATCCAAGGTTTTCTTGGCTGGGTCTGGGGTCTAAAACCTGACTTGAAATTGACCAAGATGTTGTCTATACAGCCCAGACCTTGCCTTTGCAGAGGTTTCTTTTTTTCTCGTTTATGACCAGGTTCTAACTTAATAATGGTTTGTTTTTTACCCAGTCCTGTCTTTTATCCCAGTGCTCTCAGGGTTCAAACTTTGTTTGGGTTTGGGGTCCACCCTGCTTGCTTTCTATCCAGCTACCTGGACCTCTAATGTTGTTAAACTGTTGGGACCTGGATTGTATTGTGGCTTATAGCCTCCCACTTGTCTGTTCCACTATCCCACCTCTTGGACTTTACCTCAGCTTTCCCCCAAAGAGTCAGACCTTCACTGAAGATACTCCATGATGTCTACAACTGAAAAACTTCTTTGAATATTCCCTTTTTCTTGGTGGGATCTGTAGTGTGAATGTCAGAGTAGAGGCTTCATTTACCTTTGGTAGGGAAAAGCACCAGGAACATGTTAGCTTCATGCCATCTTGGCTCTACCACAGAAGTCCCTATAGTTCTGATAGTTAAACTAATCCTTGCTCTTCTAATTTACTAATAATTTACCCTTTTCATCTAAATCAAGTACCCACTGTGACCTAATCTTGGTATAGGGTGTGAGCTGTTGGTCTGTGTAGAGTTTCTGCCCTACCATTTTCCAGTTTTCCCAGCCGTTTTTGTCAAATAATGATCATTTTCCTCAGAAGCTGTTGTCTTTGGGTTCATCAAACTATTTCTATATATTAGCTTATTATATATGTATATGTGTATTATACACATATATAATAACATGCCATATACTCTCTAAATATATGCATTATTATATGTATATTTACTATTTATTTTTATGTGCTTAACCTATTCCACCAATCAATCACTCCATTTCTCAACCATTACCAACTAGTTCTAATGATTGCAACTTAAGACTTGGATTTAATTCCCTCCTCTTAACTACTTTACTTACTTAACCTGTCATTGATCTAGTTGACTTACTCAGATCAGACAAGTTCCTGAGTTTCCTCATCCAAGAGTCCCTTCTATCATTGAAACCACACTTCTAATTCCTAAGCCTTATGTTGAAGGTACTCTCCTAAGTATTAAGGATGCAAATACAGAAATGACACAGTCTGTGCCCTAATGTAACTTATATTCTCCCAGAGAGATACAATACCTTTGCAAAATATTTTTGAGTGTTGGAGGACCATCACAAATGGGGGAAATTATAAAAGATCTTCTGTAAGAGATGAAGAATCTCAGGTTAGCACCTGAACTGAGGCTTGAAAGGAGAAAGGAAACCCAAAAATCTAATATGAAGAAAGGAAATTCTTTAAAGCAGAGGTGAAGCACATTATTTTCTTCTGCCCAAGGTCATCTGGATATTTATAAAATCATTGTCAGGTCATACAAAGAACCAATTCAAAGATTAGCTTGCTATATTTGGTTGAACATTTAATTAGTTCCCCCCTAAAAGTCTCCTCTCAGGTGGTTGCCATGGCAATGTCAAACCAAATGATTTTGAAGACCAGACCTCCCTGTCCCTGCTCTAAAGAATAGACTATTCAAGAAGTTCAGAAAATAGAATGGAAATCAAATAAGCTATTTGGATTGAATGAAAATTATTGGGGAAGAGGTTGTAGTATGGGGAATAATATGTAATTAGCTTGGAAATACAAATTGGAGTCTGACTATTAAAGGTTGCAAAGGAAAAAAAAATCTTTTTTTCTTCCTAAAAGGAAGGAATCACTAGACCCACTTTATTAGGGGGATAAGGTTATTTTTTTGTTGTTGATTCAAATGCACTAGTCATTTATTGGCTGGCTTCTCTATTTGACAAAATGCCAAGTGCTCTCTCTACACTCAAGCTTCCCCAGTTTCTCCACCACAAATCTTTTTATATTCTTCCAGACAAGTGAATGTGAAGGAATATTTTAGGAACAAAAATAAACCTAGGTACAAGACTTTGCCTTCTTGTTGAATCTAATCACTCTTTTTTTAAAATCTGTTATAGAAAATATTAAGATACAGATACCCATATAATCTGCATAATTACCCTTTTTATTTAATTTTTAAAACCCTTTTGAAATTCCTCCACTGTGACCAGCCAATATTTTTCTTGGAAGCTTTGGAACTTTTATTTTGATATTTTCTTCTGAGTGTGTGATTTGATCCTCCTTGTCACCATAACTTTCTGTGGTCAGAGCTTTTTTCTCTGTTTGCTCACTTCCCCAGCTTATGACTTGATTTTAACTCTCTGTTAAAGGGAGACTCTGCTTGCAGGGGGGACTGCCCCAAAAATCTGGGATTTTGTTCAAGCTGTTTTCAGAGATAATTCAGGGGTATCTGCAAGTTTTCTCTTCTTCCAAAGTAGTGTGATCTCAGGAGAGGTGTTTCCTACTCTCTTAGCCTTTGGTCTGGTCTGTGAGTGATCAGAAACACTTTTTCTGCCCTGTAATTGTGAGGAGGATCCCTGCTCTCCTGGGCCAGCAAGCTTTGGTGTTCTCCTCCTCCTCCTTGGAGTGAGAACCAGTATTGGGACTCAAACCTGAGTATGGGCAATGCAACTGAGTCTTGCCTAGGTTATTAAAATAAGTTCCTACAATCTTCTTTTGACTCCTTATTTGACATTCTTTCCACCTATGGGAAGAACTCTGGAAGCATTTGCCAATGCTGATTCAATGGCTTGCAAGACCTGCTTCTTTTTTGCTAAGGCTTGAGCTGAATTTTCAAGGATTGCACTGGACTTGCACTGGCTGTGCTCTATTCTCATGCTTTTCTGCCAACCTTCTAAGTTGTCTTGGCATCTAGGGACTGAGTGGTCTGAAATCTGCCCCTATTCCTACTGATTCAATTCCCTGAATGTCAATTACTGGATTGCTGGAAGTAGGGTTTTGGACTGTACTCCTTTCTTCTCCTGGTGCAACAAACCTTTCCTGTCAGCCTTCTAAGTTCTATCTTGAGCTAGGAGTAACAATAGATAAAATGAAGCTTTCCGAGTTCAAGTCTCTCCTTAAACCCTGAGCAAGTTACTCTTTGCTTCTGATCCTCATCTGTAAAATGAGTTGGAGAAGTAATTGGCAAGCCACTCCTCTATCTTTGCCAAGACAATATTACATGGGGTCACACTCAGACAAGAGTGAAATGACTAAACAACAAAAACACTCTATAAGACTGAAGCTCAAAATAAGCTATGCCTAATGAATAAAGACAATAATAAGAATAAGAAAATGTTACTTTTTAGTATTCAGTGACAAAGAGGAGACTCAAACTTTAGAGCAGATAGGATGTTATTCTATATAGAAAAGTCAGAGCTTTCTATGTTTTACTTCTTGTTTTTAAACCAAGGAGATCTTTGGCTGTGAAAGAAGAGGAATATAGATAATATGAATCTGATAGGTCAAAAAGTTAAAGAAGTAATAGAAAAGCCCTGAGTTGCCTTTGATGAGTACAAAGCAACAGATTCAGACAAAATCCATATGATAGCATAATGAGTGAATGGAGTGTTGGACTTGGGGTTAGGAAGACTGGAGTCCAAATTTCACCACACAAATATTTACTAACTTTCTGAATCTGAGAAAATCAATTAACTTCCCTAAACCCCTGTTTCCTCAAATGAAACATCAGTATAATGAATACATCTACTTCACAGAGTTGATATAATCATCAAACAAGATAATATATGAAAAGGGTTTTTGGAGACCTTAAAGTGCTATATAAATGTTTATTTTTAGCTTGTGAAAAAATGAAACAAAATCCTTGAGTTCCTTTCAAAGATCATTGGAATATTAGAGAAAAATCATATAGGCAACATAGAATTTTAATTATCAAAATTCTAGAACATATTCTTAAATACATGGGAAACCAGGAAACAAAACAGCCACAAATAACTGCAGATAGCCTTACCCACTAATTTTCTCATGCTAAAACATCTATGAAAATGTGACATTTATATCTTCAAGGAATAATGTATTTCAAGATTTCTATTTCTGATAGAAATAGAACCATTTATTAGGTGAGCAAATTTCAGAAGATCAATTGCAACCCATGCCATCATTCCTTTTCTTGCAGACCTTTTTCTCATAGCAATTTCTTAACTGTCAAATCAATTGACAGTTGATAAATTGATCAACTATTTCCAGATTGGTTTGTGTATATTTCATGGAAGAGGACCACAAACAATTCCAATTGGATATTTTAGATGGAGCATTACAGATGCCCTTGAAATTTATTATTAAATCAATATTTTTCTCAACAGGTTATATATTGTCACTTTCTACTATGACATTTGTCATTTCCTACTGGAATCAAACTAATTTTGTACTAGAAATAAGGTGATTATAAAAGTAAGCTACACAGTAAAGATATATAAAATATTTTAACTTCCAGAAAATATTTTGCATATACATGTAAATTTTTATGTTTATGAATATATTCATGTTTATATACATGTAAGTTTACATCTACACATACTTTGTGAAGTGGGAATGTTTTATATGGATTTACATCATTAGCTCCTAGCAAAAGTATCTGATGCATTGTAGGTCATTAATACTTGTTTACTGATTGAATCAATACTACTTGTTGTAGAAACTACAAGTCTTTTCATAGTTCAAGGCTGTTTTGAAAGAGTTTTGTCTTTCATCTCAAATTTTTTTAAAAAGAATATCACAGGGGTCGGCCAGGTGGCATAGTTGATAAAGCACCAGCCCTGGAATCAGGAGTACCTGGGTTCAAATCTGGTCTCAGACACTTAATAATTACCTAGCTGTGTGGCCTTGGGCAAGCTAGTTAACCCCGTTTGCCTGGCAAAAACCTATAAAAAAGGATGTCAGTTTCTTCTTAGGACATTAAATCTAGAGTAGATTTACAAATATCTAAAGATATAAAATCTCCTTTGCTTTTTTTAAAAGTTTTTAAGTTGTTTAGACCTACCAAAAGTATACCATTTTGCATGGTATTTCTTTTTCATCACAAAATAGTCTTTCTTATTTTGTATGTATTATACATACAAACATTTGAAGCACATACATATACATTTTAACTGTTTAAAATTTTCTCTATGTGAATCTTCAGAATTGAGAAAATATTTGCTTAAAATTAGAAGCATAATAAATAGAATTTTATATATATATCAAATAATTTATTGAAAATGTAACAAGGAGAATATTATGTATATCATGTCAAATTATTTGACTATATATTCATAATTAGTTTATAATAAATTCATGCAGCATATATGGTAATGGAAAGTTAAAACAAATATTGCATGGGTAATTCTAAACCCATTTCACAAACATCTAGACCATTTTTTTGTTTCCCTCATATCTGAAAATACCTTCTAAATCCTAGGGGGAAAATTATTCCTGGGAGCTAAAGTTCACCATATTATATGCCTTAGATTGTTCAATTTCAATGCCATTAATGAAGATCCATGTCACTGGATGTCTCTCAAGAATTTTATTTTCATTTTAAAGTAAGTTTTTCCAGATTGGAATAAAGTAACTATAAAATAAGATTCTAATATAATTTGCTAAAAGGCATCTAACTTCATTGACTGGTCATTCCAGGTGTTCTGCTTGGGGTAAGAAAAAAAAAGAAATTCAATTATTAAATCTCAGTATCTTTCTAAGTGAATTTGAGCTGGTTTTGGCTTTCTATGAGCTTTCGCAGTGTGCATATTCATTCTGGGGACCAATGGATATTCTACTAGACTTCACTAATTGCAAACCTGTCAGCATCGTTCAGTTGGCAAGCTTTACCCTTATCATGATGGCTGTACAAAAAGTCACTACTGATGAGAAGCATTTATGCCAGGAATTGTAAGAAATTAATTTTCTTCATTGATCTCTGGATTTCATCCAAACTTGTTTCAGAAATAAAAAAGACCCTGCCACATTATCATTCACAAAGTACATTTCAAGCCAAATTTTCTGTAGTCTGAATAACTCAGTCCTGGGATTGATTGACTTGCATTACACAGTTGTTCAATTGTTATTTTAATAGTTAGCTTGGAAGTTTGGCAAAAAAAGACATTTATCACTGAAAATGGAATATAAAAATAAATTTTGAAGCAGATATATTATTCCTAATCTAATGATAAATTCAATTAAATGAAACATATTTGTTTGAATGTACTGAAAACGGGTAAAATCATGAAGAGTCCTTACCTGAAGGCCAATATTTGGATTTAATTATTCATTGCCTTTCTATTCAGTTTGGCCTCTGGATAGAACTGTTGAATAGAATATCTTTTATAAATGAATAAATGAAGTGAGTGAATAAAAATATTAAGAATTGTTGTTGTCATTGAAGTTGCATTCATCTTCTGTGACAACATTGCAGTTTTCTTGGAAAAGATACTAGAATACATTATTTTCTTCTCCAAATCATTTTACAGATGAAGAAATTGAGGTAAACCTAGGTTGCATAGCTAGTGTCTGAAGCCAGACATGAACTCAGGAAGATGATTATTCCTGACTTCAGGCCTGGAACTTTAGTCACTATGCCATGTTTTAGAATTTTCTCTGAACCAAATATTGTGCTAATAGTAGAAATTTGAGACAGTCCTTGTTCTCAAACCATTAAATTGCAATGGCAAGGGTGGGCACAAAGGTTTTAATTGCAAGTAATATGGAAAAGTCCTATGGCCTTTGGATTATAACTTAAAAGTAGATGACTCTTCTCTAATGTCATTTCCATTGGTAAAATCATTTTACCCTCTGATTTTGAACCATAGTAATTTGACCTCATTAAAAATACTTGGCAGTCTTTTAATTTTTGGTTTATTTGTTTTAATTTTCTCCTCCTTTAACTCATGTCCCATAATAGATCTGAATCATCTGCTTTCTTCCTGTAAGCTGGGATCCATGTTGCTTAAGACAAAGGTCATGATATCATAAATTGCAATTGATAAATGATTTTAGAAGTTAATAGTTTCAGTGCTGTCTCATTTCAAAGATAATGAAAAAAATGACCTAATATTAGATTTTTCTCTCTTCTAAATCTTGATTTTAATTGTATTAAGTAATATGGGTCAGTATACTATGGTGAAGAGGAAAAGAGTAATTCTCAGAATTCATGCAAAATTATTAATTCCTTTAGTTAATCACAACATCTCTCTCTATAAGCAACAGATTCCTTCTATTTTTGATATCTCATTTCATTCTCTCTATAATGTTGAGGTAGATGTTAATGGTTTGCCAGATTATTTAGGTAGATAAAGTTGTAGAAAGAGATGTAGAAATAGATTTAGATAGACATAACTAATGCTACTGGCAAAAATATCTGGTGCAGGTTCCTAAAAATATCTGATATTTCTAAAATAATGAATTTCTAAGGGCATAAGTAGAGTCATCATTAACAAAATAGAACACATAGCTTTTGTGTGTCCTAGATCTCTTTGACAATTTGATGAAGAAGTCCATGGATCCCTTTACAGAAAATATTTTAATTGATATTTTATTTTTCCAAATATATGATATGAAACTTTTTCAACTTTCAACTATGTGCATATGCATATTTTAAGTTAGATAATTTCTTTCCACCCTCCTTTCCCACTCTCTTTCCCTCATCAGAGAACAGATAATTTAATATTATACATACACATGTGTGTTAACCATATTTGCAAATTGTCATTTTCGGTATGAGGAATTAGGATTAAAGGGAAAGAAGTATATAACAACAAATTTTTACAATATGAATATAAGTGTTCACAGAGTCTGAAGATTTTTGTTTTGTTTTGTCTTGTTTTTCTTCCTCTAAATGGGGATAGCATTGTCCATAGCCAATCTCTGAACTGCTGAGAGGACATACATCAGTCAAGGCTGATCAACTCACAAAGTTGCTGTTAATGTATACATTGTTCTCTTGTCTCTGCTCCCTTCTATCAGCATGAAATCCTGTAATTCATTCCATGATTCTCTTGAGTCTGACCATTTATGGTTTCTTAGAGAACAATAGCATTCTATGGTATTCAAATACAATAACATGTTCAACCATTCTCCAATTGATGGACATCTCCTCAATTTCCAATTGTTTACTACTACACAAAGAGGTGTTATGAATATTTTGGAACATGTGGGACTGTTTGCATTTTTTCAATATATCTTCTGGATATAGGCCTAGAATTGAAATTGCTGGGTCAAAGGATAAGATCAGTTTTATTGCTCTTTGGGCATAGTTCCACATTGCTCTCCAGAAGGACTGGATCAGTTTAATACTCCACCAGCAATATATTAACATCCCAATTCTCCCACAATCTCTCCAACATTGATCATTTTCCCTTTTTTGTGAACTTAGTCAATATGACAGTTGGGAGGTGATTCCTCATAGTTGTTTTGTTTTGTTTTATACATTTATCTAATCAATAGAGATTTGAAGCATTTTTTCATATGATTATACATAGGTCTAATTTTGTCATTTGAAAACAGTCTATTCATATCCTTTGACAGTTTATCAGTTGGAGGACTTGTAAATTTTTAAATTTGATATAATTCTTTATATATTTTAGAAATGATCCTAATCCTAATTGTTAAGATTATTTTCCAGCTTTCTGTTTTCCTTCTAATTTTGACATTAACTTAATTAGTGCAAAACTTTTTTAAATTTAATATAGTCAAAATCAGTCATTTTGCAATTTATATTCTATTTCTTGCTTGTTCATAAATATTTCCTGTTCCCCTAGATCTGAGAGGTAGAATATTTTTTGGTCTATTAATATTGTGTCACACTTTATGCCTCATTCCTGGACCCATTTGGACTTTATTATGGTATAGGGTGGGAGATGTGGGTGTATGTCTAGCTTTTGCCACACTGTTTTCCAATTTTCCCAACATTTTTTTGTCAAATAGAGAGTTTTTATCCCAGAAGCTAATGTCTCTGAGTTTATCAAGCAGTAGATTACTGTAGTAATTTACTGCAGTTTCTGTTTTTTGAACCCTTCCTAATCCACTGAATCCATTACTCTCTTTCTTAACCAATACCAGACAGTGAGATGACTGCCACTTTGTAATATAATTTTAGATCTTGTAGAACTAGGCCACCTTCCTTTACATTTTTTATTAGTTGCCTTTATATTCTTGAAGTTTTGTTGCAATGAATTTTGTTACTATTTTTTTTCTAGCTCAGTAAAATAATTATTTGGTAGGTTGCTTAGTATGGCACTGAATAGGTAATTTAATTTGGATAGAATTGTTATTTTTATTATATTAGCTAGACCTAACCATGAGTAATTGACATTTTTCAATGGTTTGCATCTGGCATTTTATTTGCATGAAAAATGTTTTTTAACTGTATTCATATTCTTTCTGAGTTTGTCTTGGGAATTAGATTCTCAAGTATTTAATGTTTTCTAGAATACTTAAAATGGAATTAATATCTCTTGTTCTTGAGCTTTGTTGTTCATATAAAGAAATGGTTATTTATGTGGGTTTATTTCATATCCTGCCACTTTTGCTAAATTTGTTATTGTTTCAAGTAGTTTTTCAGATGATTTTCTCTGGTTTTCTAACTATACCACCATATCATCTGTCAATTCTAATTGCTTCAATTTCTTTTTCTTCTCTTTATTACTAAAGTTAACATTTCTGGTATTATATTGAATGGTAAAGTTGATAATGGGCATAATTGTTTCCACCTTAATCTTATTAGGAACTGCTAATGTATTCCCATTACAGATAATATTTGTTGATGGTTTTAGATAGTTTTTGCTTGATTTGTTTTTGTTTCATTTTTTTTTTTATTTTTTGCAAGGCAATGGGATTAAACTAGGTAATTAATAAATCTGAGGCCAGATTTGAATTCAGGCTCCCCTGACTCCAGGGCTGGTGCTCTGCCTAATTCACCACCTAGCTGCCCCTGTTTAAACTTAATATTTAAAGGAAAACCTCCATTTATTCTAATACTCTCTAGTGTTTTTAATTGGAATTGACATTGCACTTTGACATAGGTTTTTTCAGCCTCTATTGAGATAGTCACATGATTTCTGTTGGTTTTGTTATTGATATGTTCAATTATGTTGAGTGTTTTCCTAATAGTGAACATTCTTACATACCTGGTATAAATCCTACCTGATCATGGTATATCATCCTAGTAATAACTTGCTATAATCTCTTTGCTGAAATTTTATTTAAGATTTTTGCCTCAATGATCACTAATTTTCTTTGTCTGTGTTGGTTCTTCCTGGTTTTACATATCAGCAGCATATTGGTGTTATAAATGAAATTTGGCAGAACTCTTAGTTTCTAACATATGTAAAAGAGGAATTAACTGTTTCTTAAATGTTTGAGTAAATTCATTTGTTATTTCATCTGTACTTGGAGACTTTGTCTTAGGGAACTTATTGATGGCTTCTTCAATTTCTTTTTCTGAAATGGGAATATTTTATTTCCTTTTCTATTAAACTGGGTAGTTTGTATTTTTGTAAATATTCATCCATTTCACAGAGGTTATCTAATTTATTGACATACAGCTTGGGAAAATAGCTCTGAATTATATCTTCAATTTTCTTCTCATTCTTGGTGAATTCACCTTCAGTTTTGATATTTTTAATTTGTTTTTTTACATTTTTAATCAGACTGATCAAAGGTGTCTTTATTTTATTGTTGTTTTATAAAACCAACTCTTAGTTTTATTTGTGAGATCATAGTTTTCTTGCTTTCAATTTTATTAATCTTTCCCGTGATTTTCAAGATTTCTAATTTGGTATTAATTAGGGAACTTTAATATGCTCTTTTTCTAGCTTTTTTTGTTGCATACCCAATTCATTAATTTCCTCATAATTGATATTGTTCATATAAGCATTTAGAGATGAAAAATTTCTGCTAAAAACTATTTTAAAAGCACGTCATAAATTTTGGTATGATGTTTAATTTTTTTCTTGGATGAAATGATGGATAATTTCTATGATTTGCTATTTAATCTACTCAATATTTAAAATTTAATTATTAAGTTTCCAAGTCATTTTTGCTTTATCTTTCTGTGGAACTCCATTGCATGAATATTTTTATTGCATCATGATTTGAAAAGCATGCTTTTCTTATTTCTGTTTTTCTGCATGCAATAATAACGGTTTTATGGCTTAGTGCATGGCCAGTTTTGGCATAGGTGCCATGTACTACAGAGGAAAAAGCTATATTCTTGTCTATCATCATCAAATTTTCTCCAGAGGTCTATCACATATAAGTTTTCTAAGGTTTTTTTCACCTTCTTAACTTCCTTCTTGTTTATTTTGTGTTAAGATTTATCTAGTTCCATGAGAGGAAGGTTGAGGTCTCCCATTTTAAAATATGTCTAGCTGTCTATGTCACCTTATTATTCACTCAACCTCTCCTCTAGGGATTTGAATGCTATTCTGCTAGGTGTTCTTATTTTTAATAATGATATGACTTCATTGTCTATGATGCCTTTAACCTAGATTTCATTTCCATCCTTATCCCTTTTAATGAGATCAATAATTGCTTTTGCTTTGACTGAGATCAGGTTATTAACTCTGTTTTTTTTTAGTTCTTGGATTATCTTTCTTTTTTTTTTGCTCTTTTTTTAAAGAAATATTTTATTTATTTTGAGTTTTATAATGTTTCCCTTATTCTTGCATTCACCTCCCACCCAAAACGGTAATCTGTTAGTTTTTACATTGCTTCCATGCTATAAATTGATCTAAGCTGAATGTGATGAGAGAGAAATCAGATCCTTAAGGAAGAAAAATAAAGCATAAGAAAAAGCAAGATTGCATAATAAGATAATGGGTTAATAAGATAATGGGTCCCCCCCCCAAATTGAAAATAATAGTTTTCGGTCTTTGATCAAACTCCACATTTCTTTCTCTGGATACTGATGGTATTCTCCATCACAGATACCCCAAAATTGTCCCTGATTGTGGAATGAGAAAGTCCATCAAAGTTGATCATCACCCCATGTTGCTGTTACGGTGTACAATGTTATTTTGTTTCTGCTCATTTCACTTAGTATCAGTTTATGCAAATCCTTCCCTGCTTCCCTTAATTCCCATACCTTCTGGTTTCTAACAGAACAATAGTATTCCATGATATCCACAATTTGTTAAGCCATTCCCCAAATGAAGGATATTCACTTAATTTGCAATTATTTGTGACCAGAAGCAGGGCTGCTTTGAATATTTTTGTACAAGTGATATTTTTACCCTTTTCAAAAATCTCTTCAGGTGCAGACACAATAGTGGTACTGCTGGATCAAAGGATATGTATGTTTTTGTGTTGTCCTTTGGGCATAATTCCAAATTGGTCTCCATAAAGGTTGGATGAGTTCACAGCTCCACCAACAATGTATTAGTGTCCCAGATTTCCCACATCCCTTCCAAAATTGATCATTGTCCTTTCTGGTCATATTGGCCAGCCTGAGAGATGTGAGGTGGTATCTCAGAGTTGTCCCAATTTTAATTTCTCTTATAAGTAGTGATTTTTGAGCAATTTTTCATATGACTATGGATTGCTTTGATTTCCTCATCTGTAAATTACATTTACATATCCTTTGACTATTTGTCAATTGGGGAATGGCTTGGTTTGTTGAAAATTTGACTCAGTTCTCTGTATATTTTAGGAATGAGTCCTTTTTCAGAAATATTTTGTCAGAAAAATTGTTTCCCAGTTTGCTACATTTCTTTTGATCTTGGTTACAGTGCTTTTATCTGTGCAAAAGCTTTTTAATTTAAAGTAATCAACATTGTCCAGTTTGTTTTTAATGATGCTCTACATCTCTTCCTTCCTCATAAACTGCTTCACTTTCAATAGATCTGACAGGTCTACTGTTCCTTGATCATCAAGTTTGCTTATAGTATTGTGTTTTTATGTCTAAATCAGGTATCCATTTTGATATTATCTTGGTATAGAGTGTTAGGTGTTGTCTAATCTAAGTTTCTTCCATTCTAACTTCTAATTTTCCTAAAATTTTTTATTGAAGAGAGAGTTTTTAACCCTATAACTGGACTCTTTGGATTTATCAAACAGCAGATTGCTATAATCACTTCCTGCTATTGCACCTCATCAATTTCTTTGATCCACCACTGTATTTCTTAGCCAACACCAGACACTTTTGATGACTGATGCCTTATAAAATAATTTTAGATATGGTAAGGTTAATCCACATTCTTTTGCACTTTTTCATTGAATCCCAGAAAATTCTTAACTTTTTATTTCTCCATATAAATTTATTTACAACTTTATCCAACTCATTAAAGTATTTTTTTGGAATTTTGATTGGTAGAACACTGAACAAGTAGTTTACTTTTGATAGAATTGACTTTTTTAATTTATTAGCTCTACCTGTCCATGATCAGTTGATGTTTGCTCAGTTTTTTAAATCTGATTTTATTTGTGTGATAAGTGTTTTGTATTTGTTTTCAAAAAGTTTGTGGATCTGCCTTGGCATGTAGACTCCCAGGTATTTTATATTGTCTGAGGTTACTTTGAATGGAATTTCACTTTCTAACTCTTTCTGCTGTATCTTTCTCGACATATATAGAAGTATTGAGGATTTGTGAGAGTTTATTTTAAATCCTGTGACTTTGCTAAATTTATTTCTAGTTTATTGCTAAATTTATTTGCTGAATTATTTATTTCTAGTAGTTTTTTAGATGACCTTTTGAGATTCTCTAGGTATACCATCATGTCATTTGCAAAGAGTGAGAGTTTTGTCTCCTCCTTCACAATCCTAATTCCTTCAAGTTCTTTTTCTTCTCTTATTGCTGAAGCTAACATTACTAAAAGAAAATTAAATAATAGTGGTGATAATGGGAATCCTTGCTATACCTCTGATCTTTTGGGGGGTGCCTCTAGCCTATCCCCATTGCATATAACGCTTGCTGATGGTTTCAGATAGATACTGCCTATTTATTCTAGGGAACAATTCATTTATTCCTATACACTCCAGTGTTTTTAGTAGGAATAGGTGCTGCATTTTGTCAAAAAGTTTTTCAGCCTCTATTGATATAATCATATGATTACTGATAGGTTTGTTAATCATATAATTAATTATGCTACCAGGTTTCCTAATATTAAATCAACCCTGGAATCCTGGAACAAATCTTACTTGATAATTATGTATTATCCTAGTGATAACTTGTAATTGTTTTGCTAAGATTTTATTTAAGATTTTTGCAACTATATTCATCAGGGTGAGAGGTATATAATATTCTTACTCTGTTTTAACTCTTCCTGATTTAAGTATCACCACCATATTGGAGTCATGGAAAGAGTTAGGCTGAGTTCCATCTTCATATATTTTTCCAAATTGTTTATATAGAATTGGAACAAATTGTTCCTTAAATGGTTGATAGAATTCACTGGTGAATCCATCTGGTTCTGGAGATTTTTTCTTAGGGATTTCAATAATATCTTCTTGAATTCCTTTATCTGAGATAGAATTATTTAGGTAATTAATTTCCTCTTCATTTAATTTGGGCAACATATATTTCTGTAATTATTCATCCATTTCACTTAGATTGTCAAGTTTATCGACACAGAGTTGGGCAAAATAATTCCAAATTATTACTTTAACTTCCTCTTCTTTGGTGATGAGTTCACCTTTTTTCATTTATGATACTAAAAATTTGTTTTTTTCTTTCTTTTCGTAATCAAATTGATGAGAGGTTTATCAATTTTATTGCTTTTTTTCATAAAACAAAGTATTGGTTTTATATATAAGTCCAATAGTTTTCTTGCTTTTTATTTTATTAATTTATCCTTAAATTTTAGGATGTCTAATTTGTTTTTTTAATTTGTTCTTTCTCCAATATTTTTAGTTGCATATTTAGTTCATTGATTTCCTCTTTCTCTAATTTATTCTTGTAAGAGTTTGAAGATATATTATATCCCCAAGAGTTGCCTTGAATTTCTCCCAAAAGTTTTGGTATGTTGCCTCATTATTGTCATTATCAAGGATGAAATAATTAATTCCTTCTATGTTTTTTTGTTTGATGCACTCATTCTTTAACATAAGGTTATTTAGTTTCCAGTTAGTTTGGGGTCTCTATCTCCTTGGCCCAATATTGCATATGATTTTGATTGAATTATGATCTTAGAAAGATGTATTCACTAGTTCTGCCTTTCTGCAATTGATCATTAGGTTTTGATGCCCTACTACATGGGCAGTTTTTGTGTAAGTGCCTTGTACTACAGAAAAAAAAGTTATTCCTTTCTATGCCCAATTAATTTCCTCCATAAATCTTTCATATATAGGTTTTCTGAAAATCTATTTACCTCCTTAACTTCCTTGTTTATGTTATGTTTAGCTTTATCTAAATATGAGAGCAGGAGGTTTAAGTCTCCCACTAGTAGAGTTTTGCGGTCTATGTCTTACTGTAGCTCTTTCAACTTCTCCTCTAAGAATTTGGATGCTATAGCCATTGGGTCCATACATATTTAGTATTGAAATTACTTTTATTATCTATGGTACCTTTTAGAAGGATATAGTTTCCTTTCTTATCACTTTTAACAATATCCATTTTTGCAGCTGCATTGTCTGAGGTAAGGTTTGTAACCCCTGCTTTTTTCACTTCAGCTGAAGCAAAATATGTTTTGCTCAAACTTTTGACCTTTACTCTATATGTATCTCTCTGCTTCAAATGAGTTTCTTGTAAGCAGCATATTGTAGGATTCTTATTTGTAACCCACTCTGCTATTTGCTTACATTTTAGTGGAGTGTTCATCCCATTCATATTCAAAGTTATAATTATTACTTCTTTATTGCCCTCCATGCTATCTTCTCTCAGTTTGTATTTCCCCCTTCTTCCCCTTTATCCATATTCCCCAGTATTTTGTTTCTGAATACTGCCACCTTCAGTGTGTTTGTCCTCCTATATCATCCCCTCCCCTTTCTTTCCCTTTTCTCTTTTCCCTTTCCTCCTTTCCTTCCATCTGTTAGTCCCCCTTTTCTCCCCCTTCCTGACCCCCTCCATTTCCACCCTTTTAATACTTGAAAGGTAAAAATAAGTTTCTTAACTTAACTGAGTGTGTGTAAGTTAACTTTAATTCAAGTCTGATGAGAAGAAAATTCATGTGGTTCTAACCTCCTCTTTTCTTCCCCTCTATTGCAACAGGGTTTTTGTACCACTTAATGTAATGTGATTTACTCAATTCAATCTCTTCCCTCCTCCTGTCTCATTCCTCTCCCCCTTTTAAGGAAGTATTATTTTTAAATCATTCTATTTGATTCACAGAAAAGTCATGAGGGTCCATCATATCTGGCTAAGGATATTCTCTCTAATAGAGATACAATTCTTGAGAGTTATTTGAGTCTTTCTCCCATGTAGAGATATAGCCAGTTTCATCTTATTGGATAGCAGTCTCACAGACATGAGTGTCCATCACTTCTAGCTAAGCATATTCTCTCTAATAGAGTTTCAGTTCTCAATAGTTATGAGACTCTTTCTCCCAAGTGTGTATAACCAGTTTCATTTTAATGGATAGCAGTTTTTTTCTTCCTCCCCCCCTTTTTTTTTATCCTTTTCATGTTTCCCTTGAGCTTACTGTTTGAGCTCCAATTTTTTTATTTTAGAAATAAAACAAAAATTTATTAAATATGTTAAAAGACATGGGAAGTGGGAGAGAGAGAGAGAGAGAGAGAGAGAGAGAGAGAGAGAGAGAACAGTCAAACAGCCTTGACTGAGCCATGGTCAGAGAAGACTGAGTAGCCTTGACCTTCAGTCAAACCTAGGAATTTCTGGCTTGACTCTCATCCAGAGGGAAAAAGGTGAACTCCTTTTCTCTTACTAGATCAGTAATTTGGTAGAAGGTAAAGCCCAAGGAGATCACCATACAAATTTTTCATTTAACACTGAATCAGGATTATGTGGTGGAGCCAAGATGGCAACAAGAAGAGAGCGAGTCTTCGGAGCTCTCTGAAAAAACTCATAAGCTAAGGACTCAAACTAAACTTTTGAGAGCAGAACCCACAGAGGGACTCAGTAAGGCAGTTCTACTCAAGGTAACCTGGAAAAAAGCAGAAAGGCTCTGCTCCTCGGGGTCAGAGGGGCAGCTCACCAGAGGTGTGTCCCACCAGAGCCAAAGAACTTCAGCCTCCTGGAGGCAGCACCAGGGTGCTAGGAGTGACAGCTGACAGCAGCGGGGGAGTCTCCTGAGCTGCACCCCAGGAGCACCGGGCACAAAGTGGGGGAACAGCATGGGACCTCTGCCAGAGTGAGCATGTGGAGCCCAGCCCTCAGGGCACACAGCAAACAGCTTGGTCTTTCTGCAGCCCAGATACAGAAATAGAAGCAGGCAGAGCAGGTAAGCAGGAGCCCCCAGGGCATGAGCCCATTGAGCTGAGGGAGGGGAGTGAAGAGAAACTGCAGAGTTCTGTCCTCTGCCTCTGGAACAGGACTTTGGGGCTCTGACCACATTCAGATCCTGATCACAGTCTAGGCCCCCCATAGAAGAGCAGGCCCTCCCCCGCCGACCTCAGCCCTGTGGCAGAGGGGGTACTTATGGTCATTCACAGACCAGGAGGGAGGACAGAGCCTCACACACTCAGACCCTTGTGGGAGTGTCCCAAAAGCTCAGGAAGCACCCCAAAACCAGGCCCAGGCTGGGAAAATGAACAAGCAAAGAAACAAGAGGAAGACCATTGAGAAATATTTTGCAAATGAGCCCAAAAAGGATCAAAATACTCAGTCTGAAGATGAGGAAGCACAAGCTCCTGCATCTAAAGACTCCAAGATAAACAAAAATTAGGCTCAGGCTATGACAGAGCTCAAAAAAGACTTTGAAAATCAAATGAGGGTGTTGGAAGAAAAACTGGGAAAAGAAAGGAGAGAGATGCAGGAAAAACATGAAAATGAAGTCAGCAGCTTAGTCAAGGAAATCCAAAAAAATACTGAAGAAAATAGCATGCTAAAAACCAGCTTAGGTCAAATGGATAAAACAGTTCAAAAAGTTATTGAGGAGAAGAATGCTTTAAAAAGCAAAATTGGCCAGATGGAAAAAGAGATAAAAAAACTCTCTGAGGAGAACAAATCCTTCAGACAAAGAATAGAATTCAGGGAGATTGATGGATTCACCAGAAATCAGGAATCAATACTTCAAACCAAAAAAAATGAAAAATTAGAAGAAAATGTGAAACATCTCATTGAAAAAACAACTGATATGGAAAACAGACTTAGGAAAGATAAATTAAAAATTATTGGAATACCTGAAAGTCATGATCAGGAAAAGAGCCTTGACATCATTTTCAAAGAATTACTACAGGAAAATTGCCCTGATATTCTAGAAGCAGAAGGCAAAATAGAAATGGAGAGAATCCACTGATCCCCCCAAGAAAGAGATCCGAAAAAACCAACCCCTAGGAATATTATAGCCAAGTTCCAGAACTCCCAAGTCAAAGAGAAAATATTACAAGCAGCCAGAAGGACACAGTTCAAATATCATGGAGCCACAGTCAGGATCACACAAGACTTAGCAGCAACTACATTGGAAGCTCGTAGGGTTTGGAATACAATATACTGGAAGGCAAAAGAGCTTAGAATGTAGCCAAGAATGAACTACTCAGCAAGGCTGAATGTCCTCTTCCAGGGAAAAAAGATGGACTTTCAATGAACCTGTGGAATTTCAAATGTTCCTTTTGGAATGGCCAGAGCTGAACAGAAGGTTTGATCTTCAGATACAGGACTCAGGCGAAGCATGGAGATTGGAGGAGAGGGGAGAAATATGAGGGACTTAATGAGGATGAAGGGAATGTATTCTTGCATAGAAAAATGACACTGGTAATACTCATATGAACCTTCTCAGTTAATAGGGCAGTGTAATACTCATATGAACCTTCTCAGTTAAAAGGGCAGGTAGAGGGAGCTTTTATAGTTGAAGCACAGGAGAAAGCTGAATTCGAAGATAAAATATCGTGTAAAAATGGAGTCAATAGAAAAAAAGGGAAATGGAATGGGAGAAAGAAAAAGGAGAGGGATAATAGTCCAAGATATTTCACAAAATAAGAATTTTTTATTACAATGAGCTATTGCAATGATATGGAATGGGGGAGGCAATGGGGAATGAGGGGACCTTTGCTCTCATCAGAGATGGCTAGGAGAGGAAACAGCATATATACTCAATGGGGTATAGACATCTGGAGTAAGAAGGAGGGAGGAGCAGGGGGAAGGGGTTGGGATGTGAATAAAGGAGGAGAGAATGGACCATGGGGGGGAGTGGTCAGATATAACATTTTCTTTTTTACTTCTTGCAAGGGGCTGGGATTGGAAGGCCTGCCCAGGACTATAGGGCCAGGTAGATTCTGGGCCTAAAGGGTGGTATGGTGGCTCAGGGCTTCTTGGCCCCAGGACCAGGGATCTGTTTGCTGTGCTACTCAGCGACCCTACAGCAGAGTCAGAGTGAAAGGAGGGAGAAAATATAGTACATGGTAGTGGAGAAATAAGAAAGGAGGGAGTTGCGATCAGCAATGGCAACATTGGAAAAATATGGAAGTAACTTTTGTGATGGACTTATCATAAAGAATGTGATCAACCCGTGACAGAGTTGTTGGTGTTGGAACAAAGACTGAAGCATATTTTTTGTTATTATTATTTGGGGAAGGGTGCAGGGCAAGTGGGGTGGGTGGCCTGCCTGGAGCCACATGGCAGGGTGATTTTGGGATCAAGGTTCCAAAGCTCTATCTGCCACCCAGCCACCCCTACTAGTATTACTATTTTATTTTATTTTGGGTCTTTTTTTTTCTTCTTTTTGGTTTGGCTTGCATGTCACACAGCTGGTTGAATGTTGAGTTTACGAGGTCGGATATAGGCTCGGGTGCTCGTGGCTCCAGGGCTCGTGCTTCATCCATTGCGTCACCTGGCTACACCTACAATTATTACTATTATTTTTTTTTAATTTTAAATTTTTTCTCCCCCCTTTACTTTTTTTCGCCCAAGCAAGTCCATCTATACTCATGGGGGGGAGGGGTATTTTGTTTACTTGTAAACAAGAATATTTTATTAATGTAAAAATAAACATTTGTACAAAATGAGAATAAAAAATAAATTAAAAAAAAACACTGAATCAATGATACATTATGAACAGGGGAGGGATCTCCACCCCCATGTAATTTTTAAGATTATAATTCTTTTAGTTACAATCATAATTCTCTACTTCAAGTCAATTTACATCTCAAGAATTAATTTATATCTCTACCCAAATCCATTCTGTTGCATTCACAATTCTCTTCATCTTTCCCCTGCATCATTCTACCCTCAAATTATTATTCAGGACCAGATTCTTCTGGGTCTTTAAGAGTTCATTTGGAGATGAATGTATTACAGCAAGGTCTTCATTGAGGCAGGTACAAGGTCAAAGCTGGCACAGCTGGCTGTCATCTGCAGAGACTGGTCTTGGAGCTAAACAGTTAGGAGAAACAAAAATTCAAGGAAAAAATTGAGCATGCAAAATCCAGAGATATTGTAAAAGAGAAAGCTATTTAACAGAGATCTAATAGTTAGGAAAAAAACTAGAAGGTCTGTAAGGGGCAAGAATTATACTTTATGATCCTAAGCAAGTATCAACATAACTTTTTTATATAAGAACATGGGATCCAATATAACAGATTCTTTGATAGATACCACATAAGTGGTAAACAAATGCTTAAAGTATAAACAAAAAGTACTGAAAAGGGATTTATTTATTTATTTATTTATTTATTTATTTATTTACTGCAAATCAATGGGGTTAAGTGACTTGCCCAAGGCCACACAGCTAGGTAATCTTCCAGTGTCTGAGACTGGATTTGAACTCAGGCAGGCCTGACTGGAGGGCTGGTGCTCTATCCACTGTGACACCTAGCAGCCCCATACACATGTCCTTTTAGAAATGTTAGTGTCAACAATAAGAGAAGAAAAAGAAATCAAAGGAATCAGAATAGGGAAGGTAGAGACAAAACTCTTACTCTTTACAGATGACATGATGGTATACTAGAGAATCTCAATAAGTCATCTAAAAAGCTACTAGTAATAATTAGCAACTTTAGCAAAGTATCAGGATATAAAATAAACCCGATGAGATCCTCAAAATTTCTGTTTATGACTAGCAATATGCACCAGACCGAGCTAGAAAGAGAAATCCCATTCAAAATAACCTCAGTCAAAATAAAATACCTGGGAGTCTACCTGCCAAACAGATTCCAGAACTTTTTGAAACCAATTACAAAAGTTTTCTAACACAAATAAAATCAGATTTAAATACCTGGACAAACAAATTAACTGTTCATGGATAGTTTGAACTAATAAAATAAAAATGACAATTCTACAAAAACTAAATTACTTGATTAGCAACCTACCAATCAAAATTCCAAAAAATTACTTTAATGAGTTAGAAAAACATTGTAAGTAGATTTATATGGAGTAATAAAAAAGTCAAGAATTTTCAAGTATTCAATGAAAAAAAGTGCAAAAGAAGGTAGCTTAACCTTAACAGATTTAAAATTATATTATAAAGCTTCGGTCTTCAAAATTGTTTGGTATTGGATAAGAAACAGAGTGGTGTATCAGTGGAGTGGACTAGGTGCAATAGCAGGAAATGATTATAGTAATCAGCTGTTTGATAAACCCAAACAGTCCAGTTACTGGGATAAAAACTCTCTCTTTGATAAAAAAAAAAACTCTTGGGAAAATTTGAAGTTAGTATGGCAGAAACTTGGATTAGACCAACACCTCACACCCTATAGCAAGATATGATTCAAATGGATACATGATTTAGACATAAAAAACAATATTATAAGCAATTTAGAAGATCAAGCAGTAGTTTACCTGTCAGATTTATAGAAAGGGAAATAGTTTATGATGAAGGAAGAAATGGAGAACATCATTCAAAACAAACTAGATAATTTTGACTACATTAAATTAAAATGATTTTGCACATATAAAACACTGTAACAAGATCAAAAGAAATGTAGTAAACTGGGAAACAATATTTCTGACAAAATATTTCTGAAAAAAGACTCATTACTAAAATATACAGAGAACTGAGTCAAATTTTCAACAGAACAAGCCATTCCCCAATTCACAAATGGTCAAAGGATATGCAAAGGCAATTTACAGATAAGGAAATAAAAGCAATCCATAGTCAAATGAAAAATTGCTCTAAATCATTACTTATTAGAGAAATGCAAATTAAAGCATCTATGATATACCACCTCACACTTCTGAGACTGGCCAATATGACCAGAAAGGATAATGATCAATGTTGGAAGGGATCTGGGAAATCTGGGACACTGATACATTGTTGGTGGAGCTGTGAACTCATCCAACATTTCTAGAGAGCAATTTGAAACTATGCCCAAAGGGCAACAAAAATGAGCATACCCTTTGATCCATCTATACCCTGATGATAAAAAAGGGTAAAAACATCACTTGTACAAAAATATTTATAGCAGTCCTATTTGTGGTGTCAAAAAATTGGAAATTAAGTTAATGTCCTTCAATTGGGGAATTGCTCAACAAACTGTGGTAAATGTATGTCATAGAACACTATTATTCTATTAGAAGCCAGGGGATATGGGAATTAAGGGAAGTCAGGAGAGATTTGCATGAAATGATGCTGAGTGAGATGAGCAAAACAAGAAAAATATTGTATATCCTAACAGCAACATGGGGGTGATGATCAGCCCTGATGGACTTGCCCATCCCTTCCTGCAACAACTAGGGAGAATTTTGAACGATCTGCAATGGAGAATGCCATTTGTTTGCAGAATAAGAATTATGGACTTTGAACAAAGACCAAAGGCTATTAACATCAAATTAATAAAATAATCATTACATTATAATGTAATTTTACTATCTTTTACTTTATATTTCTTCCTTAAGGTTATGATTTGTCTGTCATCACATTCAGCTGAGATCAATGTATACCATAGAACTAATATATACACTAACATAATGCCTTCTATAAGGGGTAGGGGGAGGGAAGCAAGAATGGGGGGAATTGTAAAACTCAAAATAAATAAAATCTTTCTTTAATAAAATAACTGGGGCAGCTAGGTGGTGCAGTGGATAGAGCACCAGCCCTGGAGTCAGGAGTACCTGAGTTCAAATCTGGCCTCACCCACTTAATAATTCCATAGCTGTGTGGCCTTGGGAAATTCACTTAACCCTACTGCCTTGCAAAATCTGAAAACCTCCCCCCAAAAAGCAAAAGCTGCATGTCCAAAAAGTAATTTGCAATAAAATTTTCTATCTCACTTTGGCCATAATTAGAATGAACCAAAATTCCAATTGAAGAATGGATCTCTCCTTTAAAGTCATTAAATATACTAATCAATATAAATATACTAATAGGCATTACCCTGATCCACTGGCTCACTGTCAAAATTAATTATGATGCACCTGGTATGATCATGGCATTATGCTATTACACAGTGGAGAAGGACATGTGGACATGTTCCCTTATACAGACACTATTTTTCAATGGACCAGGTGAGGGAGCTTTTGAAAGAATCCTACCCTAGTTGAGGCTAGATTTGTTCATTCAAAGGTCACTTATTCCATCTGAACATCAAACCCAAAAGAGCTAAGTGGCTTCATTGGTATATTGTCTTTCTATTTTATCATACCTGATGTCAGGCAGATCAAGATGTTTTAACTTTCTATTTACTTTCAGTTCAACCATCACTTTCTCTTTTATCAAGTCTCCTTCCATTTTCTTATCCTTTCCCCATCTCCCTTACTTTCCTGTAGAATTTCATAGATTTTTTAATCCAAATGGGAATGGATCTTATTCCCTCTCTGCACTAAATATATCTAATCATTTTACTCAGTATTCACACCTTATCTTCTTTCCTTCTATTATAGTAGGTCATTGTCCCTCTTCACCTGATGTTGTCAACTAATGCCCAGCCTTCTACTTTTGTTTTGTTTTTATTGTTTCCAAAGTACTATCAATCAAAATGAAATCAAGGATTGCTTGCTTGATTGTTAAATTGAAAGTACTACCTCTCAACGATTGATTTATAAGCAGCTTTACCTCATAGTCACTAAGTACCCTACCCTCCTCTGTCTCATTAGAAATACACTTCTCAAGAGTGATGAATCACATCAAATTATAAATCGCTTTTTTACCTACCCTCTTTTCAAGTGGACACACAATCATCATGAGTCAAAGCATCATGTAAAACCAAAGAACTTCAAGAACTATTTGTATTCCTCCTCCCCAAGCATACTATCTTTCATGCATGAATTTAGGGTAAACAGCCCATCTTTTTACCTGGACTATTTGCGCATGACCTGTGGTAAAGTATTTGGAACTTGTATTTGTCTTAACAACCAGAGTTGGATGCCCTGTGATTGGTCTCAAATATAGTGATGTCATTTTGGTCTTCTACAGTAGAAAGATAGGAACCAATCATACCCATTTCCTCTAAGTTCAATATCTTAAACTATATTCAATCTTTTTTACTATCCTAAGAGACATACAAATCTCAAGAGTTAGAACTGCTATCTTCTTTTGCAAAGGTTGTCTACAATTTAATGTTTTTGTACCTTTTTTCCCTTTCCATTTACCTTTTCTATGTGTCTCTTAAGTATTGTTGATTCGATTTTCAGTTCAGTTCTGGTCTTTTTATCAGAAAATTTTGGAAGTCATCTATTTCACTGAACATCCATCTTTCCCCCTACAGCATATTTTGAATTTTGCAAGATAGTAAATTCTTGGTGATAATTCAAGGTTCTTTCTCCTTCAAACTATGACATTCCAGGTCCTCCTCTGTTCTTTCAATGCTGAAGCTGATAAGTCTGGTGTAAATCTGATTCTGGTGTAAGTTTGGTTGTGCTTCCTTTGAATTTAATTGTTTCTTTTTTACTATTTGAAGTACTTTCTCCTTTATCTGAGAATTTTGCAATTTGGCTATGGTAATCCTTAGACATTTTTATCCTGAAGGCTCTTTCTGGAGGAGCTCTTTGTATTTTTTCAAGGATTATTTTGTCTTCTTGATGTAGCATATTTAGACAGTTTTCCCATGATAATATCCTGAAATATATTTTCCAGACTTTTTTTATACCTAGGCTTTCTGATAGACCAATAATTAGTTAATTACCTCTCCTGGATCTATTTTCCAATCATTTGTTTTTCCTAAAATACAGTTTATGATTTTTTTATTTTTTTTAGTCTTTTTACTTTGTTTGATGGCATCTTGGTGTTTCATAGTTTCATTGATTTCTATTTGTCTGATTCTAGTTTTTAGGGTTTTATTTTCTTCTGTTAGCTTTTGTATTTCCTTTTCCAGTTGGCTAATTTTACTTTTTGTTGAGTTACATTCCTTTTTCAGTTGGTTGATTTGAGTGTCAGATGAGTTTCATTTCTTTTCCAGTGGATTAATTTATTTTTGAAAAGTTACATTCTTTTTTCAGTTGTTATTTTTACTATTAAAGGAGTTATTTTTTAAGTTAATCTATTTTTTGTAATTTTCCTTCATGACTCTCATTTCTCTTTTTCATTTCTTTGGTTTTTAAATACTTTTTGAAGCTCTTCCTAAGAGGTTTTAGATTTGAGTCTAATTCATTGGTTTCTTTGAGATGTTCCATGTATGTAATTGTTCGCTGCTTATTTCTTCTAGGTGACATTTTTATTCTAGCTGCATAGAAACTTTCCAAAGTTAGTGCTCTTTTAGTTTTTTGTTCATTTTCATTGTTTGAGCTCTGCTCCTGGGATATAAGGAGTATATACCCAAGGTTTTTGTGCTGGGGTTGGGGCCTATTCATCCCTGGCTTATCAGTGGTGTTTCCTATGCAACCCAAGGGTTGCCTAAGCAATGATTTTGCTCTAGTGTTACCAGAGTTCAGAATGCTCTTGACCTTGAAACCCTCCCTGCTCACTTGTTATCTAATTGCCCATACTTATGCTGTTGTCAAGCTGCCAGGACCTGGATTACACTGAGGTTAAAAGCCTCCCTCTGACTTCTCCACTCCCCTGCATAGCTGGGCTTTACTTCCCTTTTTCCTGAAGAGACATACCTTCACTGAAGATCCTCCAAGATAAACAAGTTGAAAACTTGTTTAAATTTTATCTTTTTTGGGGGATATTTGTAGCTTTGGTGTCTGTGTAGAGGTTTTATTTAATGCTGTGTAGGGGAAAGCTTTGGGAGAGTTATTAATTTCACACCATTGCCATGGAAGTCATTCAGTTGGATATTTCATGTTTCAGTCATGTCTGACATTTTATGATCCAATTTGGGGTTATCTGAGCAAAGACACTGAATTGGTTTTCTATTTACTTTTCCAGCTCACTTTACAGATGATGAAACTAAGACACAAAAGGATTCAGTGACTTGTCCAAGATCACATAGCTAATAAGTGTCAGAGATTTGATCTAAGGAATCAGATCTGACTTCAGATCTACTATTCTACAGTCACCTAGCTGCCTCAAAAATCAATAAGCATGTGAAAAAAAAGATGTGTTTTAATAATCAGATGAATGAACTTTAAGTCAATTTTGAAATACCATTGTCTAATTATTAAATTGATAAATATTGTTAAAGAGGTTAAAAAGTCACTTTTAGTGGGACTCAGGGAATTAATATGCATGTTATTTCCCTGTAGATGATAGAACTATACTTCAAGGAAAATGATATAGAATGAAATAATAAGAGTTTCAAAACAGTTTGTACTTATTTATGGAGTTATATTGTAACCAAAATGATTAACTTAAGGTGTTGTTAAAAGATGTCTATATTCCAAGCTGCATTTTCCATAATTGCAAGAAATTAGAATGTAGAATGACTAAACTTATTGTATAATGTGAAACGATAGGAATGAAAATGAAATAAACAACACAAAGAAATATAAAGTCATATAAAGTGCTAGTGAAGAAAAATCAACCAAAGCAAAACAAACAATGACTAAAGTCAAAATAAGAGAGATCAATTTATCAAAATTAGAAAATATGCAAAGATTAAAGAATGAGATTGGAATTGTAATAAATTCCAGAAAAATTGATTATTCAAATATAGTTATTCCTAAAAGAGAAGAAAACAACTATTTTGAAATTAAATTAATGGAATCCAGGAAATAAAAACAAATCAATAGAATAAAATTGAGGGAGATGTGAAAAGCATAAATAATGGATAATTTTTTTCAGTTCTTTAAAATTAATATATATATATGTATATATATATATTATATATATATATATGTATATATATATATTTACAAAAGCATAAACACTGTTTAAGTCTACCTCCTCTCAATTCATTATCCTTGGGTTTCTACCAATTCTGAAGAATCATAACACAAACTTTCAAATTATGTTTGCAAGTAATATCTTTTCTCTTTTTATTCTTGTTTTTGCTATTATAAATTTAGTTTGTGTTGATAGTATTTTCATTTTAAAAATTAAAAGAGAAAGGACAAAAATTAGGTGAGTATATTGGCCTACCAAACACTCTTCTTCCTATACCATGTTCTTCTCACTAATTATGACATCAAAGATTCACAGACAGGATTTATTTTTTTAATTGATCCACATAAAAAATTAAATAAAACAAAAAGATCTTCATTGAACTGTCCCTGAAGCAGAAAAATCAATAATCCAGGTAATGATATAGAAGGAAACTTGGAGAGAATCAATTTCCTCATGCTGATCTTCAGTTGATAAGTTTATAAAAGCTTTAAGTATTTTTGAATAAAGTATGTTCACATGTATTCCTATTTCAATCAAAGGCAGATGGCCAAGCTTCATACATAGAAATGGAAAAAGAGTTATTTGGTGAATACATCAACTTCAAGGATTACTAAGATGTGGTCTGCAAACTTTTTTTCTTCCCAACATATTGACAACTACAATGTAATGTAATAGGTATCCTTTGATAATGTATATTATTCAAAATATTATATGTAATTTAAATTCAGTTTTAAAATTCACATTTAAAAATAAAAAGGTAGATTTAAAGTTTCCACTTTATATCTTTAAATGCTTATATAAATAAAATAGAAAAATGAGAGATCACTAATTGGGTATGCAACTAAAAAAGCTAGAAAAATAATGAATTAAAGATCATTCTAAAACCAAATTAGAAATTCTAATAAACAAGGGAGAGATTAATAAAACTGAAAACAAGAAAACCATTAATCAAATAAAAAAATTAAGAATTGGTTTTATGAAAAAGCCAATAAAATAGTTAAACCCTTGGTGATTTCACTAAAAAAAAAAAAAGAAAGAAGATAACCAAATTACCAGCATCAAAAACGAAAAGGGTTAGCTTACTACAAATGAGGGGGACATTAAAGAGACAATTCAGAACTACCTTGTTGAACTGTATTCCAATAAATCTGATAATCTGAATGAAATAGATGAAGATGTATAAAAATGCAAACAGCCTGTATTAACAGAAGAGGAAATAAATATTTAAATAATCCCACTGTAGCAAAAGAAAAAGTCTCCAGATCTGGATGGATTTATAAATGAATTCTACCAGATATTTAAGGAATAACTAATTCCTATTTTTCATGTACTACTTTTAAAAATAGGAGAGGAAGAGGGATGGCTAGATGGTGCAGTGGATAGAGCACTGGCCCTGGAGTCAGAAGTACCTGAGTTCAAATCTGACCCCAGACACTTATTAATTACCCAGCTGTGTAATTTTGGGCAGGCCACTTAACCCCATTGACTTGGAAAAAAAATAAGAGAGGAAGGAGTCCTGTCAAATTCCTTTTAGGACACCAATATAGTGATGCTGCCTAAACTAGGAAGAACTAAAACAAAGAAAATTATAGACCAATCTTCTAATGAACATCGATGCAAAATCTTAAAATAAAATTTTAATAATGAGATTACAGCAAGTTATTACTAGATTATATACACCATGATCAGGTAGAATTTATACCAGGAAAGTGGATGGTTCAATATTAGGAAAACACTCAACATAATTGAATGTATCAATTTCAAAACCAACAGAAATCATAAGAGTATCTCAAAAGATGCTGAAAATGTCTGATAAATACAACATCCATTCCTACTGAAAACACTAGATAGTACATGAATAAATGGAATTTTCCTTAAAATTATATGCAGTATAGGGGTGGCAAGATGGTGCAGTGGATAAAGCACCGGCCCTGGAGTCAGGAGTACCTGGGTTCAAATCCAGTCTCAGACAATTAACAATTACCTAGCTGTGTGGCCTTGGGCAAGCTGCTTAACCCCATTTGCCTTGAAAAACCCTAAAAAAAATTATATGCAGTATCTATTAAAACATTCAACAAAATACTAAATGTAATGGGAATAAACTAGGAGCATTTCCAGTAAGATCAAGGATGAAACAAGGATGCTCATTATCATTATTACTATTCAATATAGTATTAGAAATGTTAGCTTTAAGAGAAGCAAAAAAAAAATAAAGGAATCAGAAGTGCCAATTAGTAAGCAAATCTTTCACTCTTTGCAGATGATATGATGGTAAATGTAGAGGACCTGATAAAACCATTTTTAAAAACTACTTGAAACACTCAAAAATTCATCAAAGAAGTAAGGTAGACCCACATAAATCTTGAGCATTTTTATATATGAACATCAAAGCTCAAGAGCAAGCAATAGAAAGAGAAATTCCATTTAAATCATCTATAGAAACTTTAAACACTTGAGAATGTACCTCCCAAGACAACTTAGAAACCATATGAACACAATTAAAAACTCTTTTTCACAAATAAAGTCATATTTAAACCATTGGGAAAATGTCAACTGCTCATGGTTAGGTTAAGTTAATATAACAAATGACAATTCTAGACAAATTAAATTATGTATTCAGTGCCATACTAACCAACACATCATATAATTATAAAATAATTTAATAGACCAAGAAATATTTTATCTGTCAGATCAATGGAAAGTGGTAAAGATTATGAATAGGAAAGAAATAGAGGGCATTATAAAATGGGTGATATTGACTACATTAAATTAAAAAGGTTTTTAACTAATAAAATGAATGTTGTCAAAATCAGCAGGACAGAAAGCTGGGAAGCAATTTTCAAAGCTAGGAGTTCTGATAAAGGTCTTATTGGTAAGATATATTGAGAATTGTATCAAATTGATAAGTTTGCAATCATTTGTATTCCCAAATTGATAAATAATCAGAGAATATGAGCACTTTACAAATGAAGAAATTGAGGCTACATGTAGACATGAAAAAATGCTCAAATCATTACTGTAGAGAAATGCAAATTAAAACAACTATGAGCTACCACCTCACCCCTATCGAACTGACTAAGATGACAAGGAAAAATGATCAAAGTTGGAGTGGTTGTGGGAGAATTGGGATATTAATGCATTTTGGGGAAAGTTGTGAACTAATCCAATCATTCTGGAGAATGATATAGAACTAATCATATCCTTTGACCCAGCAAAACCAGTACTAGACATATTCAGATCAAATGTAAAAGAGTAGAAAAGTCCCATTTATTTCAAAATATTCATTGCTACTCTTTGTTGAGGCAATGAATTGGAATTTCAGGGCTCCTCAACAATTGCAAAATGACTGAACATATTATGGTATATGAATGTTATGGAATACTATTCTTTTTTTTTTTTAAGATTTTTGCAAGGCAATGGGGTTAAGTGGCTTGCCCAAGGCCACACAGCTAGGTAATTATTAAGTGTCTGAGGTCAGATTTGAACTCAGGTATTCCTGACTTCAGGGCTGGTGCTCTACCACTGCGCCACCTAGCCACCCCTGGAATACTATTGTTCTATAAAAAACTATTAATGGTTGGACTCTAAAGAAGCATGGAAAGAATTACAGGAACTGATGCTGAGTGAAGGGAGAAAAAGCAAAAGAACATTATATACACTAACAACATTGTGAGCTGATCAGACTTGACAGATGCAGCTCCTCTCTGCAGTTCACAGATCTAGGACACCCGGGAAGACATATTCTTAACAATGCTAACCACATGCAAAGGAAAACAAAACAAACCAAAGTAAAACATGGAAAAAGCTGCAGAATCTGAGTGAACATTATGTTCATTTTAAAAAAAATTCTCTTATGCTTTTCTTCCCTTTCTCATGGTTTTCTTTCTTTTTCCTTAGTCCTAATTCTTCATACTGAAAATGACTAATTTGTAAACATACTAAACATAAATGTTCATGTATAAATTTTACCATACTATTCACCATTTGAGGGGACAGTGGGAAGGGAGGGTGGAAGAGGTTTATGCAATTTATAAATGTACATATACATGTGGATGAATGTTGAAAAACTTTTATAACATATAATTGGAAAAATTAAATATAATTTTAAAAAGTACAAGCTTTTGAAATTTAGGCATATTTTTTGAGGAATATCTGTTAATGTTATTTAGCCACTTATATGCATATGAATTTTATAAATCTATACTACATGTAGATTTAGGATACATGATTTTATTAGAAATAATTACTTTGACTGGCAAATTGCCTTCTGTGGAGGATGGGGGGAGGGAAGTAAGAATAGTGGAAAAATTGGAAAATTCAAAGTAAATAAAATCTTAACAAAAATTACTTTGACGGCAGCTAGGTGGAGCAGTGGATAGAGTAGTAACCCTGGAGACAAAAAGGACTTCAGTTCAAATCTGACCTGTCAGATGCTTAATAATTGCCTAGTTGAGTGACATTGGCTAATCACTTAAATACATTGTCTTATAAAAACCAAGGAAAAAAAGGAATAATCATTTAAGTACTTCCCTATGTTATTTTGATTTTTTATTCTGCAATGTTTTAATATAAACTTTTTAATTCATAAGTTCTATTTCATCTTTGTTAATCAATTAAGACATTTTCACTCCATAAATATTTTCCAACACAAAATATCAAAATATCTCTTTAAAAAATAATTTATTTTTTATCCATATGCACATATACATTTTTAAGTTATAAAATTTCCTTCCACACTCCCTTCCCACTCCCCTCCTTCAAAAGGGAAACAGGTTAGCATCAATATATATATATATATATATATATATGTATGTATTTTTGATACACATGATTACAGATTAGTCATTTTGGAAATGAAGAATTAGGATTTATGGAAAGAGGTGCATAAAAGATAATTTTTATAAAATGTTAATCAGATTCTGAATGGTTGTACTGTTTTCTTTTGTTTTGTTTCCTCTTCCTCTGGATGGGGATAACATTGTCCATAGCAAATCTAATACGGTTATCCTAGCTTTCTGAATGGCTGAGATGAACTGCTTCAATTAAGGCTGATGCCCAATTGATGGGCAGCCCCTCATTTCCAATTCTTTGCCACTAAAAAAAGAGCCGCTATGAATATTTTGAACATATGAGATTTATCCTATTTTTGATGATTTCTTCTGGATATAGGTTTAGAATTGGAATTACTGGGTCAAAGGGAATGAATATGAATTTTCATTGTTCTTTGGACATAGTTCTGTATTTCCCTCCAGAATTGTTGAATCAATTCACAACTCCACCAGCAATGCATCAATGTCCCAATCCTCCCAGAACCTTTCCAACATTGATCATCTTTCCTTTTTCTCATCTTGGCCAATCTGACAGGTGTGAGGTGATACCTCATTTTTGTTTTAACTTGTATTTTTTAATCAATAATGATTAGGAACATTTTTACATGATTACATATAGCTTTACTTTCTTCATTTGAAAACTGATAATATCCTTTGACCATTCATCAATTGAGGAATGACTTGTGACCTTATAAATTTGATACAATTCTCTATATTTTTTTAGAAATCAGACCTCCTAGTCATGAAGATTTTTATCCTAGCATTCTGTTTTCCTTCTAATTTTGGTAGCATTAATTTTATTATTGCAAAACCTTTTTAATTTAATATAGTAAAACCATTCACTTTGCAATTTATAATGCACTCTAATCCTTGTTTGTTTATAAATTTAATCCCTTTTCCATATATCTGATAGAGTATTTATTGTTCTATTAATAATTCATGTATATTGTCACCCTTTATGTCTAAATCCATTTTGATCTTATTTTGGAATGGATTATGAGCTTTAGGTCTATGCCTAGTTTTGCTATACTTTATTTTTCCACTTTTACGCCCCACCCCCATTTTGTCAAATAGTTAGTTCTTATGCCAGAAGTTGATGAGTTTTTTTGTATTTGTCAAACAATAGATTACTACAATCATTTACTGTGATTTCTTTTGAACCTATATTAATCCACTAATACAATACTCTATTTCTTAAACAGTACCAGGCAGTATTGATGACTGCTGCTTCATAATATAGTTTAAATCTGGTAGATCTAGGCTACCCTTTTTATATTTTTATCATCACTTCCCTTTGCTATTCTTGAACTTTTCTTTCCCCAGATGAATTTTGTTACTGTTTTTTTTCTAGCTCGGTAAATTAGTTATTTGATAGTTTGATTGAATAAGAAATTTGATTTGGGTAGAATTGTCACTTTGATTATATTAACTCAACCTAACCATGAGCATTTGACATTTTCCCAATGATTTACATTTGACTTTATTTGGATGAGAAATGATTTGTAATTGTGTTCACACAGTTTCTGACTATGTTGGGAGATAGATCCCAGATATTTAATTCCTCCCTTGTCTATAGTGGCTTTAAATGGAGTATCTTTTTTCTATTTCTTGGTCTTGGGAATTTTTATTCATAGATAAAAATACTGATGATTAATGTGGGTTTATTTTATGCACTGCTTCTTTGTTGAATTTGTTAATTGTTTCAAGGAGCTTTTTAGATGATTTTCTCGGTTTCTCTAAGTATACCATCATATCACCTGCAAAAAGTGAAAGATTTGCTTCCTCATTGTCAATTCTGAGTCCTTCAATTTTTGTACTTCTATTATTGCTACAATTAGGATTTCTTTTTAGAATTTTTTTTTTGGCAAGGCAATGGGGTTAAGTAATTTGCCCAAGGCCACACATCTAGGTAATTATTAAGTGTCTGAGGTCAGATTTAAAATCAGGTACTGCTGACTCCAGGGCCAGTGCTCTATCTACTGCACCACCTAGCCACTCCCTACAGTTAGCATTTCTAATACAATACTGAAGAGTAATGGTGATAATTGACAACCTTGTTTTACTCCTGATTTTATTGGAAATGCTCCAAGTTTATTCCTATTACATATAGAATTTATGAATGATTTAGAAAGATACAATTTATTCTTTTAAGTAAAACTTTTTATTTCTATACTTTTTAGTATTTTCATAACAATGGATATTGTATTTTATTAATGGCTTTTTCATCATCTATTGAGGTAATCATATAATCTGTTGGTTTTGCTATTGATAAGTTAAATAATGTTGAATGAATTCCTAATATTGAACTATCCCAGCCAACCTGGTATAAATGCTACCTGATCATGGTAACTACTTGCTGTAGTCTCATTTCTAACTTTTTATTTAGGATTTTTGCATCAATATCCATTAGGGAAATTGGTCTATAATTTTCTTTGTTTGTCTTGGTTCTTCCTGGTTTAGCTATCAGCAACATGTTGGTGTCATAAAAGGAGTTTGGGAGAACTACTTCGTCTTCTATTTTTGAAAATAGTTTATGTAGAATAGGAATTAATTGTTCCTTAAATGTTTGGCAGAATTCACTTGTAAATCCATGTAGACCTGGAGAGTTTTTTAGGAATTTTATTGATGGTTTTTTCAATGTCTTTTTCTGAAATGTGATTTTTAAAGTAATTTATTTACTCTTCCATAAATCTGTGAAATATTCACTCATTTCACTTGCATGATCCAATTTATTGGCAAACAGTTCAGTAAATTATATCCAAATTGTCTCTTTAATTTCCTCCTCATTTGTGATTAGTTCAGCCTTTTCATTTTGAATATTGGTGTTTTGATTATCTTCTTTCTTTTTTTAAAAAATCAGATTAACCATATGTTTGCTTATTTTATTGGTTTTTTAAAAAAATCAACTATTTCATTTATGGGATAGATGATTTTCTTGCTTATCTCTTCCTTTATTTCCAGAATTTTAAATTTGGTATTTAATTGGGGATATTTAATTTGTTCTTTTTCCTAGCCTTTTTTTAGTTGCATACCCAATTCATTGAACTCTTTCTCTGTTTTATTCACATAGGCATAAATTTTGACATGATATTAGTATCATTTTCTTAGATATAATTATTGATCATTTCTATTATTTGCTATTTGATCCACCCATTATTTAAGATTAAATTATGTTATATTTAATTAGTTTCTTTGGTTTATCTCTCTCAGGCCTAAATCTATTGGATAGAATTTACTCAGTAGTCATGATTTCCCTTCTTTCTCTCAAAAATTATAAATCTTTCTGTATCTTCCCCTGGTGATATTTATTGCTCTGCTACACAGTTTGATTATTTAATTGCTTGATAAGCTCATATTATTATCAAGGTATCATCACAGTTTGATTTATTGATTGCCTGCTAAGCAGAATTGTCTCAAATTTCATCAAATTATAATTATATTCATTTTTTACTTTACCCCCTTTTCAAGCACCCTCCAAGGACAATCCTCCTCATGAGTTATGTATCATTGAAAGCCAAATAATTTCTTGAATACTTAAACCTCCCTAGGGTACTTCACCCATTGTTAAGTGAAGCAAGAATTAAGTCAAACTTTATGAACTGATTCAAAATGAGATGAGGAGGACAGTGAAAACCATACTGTATGGGCAGCTAGGTGGTGCAGTGGATAAAGTACTGACCCTGGAGTCAAAAGTACCTGGGTTCAAATCTGGTCTCAGACACTTAATAATTACTTAGCTGTGTGGCTTTGGGCAAGCCACTTAACCCCATTTGCCGTGAAAAATCCTAAAAAAATACTGGAAGGGTAAAGATAAAATTTATTTAAAACTTGGCAACTTTGATCAGTTCAATGATGCATCAGTGATACAAAGGACTCATGATGAAATATGTTTTTCACCTCTAGATAGAACTGATAGATTTAAAATGGAGACTAAAGTATTATATTTCCTTCTTTATTTTCTAAAAAAATGGCTAATGGCAAAATATGCTTTGCATACATATATAATTCATGTGTATATATATGCATATGAATATCATATTTCTTGCAATCTAAGGGACTATAAGAATGTATTAATTGTATTATAGCTTCTTTGTCCAATAGGAAATGCATAGGATATTTCAAGTATAAATTTACTATATACAATTTATTATGCTTCAGCTACAGTTTATTTTTTAAGCAAAATTTTATTGACTTCTTTGTTTTACATTATCAGCTATTCCCAGTATCCATTCTCCTTCTCCTCCAAGGGAGCCATGTCATGTAATATGTAGAATATAATTTTTAAAAAGTAATAAATTAATTCACACACCTGATTGCTATATGAGAATGACTAAAAACACATTAAAATGTATTTCATCCATGAACTTCCTATCTTCACAATGAAGTGGGTTAACTTCTCACACTTCATTTGATTCATGCTTGATCTTTAAATTTGTGTTAAATTCATTTTTGGTTTTGGGTTGTTGTCTTTTACAGTGTTGTAGTTTGCATATATTTCATTCATATAGCTCAATTTTATTGCCATTCCTCAATTGACTCGCAGCTATTTTGCTTCCAGTTTTTTCATCTCTCAGAAATGTTAACCAATGTCTTATGATTTTAAATGTATATCTCGAAAATATTCTCTAAATTCAGAGAGAATTGAATGAACTTCCTTTGATTTTTAAAAAAATAATTATGTATCTCACAAGTATTTTTAATCCTATTTTTATACTATCAGTCAGCAAGAGAGACAACCAAGTCAGGTGTCAGAAGACTGTACCATCTTCCTTACTAGGCTGGGTACAAAGCTGTTCAGAACAATAGCAACATCTTAATATTTATACAAACCTTAATGAGCTTCTCACTCTAATTAAATGGAGAACTTGCAGACATCATTGGGGCCCACATTGCTATGAATGAAAATAAGCTTCTGGTTTTGTTTTCTTTTCAGGTTTTTTTCCAAGGGAAATAGGGTTAAGTGGTTTGCCCAAAGACCACACAACTAGGTAATTAGTAAATGTCTGAGGCCAAATTTGAACTCAACTATTCCTGACTGCAGGGCCAGTGCTCTAATCACTGTGTCACCTAGCTGCCCCTAGCTTTTGTTGTTTTGAGGGATCTTTTTCTAATGACATGAACCTTCTGCAGGCTTTAATATTTGTTGTCAAAAAATGACATCTAAATAAGAGATTAAATCAACTACAAATCAAAATACAAAACAAGAAAAGTAAATGTTTGGATCAGTAGATGTATACAAAACAAAGAAAAATCAATATATTCAACTTCCAGGGAAACAGATAAAAAAGTCAAGGAAGGACTGATTGTTTAGAGGTAAAATTTCATGCTGAAATTGTACTGTATATTTGAGACTAATCTTACAGTGTGGTGACATGTTACTCCCTTTACTGTGTTGTGATTCATTAACATCATTTGCAAAAATGCATTTCTTTATAGGGAACTCTTCCATAAATTTGAAATGAAATCTTTAAATTCTTTCCTTCAACTACCAGTCAAGTTAAAATAATTTAATTGTTTTTATCTTAAACATTATATTACACTTTGGTGACAGGTGCAATAAGGAATTCAAAAAAATAAAATATTTGACATATGCACTTAGAGGCTATATAATTTAAAGAGGCAAGATGCATCTTTCTGAAAATATAGAAAATGCTATATAATTATATATAGATAGAGATAGATGGAGATGGAGATGGAGATAGAGATGGATATAGATGATATAGATATAGATATAGATACAGATATAGATATAGGTACAGATATAGATACAGATATAGATATAGATATGTTATGAGGAGGAATCATGATGGTACATGGTATAAGGGTTCCACTAATATCTTTCAAATGTCAAGAGAAAGCAAAGAGGGTCTTCAGGATATTTAACTAATTCCCTTGTGACAAGTGGATGAAACATGGGAGGACACTGTTGAAGCATTCTGAATTATCACATGATAGATATAGTGTACTGACTTTAAGAAGTATAGAATTTAGGGGGGCAGAGCCAAGATGGTGGCATGAGGACAGGAATTCCCAGAAATATCCCTCAAAATTCCAAAAGCCATCAAATCATAACTTTGGTTAAAATTTAGGGGAGTAGAACCCACAGAAAGACTGAGGGATATAATTTTATAGTCCAAGACAACTTAGAAGATCTTCAGAAAGGTATTTTTAATGGAACCAGCATTAGAAAAAGCAACAGAGCAACTGGGCAGCAAAGCAGCCAGTTTGGAGCAAACCAGCTCCAGCTTTCCAGGAACAGCCTGGGTCCTGGGGGCACCTGAATCCATGGAAGAGGGAGCGATTTCAACATCTGTTAGCCAAAGGATCACCAGGGACAGCTTGAAGGGGACATAAGAGAACTCTGCTGCACCAGAGTGAGCTCAGAGCTCTGCCCAGCACTGGCCTCAGAGCATCCCTATGGTGGGAACCGGCAGCGGGAAGCTGCAGAGCACTTTCAGAGCCCTTAAGTCACAAATGTTAAGGGAAAGGGGAGAGACTGTGGAGGTCTTGCTCCTTATCCCTCCGGTAGGTTCTGCTATTTGCCCACACTCAGCTTCATAGTCTGGGTACCCTACTGCCATAGAGGAGCAGGGACCCTCCACATAGCTCCGGGACAGAGAGGAAGGCTTGTAGTCATCCACAGACCTGAGCACAGAATAGAGTGCAGCCAGAGCCTCTCTCATAAGACTTTGGAGGAAGTAAGATCCCAACCCCCCCCCCCCCAAGTCTTGAAAGTGTGGTAAATCAGTCTTAGGCTGAGAAAATGAGCAAAAGATAGAAAAGGAAGAACCTGACCATAGAAAATTGCTTTGATCTCATAGAGGATCAAAATATACACTTGGAAGATGTCAAAATCAAAGCTTCTGTATCCAAAGCCTGCAAAACATATGGGAAAGGAGCTGTAAGTAAGAAAGTAAGAGTGGTAGAGGAAAAATTGGGAAGACAAATGAGAGTGGTGATGATGCAGGTAAATCATGAAATCTTCATGAAATCATGAAAATCAAGACAGCAACCTGGTGAAAGAAATACAAAGAAAATAACATGCTAAAAATTAAGTCAATTGGAAAAATTAGCCGAAAAGGCAAATGAAGAAAAGAATGCCTTAAAAATCAGAATTGACCAATTAGAAAAGGAGATTAAAAAAACTGTCTGAAGAAAATAACTCCTTCAAATGTAGAATGGAGCTGAAGGAAGCTGATTGCAAGAAATCAAGAAACAATAAAATAATATCAAAATAATGAAAAATTAGAAGAAAATGAGAAATATCTCATTGGAAAAATCAATTGACCTTGAAAATAGATCCAGGAGAGATAATTTGAAAATCATTGGGATACCTGAAAGTCATGACCAGGAAAAGAGCCTAGGCTTCATCTTTTAAGAAATAATATAGCAAAATTGCCCTGAGATCCTAGAAGCAGTGGGTAAAATAAAAATTGAGGGAATCCACTGATCACCTCTTGAAAGAGATACCAAAAGAAAAACTCCAAGGAATATTATAGCAAAATTCCCAAACTCCCATGTCAAAGAGAAAATACAACAAGTTGTCAGAAAGAAACCATCCAACTACCATGGCACTACAGTCTGGATTACACAGGATCTGGCAGCATAAATTTAAGAGCTCATAGGACTTGGAAAATGATATTCTGGAAGGCAAAAGAGCTTGATTTACAACAGAAAATCAACTACCCAGCAAAATTGAAAATCCCCTTTCAGGGGAAAAGATGGATTTTCAATGAAACAGGGACTTTGAAGCTTTCCTGTTGAAATGATCAGAGCTGAATAGAAAATTTGATCTCCAAATGCAGGTCTCAGGTGAAGCATTGAGGTTATGGTATATTTGAGAAGCACTAATTATGAGGAGCTTAATGATGCTGAACTGTGTGTGTATTCCTGCATGGGAAGAGGATACTGTTAACTCATATGAACCTTCTCATTTATAAGAGCAGTTAGAAGGAACATATAAAGAACATGAGACAGTTGAATATAAAGTAATAATATGGTATAAAGAGGAGTCAATAAGTGATAAAGGAAAGTATTGGGAGGAAGGGAAAGGAGAGGTAGAATGGGTTAAGATATTGCACATAAAAGAGTCAAGAAAAAACTTTTGCAATGAAGTGAAAGGGGGGAAGGTGAAGGGGAATGAGTGAGCCTTCATTCTAATCAGAAACGGCTCAGTGAAGAAATTGCATAAAGGCTTCAATAGAATATAGAAATCTATCTTACCCTAGTGAAAAATGATAGGAAAGGGATGGGATGAGGGTGTTGGGAAGAGGGGCACAGTAGATGAGAGAAGAGCAGGTAATCAGATACAATACACTTATGAAAAGGGAGGGAGGGAGGGAGGGAGAGAGAGAGAGAGAGAGAGAGAGAGAGAGTAGAATAAATAGGAGTAGGGAGGAATAGAATGTAGGGAAATAGTTAGGAATAGTGACTGTGGGAAAAGCTATTGAAGCAACTTCTCCAATGAACTTATGATAAAGAAGGCAACTCATCCAAGAGACAGAGTCAATGGAATTTGAATACAAACTGAAGGACAGGACACTTTTTTTCTTTCACTTCATTTCTCTTGAGATTTCTCTATCTTTTTGGGAAGATGGAGAGAGTTATGTTTACTTTCACAAAACGAATTTTGTATTATTATGAAAATAAATGAACCATAGAATATATACACAAAAGGAAAAAAATATAGAATTTAAAGGAAAGAAAAACATAGTATGTTGTATTTAATATCTCTGGCTATTTATCATGGAATACTAATAAATATCTGATGCTTTGTCAAGGTGTAAAGGTTGATTGGTTTTTTCTATCTTAAATATTTTCAGAGTAATAAGATGTTGTTGCACTTAGAATGGAATTCGCACAAGATATGCATTTAAAAATCCTTGTTTTCTTTATACTCTATATAATATGTATTCTATTACTGCCCTATCCAAAAGAGAGTGAGATATTTCTCCTTCTGTTTTATTTCAACCCCTTCCTCAGCAACACCTACCTAAGTATGTCATTGTTGTTGTTGTTGCTGTTGTTGTTGTTGGCATAGTAAATCTGAATGGGAAATATTTGGTACTGCATGATACCTCTGACCAGAAAATATTTGGATTATTTTAGGCTCTGATCCTTTTACTTTGTTGTTTGGTAGGGAATGAACTGGTGTTTTCACTTTCCTGAATCTTCCCTATGTTCTAGTGACTTTGGGCATCATAGTTATAATTATTGTTATTTTAATTTATCATGTTTTGGTGAAGAGGGAGGTGAAGTGACTGGCACTACAGTTTTATTTTTCTGATTATTGCATAAAATATGCCTAAGGTTTGTGCCCACAAAATTTTAACAAAACCTTTCATTATACAAATACAAACATTTCTTCCTTTCTCAGAAGACTTCTACGGAAAGTGATTTTTGCATAATGCAAATTTGCTTTCTCATGTGGGTAAGAGAGAGGGACAAAGGATGCCACAAGCCAGAAATAGATAAGGGAGAATAGGAGAAGGAAAACATGGGGTAGTATTGGAGAAAGCAAAATCTTGGAGACCATATAGAATCGTAAAATTCTGATAACAATCAAACAAGATAACATAAATTATTGTTATTATATTATTATTTCCATTTTTCAGATGAGGAAAATGAGGTAAGAAAGGGTAAAATGATTTACCAAGACTCTTACATCTAACTGATATCTCAGGCAATATCTGCGTAGAGGTCATCCTGACCTCTTAGTTGCCTATCTTATCTCATATAATTTAGAGTTAAAATGCAATAATTATAATAACTTAAATCAATTTCGCTATTCCATTCCTATAATGATTCCTCTTCTGAACTTCATATCCTCTATTTCTAAACTTGCAGTTTAGATTAAAGTATATTTACTTAATTCAATGAAAAGAAGAAACTTCTAATTAGTATTTAAATTCTATGATCAGTTTCTGAATTTTCCAATTTTTAACTTTTCAAATTTTCATTAAGATATGAATTTTCAAGATTGCATAAGCCAGAGGACTTTTGTAGAAAAAGCTATCAGTCTTTGTACTTGGGAGATGTTACAGTCTTTAAATCAAGAAAGTGTGAGTCAAACTCAGGCTCTGTAGAGACAGCAGCCCCTTCTTGAACCAACTCTTGAACAAAGTAAATTTTGGAGTGTATCAATTCCTAGGGTCTGTCCTTGGTGCTTTTAACCTTACCTTATGACACTTCTAAATTCCAAATGCCTAAAGATTCCCACTGCAAAAATATAATCCATTTTTCATCCTCCAATATTCCCCTTTTTTCTTTACCCTCTATATTCCAATGACTAGGGATTGATGACACTTCCAAAACTGCTGCATCCAACTTAAGGATGTCAGATATCTTTTATTTTTCTTTGGGTTTCATGGCATCATTCTCTGTCTTTGTTTTCCACCTACCTGTTTAATCACTCTCATTCTCCTTTATTGGATTTTTTTTCACACACTAAAAGTGTGTGTACTCTAATACATTGTTGTAAAACTATGATAAATTGGATTCAATTTAAGAGGAAAAATTACTGTTACTACTACTACTACTACTACTACTACTATTACTACTACTACTACTATAACCACTACTGCTAGTCTTTCCATATTGAAGAGGACCACACCAATAAACTGAATGATTGAAGGTATAAGTCACACAATTATCTTCATTTTACAGAAGAGTATGGTGTAAGGCAGCCTTCTTTCTTATCTTTGCCAGTCCCCAGGACTTATAGGAAATAGGACAATTGGTTGCTGTGAGAGTCCCTTGGTTTTGGGGTTTTGATTCCTCTAGTAACATCAAGAAACCCCACGCATCATCAATACTGACCAAGCACTTGTATGTGATATCCAGTTACAGAATGTGACAACTTGGATATATCCAAACATGTCTCTTGATGGACTGATCATCAGTCTTTTCCCATTCAGACTTTTTTCAACTTCCCTTGCTTCTCTTCCTCCTTTATTAGTACGGCTTCATAGCATACCATCAATGCCAGGTGGACAAAAGCATGTGAAATTTTATGAAAGATTATGACAATTAAGTATATCTGAAGCTATGTCTCCATGAGCTAATGTTCAATATGGTCTTTCCTTTCAACCTTCCTTTTTTGCATTGCAATCATCAGTGTGATATAGTTAGGAAGAACTTTAGCACTGGGAAAATGTCAGATTGCCTTTCTATACTACTATACTGCTCTGTGTAATTTCAATGCCTGAACCATGAAATTTTCCAAGGAATGAGACCTCTCTTCAGGTGAATTGATTCCAGGGTGGCCCTTCTCTTCACAAAGGAAAAAGAACTCTTGCAGGTAATTCCACCAACTTCTCCAGAATTGGTCACATTGTTATACTCATTGTCTGAAAGTGTCCTCTCTGCCATTTTGGATTCAGGGATCTGGACCAATACCCTTTCAGTCAATCGACTGAGAGGAATAGATGCCATCACCTTTGGAACAGTGCTCACCTATGTGTCAGGATTGACTGACCCATATCTGGTTGCTGTTCATATGGAACTGTCTTTGAAGAGGGAAGATACCTCCTCCAAATCATTGTTGATTAGAGAAACTCAAATTAAACAATTCTGTGGTATCACCTATTACCTATCAAATAAGTAGTTGTTTGTTACCTGTTAACAAGTTATTTGACTTCTTCAAGTCTGTAATTTTCAGGGCTTTTAATCTGCATTGGGAGAGAGGGTTTACTCCTCTAAGAGTTTCTTTTAAAACTAAAATCACAGTGCCAGTAGTTATCCATTTACTCAATAAGTGAACATATATTATGTACCTACTATGGGTCAGACACTGTGCTAAACACTGGAGATAGCAAAAGAGTGAAAATATAATTTCTGCCTTTGATATGCTTATAGTTTAATGGAGAGACAACATGAGAACTATTATATAAAAACAAGCTACATACAGTATAAAGAGAAAATAATTAGCAGAGGGAAAACATGAGAATTAAGAGGGCTTGGGGAGACCTTTTAGTTAAAAAAAGTGGGAAGATTTTTGGCACTTAAAGGAAGCCAGAAAGGAACAGAGGGAAGAGGAAAGAAGGGAAAGCATTCCAAGCATAAAAGAGTGCAAAAGAAAATTCCCACTCAAGATATAAAGTATCTTGTTCATGCAAAAAGTAGGAGGCCTTGGGGAGGCTAGGTGGCTCAGTGGATAGAGCACTGACCCTGGAGTCAGGAGTACCTGAGTTCAAATCCTGCCTCATACACTTAATAATTTCCTACCTGTGTGGCCTTGGGCAAGCCACTTAACCCCAACTGCCTTGTAAAAACTATAAAAAAACATAAATAAGTAGGAGGCCAATGTCATTTCATCAAAAGGTGAGGAGTCAGGGAATAAGGTATAAAAAGATTGAATAGGAGAGATCTAGACTATGAAAGGCTTTGCATACCAGAAAGATCATTTAGTATTTCATCCTGGAGGCTATAGGAAGGAAGCCACTGGAGCTGATTAAGCATATGAAAGTCATTGTAAAGTTAAAACGAAGAATGTGTAATAAAAGATTTGATAGGGGTGACGAAACCAGTTTTACTCTTAGGTTGTGAACTTGTGGAACTGTTCTCTATAATAATAGGAAAGGTGGAGGAGAAAAGAATTATTGAGAAAAATAGTGAGTTGTAGTCATATCAAGTTTAGTATTTCTACAGAATATCTAATTTGAGTGATCACAAATGTGGATGAGACTAGAAAGTGTTTTTTTGAGAATTATCAATATAGAATTGGTAATTAAATTGATGGGAACTGATGAGATCAGCAAATGGAGTAGTGTAGAAAGAGAAGAAGAGAGGAGAGGAGAGGAGAGGAGAGGAGAGGAGAGGAGAGGAGAGGAGAGGAGAGGAGAGGAGAGGAGAGGAGAGGAGAGGAGAGGAGAGGAGAGGAGAGGAGAGGAGAGGAGAGGAGAGGAGAGGAGAGCAGAGGAGAGGAGAGGAGAGGAGAGGAGAGGAGAGGAGAGGGGAGGGCTTAGGACAAAACCCTGAGGGACACTTATGGTTAAAGTACATGATCTGGAAAAGTTTCTAGCAAAAGAAATAAAGAAGCATTGGTCAGAAAGGTAATATGAAATTTAGAGAAAGTAAAATGTCCTCAAAACCTGGAGAGAAGACAGCAGCAAGGAAGAAAGACTACAGCAAAGTTAAGAAGAATGAGATTAAAGAAAAGTCCATAGAAAGTTAATTGATCAGGCATTTATTAATATCTACCTTTTACAAACCATTGTTCAAGGCACTGGTGATAATGTGCAAAACAACTAAAACAAATTCTATGCTTTGGGAACATTTACTAAAGCAGGACACAAGTAAACAAATACATATACAGAGAATATTTATGTATATATACATATTTATATTTATATGTACTCATATATTTTATATAATACACAAGCAAATGTCATAACTGTAAGATAAATAAATACAACATACAAAAATTATTAAAAACAAAAGTGCCAAGACAAAATGTAGTTATGAGGGAATAAAAAAAATCAAAAAAATCCATTCTTGCAGAAAATGTAATCTAAGCTACATTTGTGTGGGGGAAAGGGGGCATGTGCAAGACAAATTGTGAAGCTACAAAAGGGAATATAAGGTCCCACTGGACAAATCTATTTTTTGAAAGAGCTTTCCATTTGACCAATTGAAGTTTTGAGAGAATTATTTTCTTTTTGCATTTGCCCAGTTCAGGATCTGAGAGAATTATTCTCATTTTGTATTTGTCCAATTGTATTTTCCAATAATTTGTTTTCTTTTTGCAAGGTGTTAATCTTCTCTTGGGTATCTTTTCCCAAATTTTACAATTGATTTTTAAACTCCTTCCTTATTTATTTTGTTTTGTTTTGTTTTTGTTTTTTTTAGGGTTTTTTTGCAAGGCAATGGGGTTAAGTGGCTTACCCAAGGCCACACAGCTAGGTAATTATTAAGTGTCTGAGACTGGATTTGAACCCAGGTCCTCCTGACTCCATGGCCGGTGCTTTTCCCACTGTGCCACCTAGCTACCCCTCCTTCCTTATTTCTTCAAGGAAATCTTTCTGTTCTGGAGACCAGATCATAGTCTCCTCAGAGGTTCTAGGTCTCTCTGAGTTACTGTCTTTTCCTACCAAGAATTTTTCTGTGGACCCTCCTTACCGCTGGCCTTTCTTCATTATGCTAAGACCTTGAGGTGAGGAGGGGCTGGTTCACAGAAGTTTGGTGTTGAGATCCCTAGAGACTTTAATCACTGAGGCAATAACTCCAGCTGGCCAGTAGGGGGTGCTGGTTGCTTTCTCTGTAGTGTCTGACATTGATTGAGGCCCTCTTCCTTTTGCCTGGAGGGAGTGATTGAAGCTGTTAAATATTTAAGTCTTCAATCAATGGCGGGGCTATACCCTGGAGTGAGGTAATCACTCTCCCTATTGTCATTTGAACTTGTGCTGCTCACACACCTGTACCTGAGGCAGAGGTAGTCTGTAATTGTGTTTGTTCTGGGAAGAGGCTTCATCTGAAATGGAGGTGTGGACTCAGAATTCCTCTGGAGTAGAGGAAGCCAGGGATGATGTCCCCAGCTATCTATCCTCCACCAGAACTCTCCCCACAGCCTTGCTGGCCATCTCCCAAGGGTCTGCACCAGCATTAGTGCCTCTGCTCCCTAGGTGACCCAAGCCCCAGAGGTCAACCAGGCTCTAGCCCCACTACTGATCAAGCAAATCTGGTTCTTAGGCCCTCGGGCTCCCAGCCTCCAGCTCCACCACTAATCAGGTTGATCATCCCCTGATCTGGGCTCCCAGGCTATCCCCTGTCCAGTGGTCCTAGCAGAGTCCACCCTCTGCATCCAGACTCACCCACAACTGTTGAAGACAAATCCTGAGGTAGATGTTCTTTCTGCTTACTTTTCTGTCTGGGTTTTGTTGATCAATTTTCTGTTAAGAGGTTTGTTTCACATCATAGATGGGCAAAGATCAGGAGATTTTTGAACTGTGCCTGGCTTCTCTTCTCCATCTTGGTGGGAAGTCCTCTTACTTGATTTTTAAGATCCTTTATCCTCTCTTCCAGGAGGACTTGTTGGTCTTGAGAGAAATTTATAATCCCAATTTCATGCTTCACATGTAGACATTTTGTCACTACTTTCTCCTTCTAAGATGACATTTTGATCTTCCTTGCTACCACAATAGCATGCTATGATTAGTATGCTTTTTTGTTGTTGCTGTTGTTGTGGTGGTGATTGTTGTTCATTTTTTAAAAGGCACAAACCCAAGTTTCTTGTACTAGGGAATGGAGGTCTTGTTCAGAACAAGAGGACTTTCTACTTTTGTGGCCTCATTTTCTGGTAGCTTGTTTGCTGGGCTGGGCTAGGCTGATTCAGTACTGTCTATTGAGCAGGTATTGCAGGGTTCATAATATGCCTTCTGTTCTAGTGTTGGAGCCCTCACTTCTGACCATCTCTGAGTCTGCCCACTCACAATGCAAAACCTTGGTTACTGATCTACACTGTGGCCAAGATTCTCCTGCTGTCTTTCCATCTGTGCTTAGATATGGTCTCCTTTTACCTAAGTGAGACAGCTCTTTCCTGAGGTTTCTCCTCCTTATCCTGAGCTAAAAACTTGTTTCACTCTCCTTTTATTTATTTGTTTGTTTGTTGGTTGGTTTATTTTTTATTTTCCATCACTATAGAGTCAGTTAGATACGTCATTTAAATTTGTTTCAGAGGGTAACTGGTTCTCTACACTATCTTTGAAAAATCTGGGTTTCCTTGAAATGGTAAAAATCTGATAAAACCCAGAAAAAAAGAATATAAAGGAAGATAAGGGGAAAGACTGCCAAATACTGAAGAGAGCTCAAGAAGAATGAGCATAAGGAAAACAAAGAAACAAAAATAATCAGTTTTGTGAATTAAGAGATCATTGGTATCTTTGTGAGAATAATTCTGGTTGAAAAACAAAGCCATAATCCATATAAGAGGTAAAGAATGGATTTAAAGAAGAAAAGTATGCAGAATGACTGTTAACAGTTTGCTCCAAGAGTTTAGCTAGAATGGGCTATAGAAGAGTACTAGGAATGAAAGATTAACAAATTGTTTCTTTGGGGTGGAGGGGGCATAAGCATATTTTCAAGTAGCAGGAATGAAATGAAATGGTGTCAGTAGACAGTGAGAAATTGAAAATGAGATAGAGTGGGATATTATAAAAAGGATAATCTATTTGAAATGATGAGATGTAATGGGATTTTTCATGCAAGCAGAGATTTTTTACTTGGAAAGAAGCACATTCAACTCTTTATGTTTATGGGAGAAGGCCCATGGGGTAATGAAAGATAAAGAAGAAGGGAGAAGAAGGAGCTCATTTTTTTTATATAAAGTATAAAAATTCTCTATTGCAGTGATGGGTTAAGGGGGTGTCATGGGACATTTTTTGGAGGAATGAAAAACTTTGAAAGAATAGTTGTAAAAGAGTGCTGACCTAGAAAAAAACTGAAAGGTCAAACAATTAAGGATAAACAGGAGGGTTTGATAAGATAAGGAGGATGGAGAGATGGAAATCCAACAGATTATGATCAGATAGGGTGAATTAAGAAGTTTTGAACATTGAGGCAGTTCATTCGAAAAATGATATGAAGGACCATCTTTGTTTGTAGCTGATATAGGGTAGAGATAGGTTATAGGTAAAAGTGATTTAAGTTGTTTCGGAGAGGCGCAATGTGCATGTTGAATTCTGCTAGAATGAGAGAAGAAATTGAGGAGGAGAGAAGCACAGAAAGACTTGCATGAATTGATGCTGAGTGAAGTAAACAGAACCAAGTGAAAATTGTAGTTTTAACAGCAACATTGTGAGATTTTTCAAATATTATGGATGCAGCAACCCTCAGTAGTTCAGTGATCATGGACAATCCTGAGAGACCTGTTATAGAAACTATCATCAATATCCATATACATAGTAAAACTATGAAGTTTCAATGCATACTATGTTCACTTTTTAAGACAAGGTTTTTTCCTTTCTTTCTCATGTTTCCCCCCCTTTAGTTCTTATTCCTTTTTCACATCATGGCTAATATGAAAATATGCAAAACCTGATTATACATATGAGACTTTTACCAGATTGTTTGCCTGAATGAGAAGGACAGGGGGTAGGAGAAATAGGAAGGAAGGTATTTGAACATCAAATTTTCTGTTCAGTTCTGGTCTTTTTATCAAATAAGTTTAAAATTTCTCTATTTTGGTCAAATTTCATCTTTTTCCCTGAAAAAATATGCTAACATTTGCAGGTTAGTTGATTCTTGGTTATAATCCAAGGTCTTTTACCCTCCAGAATAGCATATTCCAGGTCCTCTGATATTTTAATGTTGAAGCTAAAAAGTCCTGGAAAATTCTGACAGGTTTCTTGGTATTTAAATTGTTTCTTTTTGACTGTTTTATCTGTTGCCTGAGATTTCTGAAATTCTGAAATTCTGTTCTTCTGAGATCAATTTCTGAAGGTGACCAGCATTTTCTTTCATGGATTATTATGTCTTTTTCTTCTGGAATATTAGGGAAGTTTTTCATGGTAATTTCCTGAAAGATATTTTCCAGCTTTTTTTTTTTTTGATCATGACTTTCAGGTAAACCAATTATTTATAAATTTTCTCTTCTGATTTATTTTTCAGGTCATTAATATTTTCTATATGATATATCACATTTTGTTGTATTCTTTAGCCTTTTGGTTCTGTTTGATGGAATCCTGGTGTCACTTAGATTCTTTAGTTTTTATTTGTGAAATTCAAAGTTTTAGGGTTTTACTTTATTCAGTTAGTTTTTGTATTTCCTTTTCTAAATAGTTTATTTTGCTTTTAAATGAGTTGTTTTCCTTTTCTGATTAATTTTTGATGAGTTGATTCTTTTTCCATTTATGTCAATTTTACTTTTTAGAGGTTATTTTTAATAATTTTGTCAATTTTTAATAATTCTTCAGCATTTCTCTCATTTCTCTTCTCCATTTTCTTCTTCAACATTTCTTTGGTTTTTTTGAAATTCTTTTTGATCTCTTTTTGGATTTGAGGCCAATTCACAAACTTTTGGGACTTCACAAGTGGCTATTTTGTTGCTGCTTTCCTTTTCTAAGATGTAGATTTTATTGACCCTTTCAGCATAGCAGCCTTTTATGCACAGCAGTTTTGTCAGTTATTTGTTTGAGGATTTTTTGGCTAATTTTCATAGTTGAGCTCTGCTCCTGGGGCACAGTTAGTATAGTCCCAACTTTTTTATATTGGGCTCAGAACCTGGTCCTTTGCTTATTGTTTGCTAATGGTGTTGCCTATGCAGCAGTCGGTTCCCATATTGTGGCCTTGACTTTCTGATTGTCTAAAATGTTGCTAACATGCTCCTGAAGCATTCCCCTACCAATGATAAATGAAGTCTCTACTCTGACATTCACACTACAGATCCCACCAAGAAAAGAAGTTTTCAACTATAGACATCCTGGAGAATTTTCATTGAAAGTTTGTTTCTTAAGGGGGGAAAGGAGAAGTAAAGTCCAGGAAGTGAGAGAGCAGAAAAAGCCAGCAGGAAACTTTTAGCCACAGTGTAATCCAGGTCCTGACAACTTAATAATAACAAAAGCCACGGTAGCAGACAGTGAGCCAGAAGGGAGGATTCCAACCCCAAATAAAGTCTCAACCCTAAAAACAGTGGGGTAAAAGACAGGACAAGAATGAGGAAAAATAAAAGAAACTCTGCAAAAGCAAGGCCTGGACTACCTAGTCAATATCTCAGCCAAGAGCAAGCCAGAGATCAGACTCCAGTCACAACAAAATAAAAGCTTTGATCTATACTCCATATACCCCAGGAGCAGAATTAAAACAACAAAGATGAACAAAAGAGTTAAAAGAGCATGCAATATAGAAAACTACTTTACAGACAAAGATGACAGCAATGTTATGTCTGAAGAAGAAAGCACTCACAGGGGACATAACAAAATAGTCTAAATAGACTAAACTACAAAACCTCAATGAAGAGCTTAAAAAGAATTTAATAACCAAAGAAGAGAGGAAGAAGAAAACTGGAAAAACAAAATGAAAGTCTTGTAGGAAAATTGTGAAAAGCTGACCAAAGAAATCGCCTCCATTAATAGCAAAAATAACCAACTGGAAAAGGAAACACAAGTTAATTGAAGAAAATAAAATCCTAAAAATTAGAATTGAATAATTAGAAACCAATGAATATACAAGACTACAAGATTCCATCAAACAAAATAAAAAAAGGCTGAAAAAATTGAAGAAAAATGTCAATTACCTTCAAGGGAACATGAATGACCTGAAACATAGAACCAGGAGAGATCATCTATGAATCATCAGACTACTAGAAAGCCTGGACCAACAATAGAATCTGGAAAACATCATGCAGGAAATTAAAATGGATAACTTCCCAAATCTACTAGAACAAGAGAACAATACAACACCTGAAGAATCCACAGAACCACTCTGCAAAGAGACACAAAGATAAAAACTCCAAGGGCTGTAATAGCCAAATTACAGAACCCTCAAATAAAGGAGATAATACTGAAAGCAGCAAAAAGAAAGCAATTCAAATACAAAGGGAACACAGTCAGACTCACCCAGTTATCAGCCTTAACATTGAAGGATCAGAAGAATTGGAATACATCTGGGACTACAACCCAGAATGTATTGCCTGCAAAATTCAGCATATGCTGTCAGGGAAAAAGACAGATCAGTTTAATGAAAGAGAGGATTTCATGAATTTCCTGACATAAAGACCAGAACTGAAGAGAGAATTCAATCGCCAAACAGACAAAGCAAGATTTCCATAAAAAATAAATCAAGAGATAAATAAATGAAAGGTAAATGAAAAGGGGAAGGAAAAAACAAAACAAAACAAATGTTGGCCAAGACTACAAATCATTCACAACTCAAAAAGGGGAGTTATAACATTTCTAATTCTTTAGAACTTTACTTCTCTCTAAGGAGAACTAGAGAGTAGAATATAATTGAAGAGATTGAACCTAAAGGATATGTGTATAATTGAGTCTTGTCTCTCAATTGAAGAGGTCCAAAATGACATCACCATGTTTGAGATAAAAAGCCCTGAAAAAAGGTAGGTATGTTAACTTTACCTTAGGTGTCTCATTATACTTCGACTCACTTTAATCACCTTGTCTAATAAGAACATCATAAATTGCAAGGACCTGACTCAGCATCTCTGTTACTTACAATTATTTGTGAAGTACCCAGATGAGACCTCCAGAGCCTTCCCAGTACTTAGAGATCTTCAAGGTGCTTTCAGTTAATTAGACTGGGTTTTACTTAACAAAGAATTAACTACCTTCAGTGAGATAAAGTGGAAGAGACAATGGACAATGCTTCACTTAACAATATATTAAGTACCCTGGGTGGGTGGGAGGAGGAGGCAAAGTATGGAAGAAAATAGGCCTGAGGAGAGGGCCATAAATAATTCAGGAAATGATATGCCTTTGCAAGATTCCTGAGGAGGATTTTGTGTACTTGAAAGATACTTGAGAAGGAGGTAAGGTGAAAAATGATTATAATTATAATTTGATGTGATTTCAGTCAGTATTGCTAATCAAACAATCAGGCAAACAATCTGTGATATCTTGATAACAATAGGAGCTCATCAAATAATGAAATAATCAAACTGTGATTGACAATGAAGGTTTAATAATAGAGCCATAAATAACACCAAAGAAAAAGGCATAAAGATTTATAATTTTGGAGGGAAAAATGGAGAATGTGAATTCTGAGTAAATTCTATTCAATAGATTTAGCCCAGTGAGGGAATAAACTTGGATTTAAAAATCTAACTTAATCTACAGGGAAGGGGAGGGGACTGAGAAAGGGAAAGACAAGGGAAGAAGGGACTGATAAAAGGGAAGGGAAGGTAAAAGTGAAAATAAACTGAAAGTTAAATTTTTAAAAGAAATGTCAAAGGGACTGTAGTAAACTTTTGGTGAGGAAGAATAAGAGAAAAGGAAGGAGATAAATATAAAATATAAATGGAGAAAGAAAGCATGGAGGGAAATACAAAATTAGTAATCTTAATTGAAAATGTGAATGGGATGAACTGTCCCATAAAATGGAAGTGGATAGCAAAATGAATTAAAAAACCAGAATCCTACAATTTGCTGTTTAAAAGAAACATGTTTGAAGCAGAAAGATACACGCAGGATAAAAGTAAAAGTTTGGAGCAAAAGCAAAGGTAACAAAATCTGTGGTAGCAATACCAATCTCAGATAAAGTAAAAGCAAAAATCAATCTCATTGAAAGAGATAAGGAAGGAACCTATATCTTCTTAAAAGATACCATAATGAAGCTATATCATTACTAGAAATGTATGCACTTAGTGGTTTAGCATCCAGATTCCTAGAGGAAAAGCTGAGTGAATTACAAGGAGAAATAGACAGGAAAACTTTAATAATGGGAGACCACAATCTCCCTCTATCAGAGCTAGATAAATCTAACAACAAAATAAACAAGAAGGAAGTTAAGAAGGTGAATGAAATCTTAGAAAACTTAGATATGATAGATCTTTGGAGAAAACTTAATGGGGATAGAAGATAAATACTTTTTTCTTCTCAGCAGTACATGGCACCCTCACCAAAACTGACCATGTACTAACACAGAAAAGCCTTATAATCAAATGCAGAAAGGCACTTCTCAGACCTTGATGCAATAAAAATTGCATGTAATGATGGGTCATGGAAAAATAAACCAAGAACTAATTGGAAATTAAGTAAGTTTATCTTAATTAATGGGAGGAATCAAATAGCAAATAATTGAAATAATCAAAAATAATATACAAGAAAATGATAATAATGCGACATCATAGCAAAATTTATGTGATTCAACCAAGGCCATTTTTAGGGGAAACTTTATATCCCTAAATGTCTATATGAATAAAATAGAGAAAGGTGAGATCAACGAACTGGATATGTAACTAAAAAAACTAGAAAAGAAACAAATTAAACATCCCCAATTAAATAACAAATTAGAAATTATGAAAATCAAGAGAGAGCTAAATAAAATGGAAAGGAAGAAAACCATTGATTTAAGAAATAAAACTAAGAGTTGAATTTATGAAAATGCCAATAAAATTGACAAACCCATGGTTAATATGATAAAAAAAGAAAGCAGATAACCAAATTAACAGTATCAAAAATGATAAGAATGAACTAACCACCAGTGTAGAGGAAATTAAATGGATAATTGGGATTTATTTGCTAAACTGTATGTCAATAAATTGGATAACTTGAGTGAAATGGTTGAATATTTACAAAAATACAAACTGCCCAGATTAACAGAAAAAGAAATAAATTACTTAAATAAAACTATATTAGAAAATTAAATTAAAGAAACCATCAATAAACTCACTAAGAAAAAGCTTCTAGGTTCAGATGGATTTACAAGTGAATTCTACCAAACATTTAAGGAACAATTAATTCCTATTCTACACAATTTTGAAAAATAGGGAAGGAAGGAGTTCTGCCAAATTCCTTTTATGACACCAACATAGTGCTGATACCTAAACCAGGCAGAACCAAAACAGACAAAAAATTCTAGCCCAATCTCCCAAATGAATATTGATGCAAAAATATTAAATAAAAGTTTAGCAATCAGACTGCTAGTTATCTAGCAGTTATTTATTTAATTATTTATTTAGCAATCAGACAGCAAGCTATTACCAGGATAATACATCATGATCACCTGAATTTATAACAGGCAGGGAAGATGTTCCAACATTAGGAAAACACTCAACATAATTAAACAAATCAATAGCAAAACCAAAAGAAACCATATGGTTATTTCAATAGATGCTAAAAAAAAGCCTGTGACAAAATAGAACATCCATTCCTGTTAAACACTAGAAAGATTAGAAATAAATGAATGGAGTTTTCCTTAAAATAATACATAGTATCTATCTAAAATCATCCATAAGTAGTAGATTCAATGGTAATAAACTTTGAATATTTCCAATAAATTCAGGAGAGAAACAAGGATGCCCATTATCACCATTAAAGTTCAATATATGTTAGCAGTAGAAATAGAAGAAAAAGAAATTGAAGGTATCAGAATTGGCAATGAGGAAGCAAAATTTTCACTCTTTGCTGATGATATGATGGTATATCTAGAGAACCCCAAAAAATCATCTAAAAACTCCTTCAAACAATTAACAAATTCAGCAGAGTAGCAAGATAAAAAATAAACCCACATTAATCATATGCATTTCTATGTATGAACAACAAAGCCCAAGATCAAGAGATACAAAGAGAAACTCCATGTAATGATACTGTAGATGACATTAAATACTTGTGAATCTGCCTCCCAACACAGACCCAGAAACTATATCAGCACAATTATAAAACACTCCTCACGTAAATAAAGTCAGATATAAACAACTGGAAAAACATCAAGTACACATGATTAGGTCAAGTTAACAAAAGTAGCAATTCTGCCCAAATTAAATTACTCATTCAGTGTCAGGCCAATCAAACTACCAAATAACTACTTTACCAAACTAGAAAAAATAGTAACCAAATTCACCTGGAGCAACAAAAGGGCCAAAATAGCAAGGCAATTGATGAACAAAAAAACAATCAAGGAAGTTGACCTATCTCTTCCAGATCAGTGGATTAGGATAGGTTCTGAAGAAACTACAGTTAATGACTAAAGCAATAGAGTATTTTACAAACCCAAAGACATTAGCCTCTGGGATAAGAACTCACTATTTGACAAAAAAAAATTGTTTGGATGAACTGGAAAATAGGATGGCAAAAACTAGGTATTGATCCACATCTCATGCTATACCAAAATAATTTCAAAATGGGTACAGAATTTAGATATAAAGAGTGATACTGTAGATAAATTGACCAAAAATACTCTATCTGATCTATGGAAAAGGGGTAAATTTATGTCCAAACAAAAATTAGAGCTCATTATTAATTGCAAAAGGAATGATTTAGAATATATTAAATTAAAAAGGTTTTGAACTAGTAAAATCAATGCCGCCAAAACTGGAAGGAAAATAGAAAGCTGGGAAACAATCTTCACAACCAGGAGTTCTGATAATGGTCTCATTTCTAAAATATAGAGAGATTTGCATCAAATTTATAATATCACAATTCATTCCCCAATTGATAAATGGTCAAAGGCTATGAACAGACAGTTTTCAAATGAAAAAAATTAAAGATGTACATATACATATTATATATATATAATATATATATATATATATATATATATGCACACATATAAATTATATGGAAAATGCTCCAAATCATTATTGATTAAAGAAATCCAAATTACAACAACAGTGAGTTATCATCTCATACCTATTAGATTAGCCAATATGAGTAAAAAGGGAAGATGATTAATGTTGGCGAATTTGTGGGAGGATTGGGACATTGATTCATTGCTGGTGGAGTTGTGAATGGGTCCAGCCTTTCTGTAGAGCAATATGGAACAATGCCCAAAGAGCATAAATAAATAAAATTTTTCTTATCCTTTGACCCAGCAATTCCAATTCTAGGGCTATATCCAGAAGAAATTGTAAAAAATGGGAAGAGTTCTACATGAGCCAAAATAGGCATAGCAGCTCTTTTTTGTAGTGGCAAGGAATTGGTAATTGAGGGGATGCCCATCAATTGGGAAGTGGCTAAAAAAGTAACCCATTAATACTATGGAATATTATTGTTCTATAAGAAAATATGAATGACTGAACTAGAGAAGCATGGAATGGCTTACATGATCTGATGCTGAGGAAGGGAGTATAACCAAGAGAACAACGTTCAACCACATTATGAGATTAATAACTTTGATGGCTTCTACTTCCAGCAGAATGGCGGATGTCGCCGGTGCTGCAGGAGGAGCGGGAGGCCCCGGGGCCAGGGCATTGGAGCTCGCGGCAGCTTCCGCGGTGGCTTCGGCAGCGGAGGACAAGGCAGGGGCCGGGGCCGTGGCCGAGGCTGCGGGAGCGGCCGCGGGGCCCGCGGAGGAAAGGCCGAAGACAAGGAGTGGGTTCCTGTCACTAAGCTGGGCCGCCTCGTCAAGGACATGAAGATCAAGTCTTTGGAAGAGATGTATCTTTTCTCCCTTCCTATCAAGGAGTCAGAGATCATAGATTTTTTCCTGGGATCTTCATTGAAAGATGAGGTTCTGAAGATCATGCCTGTTCAGAAACAAACTAGAGCTGGACAACGTACCAGGTTCAAGGCTTTTGTGGCTATTGGTGATTACAATGGCTATGTTGGTCTGGGTGTCAAGTGTTCCAAGGAAGTGGCCACAGCAATTCGTGGTGCTATCATTCTGGCCAAGCTTTCCATCGTTCCTGTGAGACGCGGCTACTGGGGGAACAAGATTGGCAAACCTCACACAGTGCCCTGCAAGGTCACTGGGCGATGTGGATTGGTTCTGGTGCGCCTGATCCCCGCCCCTAGAGGTACTGGCATTGTTTCTGCTCCTGTGCCTAAGAAGCTCCTAATGATGGCAGGAATTGATGATTGCTACACTTCTGCTAGAGGCTGTACTGCAACTCTGGGCAACTTTGCTAAAGCTACCTTTGATGCCATCTCTAAAACATACAGCTATCTAACCCCAGATCTGTGGAAGGAGACTGTGTTCACGAAGTCTCCGAATCAGGATTTCACGGATCATCTTGTGAAGAATCACACTTGAGTGTCTGTTCAGAGGACCCAGGCAGCTGCTGTGGCAACCACATAGATTTGTTTTTTATAAACAAAGGAATAAATTTAGCTATCCCTGCTAAATAAAAAAAAAAAAAAAAACTTTGATGGAAGAAGCTCCTCTTCACAGTACAGAGAGAGAGAGAGCATCTGTATTTGACTGGTAATGAACTATATTATCCCCAACCAAAGGAAGAGAAAAACAAAACAAAATAAAAAGCACAGGAAAAAACAGCAACAACCCTTCCAAATCTGTTGAACACTTTATAGAAATTATCTTTTATGTATCTTTTCTCCTCAATCCTAATTCCTCATGCCAAAAATTACTAATTTGTAAACATGTTTAGCAAAATATGTTTGTAAAATGTTAATCTGACTATTCCCTGCTGAGGGGAGGAGGTGAGAAGGGAGGATGGAGGGAAATTTTATAACTCCTATTAGCTTTCTGGCTCTCCTGCCTAGAATGGACTCTTCTCTTTTACACTGGTGAGACTTACTGTTACTGAAGTTCCTCCATGATATCTTGAGTTGAGAACTTGTTTCACTCTTGTTTTGGTAGGATCTGTAACTTTATGTCCTGTTTAGAAGCTTCATTTAAAGTTGTTTCAGGAAAATCTCTGGGAGCCTCCTGGCTTTGTCCCACCATCTTGGCTCCCCCGGAAATCCTAAAAACTTTTGCTTTTGTAGATAGTGTGCTAATGTGCTACCAATTTACAAATTAACATTTTATAACTTTCTGGAAGAGAACCCTCAAAACAGTTTAGCTGAAATATTTATTTATGTGAAGGGAAAAATAATAATGAAATGATAATTTATTTTCTAGATTATAATATATCCTCGTGTGCATTATAAAATAATAATAATTATTAAGTTTTATTAATTATATTTATTTATATAGGTAATATAATTTGTACGTTTATATATTTTAATACATTTTATTACATTATAATTTATATATTTAATTATATATTAATCATAATCAATATATTAATTAATATCATATATTATTTTAAATGATTTTGTCCAGGAGTTGAGGAGTAGGAATAGATCATGATGTTAGTCAGAAGTTTCAAAAATATTTAACTAACTTCAAACACCTCCCCAAAACAAATATTCTATGGTTATGTTAGTTTATGACTGAGTCAAAAACACAAACAAAACAAAACAAAACACTGCAATTCCAAAGATTAGATATAAATATCATTTGGGTTAACAAAGAAACACATAGTGGGGGTGAGTAGACGATGATGTACAAAAAAACAAGGAACTATGACATGTAGTGGTGAATGTCTTTAAAGAAACTTAGGGTTTAAAAAGGACTATTTACATGATAAGAAGGAGGCATCCATTTGATGGATTGAGCATACTCCTAAGTATAACTTCTATATTAAGATGAAATTATGAAGATTCCCAACACACTGAATGGCATTACTGTCACTGGAAGATATGAGCAAGTATTACTTTGGTTGAATAGTCATGGATGGATTGCCCTCTTCACTATTGGAGGAAATTTCCACACTGATTAAGACCATGAATTCATTTGATTACTCTTGAATATCACACAATATAGAATATTAAATACTCTTGCTTTTCACTGGGGTCTTACTTTGAAACCACAGTATAAACTATGAATCTAAATCTTAATTTGACATACAACAAAATGCTTAAGAATATAAATCTCCTCTTAACCTCAATTGATTCTTATAAATGTGAACCAAAATTAGCAGAAGTGAATTTAAAATTTTATTGTTTAGTCATTTTGCTTTATTCAAATAGTATGATCTCAGAAGGACAGATGGTTTAACAACCTGGCTTAGGTACTGCTGTATCAGTGGGACAGCATCATCAAAACTTATGACAATCAGAGTTAACTATGAACCATTCCCTATATAATGACATTTACTGAAGTATTATGCCATAAAATTATATTCTTTTTTATTAAGAAAATACACACATTATCATATCTATTTGCTAAATGTCAATGTACTTTCTGTAAAGTTTTCTAGGTTATTTATACTGCTGATGTCTATAATTAGAATGGAAGCATGAGTTGCTAAACTTCCTCATTAAAATTTGCATCATTTTAATTTGTTAAGGACAAACAAGACAATGATCTAAATTGGAAGTAAATGTATATGGGAAAAAATAACTGAATTGCCAAATAGAAGAAACACAGCTATATTACATCTGTGTTTGAATGTCAACTTAGACATGTATTAATTGTGTGGTCATGGACAAATTACAGAAACTGAATTTAAATTTAGTCAAAAGTTTATATTAACACTGTTGTTCACAAAATATAGTTTTTTCAAAACTGAAATTAATGTGACATTACAAAATCTATCAAAATCTATCAAAATAAAATAAAATTATAATAATAAAATTAAAAGAAACAATGAAAAACTGAAATATTAAAATTACTCATGTTCTCTCACACATACACATGCACAAATCTGTAAAGATCATGAATTCAGTGTAACATTCACATGTATTTGATGATTCACCTATGGCTAATGATTATATTGAGAACCACGAACAAATTAAGATATTTTGGTTTTGTTTTGTCTTTATCAATATGTGTATTTTAATTAAGGTGCTTCAGGTTTTTTGTAGAAAGTCATATTTGAACATGGACAGAGAAATATAGGCAAAAAGGTATCAAAATTGTCAGTAGATGCCACTATATCATTTATTCAGAGAAACCCACAGAATGTCAGTGAAAAAATAATTAAAATACACAAACATTCAGTAAAGCAGTTGAATGCAACATGAACTCCAAGAAATCATCAGTCTTTTTATTTTAATAACAAATGTAGCAGGAAAGTGAATGAAATGGAAATTTACTTCAAATTAATTGCATATTGTGCAGAATTTTTAGGTGTTATCCCATTTATATACATAAACATTTGAAAAAATGCAACTAAATCATATTCTTCATTAAAATCAAGAAATATAAGTGTTCAAAATTTTCAAAATTGTTCAAATTATTCAAAATTGTTCCAATTGTTAAAAATTGAACCTTGAAGTATGCCAGATTTCATGAAATAATAAAGTAAGAATTGTGAATATTACTTAATTTGTGACCCTACTTAAAAGAAAATAGAAAATGAAAATAGTGAAATAGAGTTGATGAATAATACCTTGAAACAATCAAACACAAATATTTGTTTTAGCCAAGAGCACAAGAGCTTGTGGCAGGAATGTATTCAGAATGAAGAGGTTTTTTTTGAAAATTAGAATGCAGTTAGGTAAAAATAAGTTTGAGAGAATCAAATTGCATAACATATCAAAATAAACTGCAATGTTGATAATGATGATGAGGATAATGATGATAATCAAATTTTTTATACCTACTTGACTGCTATAACATCTTGAATGAGATAAGAATTACCATTTCTCTTCTTTTTATTAAAATTGGAGACCACAATGTCTTATTTTTAAGATCATCTATTTTTATTGTTTTTAACATTCATCCATATGCATATGTATATTTTTAAGTTAAAAAATTTCCTTCCACCATCCCTTCCCAACCCCTTCTATTCAGTGATGAACAGTCAGGTTGAACATTGAACTTCCATATTTTTTTATAAACATGTTTACAGATCAATGATTTTCAGTATGAGGAATTAGGATTAAGGGAAAGAGACATGGGAGAAGATTTTAATAAAGTGTTCATCAGATTCTGAAGCATTGTTTTTTTGCTTTTATTTTTGTTTTGTTTTGTTTTTCTTCCTAGGGATGGAGATAACATCTGTTCTAATGGATCCTCTAATAGTGTAGGCCTAGCTCTCTGAACCACTGGGAGGAGTTGCTTCCTTTAAGGTAGATCATCTCACCATCTTGTATTAACAAATACATTGTTCTATTGATTCTGCTCACTTCACTCAGGATCAGATCCTTTAACTCATTCCATGCTTCTCTAGATTCTGACCATTTATGATTTTGTGTAGAACAATAAAATTTCATAATATTTGTGAATTAAATTTGTTTAGCCACTCTCCAATTGATAGGCATCCCCTCAATTTTCAATTCTTTGCCACTGCAAAAAGAGCTGCTGTGATTATTTTGGAACATGTGTGATTTTTCATACTTTTTATTATTTCTTATGGACATAGGCTCAGAATTGAAATTATTGGGCCAAAGGTATTGAACATTTCTACTGTTCATTGAATATAGTTCCATCTTGCTCTTCAGAGTGGTTGAATCAGTTCACAACTACAAGCAGCAATGCATCAATATCCAATCTTCCCACAACCTCTCCAGTACTGATCACTTCCCCTTTTTCTCCTTTTAGTCATCTGATAGGTGTGAAGTGACACCTCATGTTGTTTTGATTTACTTTTCGCTAATCAATAAAGACTTGAATCATTTTATATGATTATATGTAACTTTAATTTATTCATTTGAAAACAATCTATTCATATACTTTGATCATTTATCGAATGGGGAATGACTTGCAACCTAATAAATTTAATGGAATTCTCTATAAATTTTAAAAATGAGACCTTTATCAGAACTACTAGTTGTGAAGATTATTTCCCAGCCTTCTGTTTTCCTTTTAATTGTGGAAGCATTGATTTTATTAGTGCAAAACCTTTTAAATTTAATATAGTCAAAATCATTCTTTTTCCAGTCTATAATGCACTCTAATTTATGTTTGATCATAAACTTGTCTCCCTTACACAGCTCTGATAGATAATTTCTTAGTCTATTAATTTATCTATAATGTAGCTCTTTATGTCTAAATTTGGTACTCATTTTGACCTTACTTTGGTTTAATGTGTGGGATGTGGGTCTATATTTAGTTTTTCCCATATTATTTTCCAGTTTTCCCAACAATTTCTGTCACATAGTGAGTTCTTATCCCAGAAGCTTATGTCTTTGGGTTTTTCAAACAATAGATTGCTGTGGCCATTTACTGTGGATTCTTTTGAACATTTCCTAATCCACTGATCAAGTACTCTATTTCTTAACTGGTACCAGATAATGTTGTTGACTTCCATTTTATAATATAGTTTTAGATCTGTTAGAGCTAGGCCACTTTCGTTTATATTTTTTTCATCAGTTCCCTTGCTATCCTTGACCTTATGTTGTTCCAGATGAATTTTACTGTTTTTTTCAATCTTGGGGAAATAATTATTTGGTAGTTTGATTGGTATGGCACTGAATAAGAAATTTAATTTGGGAAGAATTGCCATTTACATTATATTAGCTCTACCTACCCATGAGCAATTAAGCATTTTTCCTATTATCCAGTTGTGACTTTATTTGAATGAGAAGTGCTTTATAATTGTTTTCATAAAGTTTCTGAGTTTGTCTTCAAAGATAGATTACCAAATATTTAATGTTGTCTACAGTTATTTTAAATGGAGTTTCTCTTTCTATCTCTTCCTCTTTGGCTTTGTTCGTATATAGAAATGTTGATGATTTATGTGAGTTTATTTTAAATCCTGCTGTTTTGCTGAATTCATTAATTGTTTTAAGAAGTTTCTTAGATAATTTTTCTCAGATTCTCTAAGTATAGAATCATATCATCTGCAAAGAATGAAATTTTTGCTTCCTCAATGCAAACTCTGATTCCTTCTATTTCTTTTTCTTCTGTAATTGCTATAGTTAGCAGTTCAAATACTATATTGAATAATTATGGTGATAATGGAGATTCTTGTTTTATCCCTGATCTTATTGGAAATGCTTCAAGTTTATTCCTAGTACATATAATATTTATTGATGGTTTTAGATTAATACTATTTATTATTTTAAGGAAAACTGCATTTGTTACTAAATCTTCTAGGAGCCATTCCTGCCTACCTAGTATAAATCCAAAACTAAACTACCTGTTTATTGCCCCACCAATCAAAATTCCAAAAAAAAATTGCTTTAATGAGTTAGAAAAAGTTGTAAATAAATTCATATGGAGAAATAAAAAGTCAAGAATTTCCAGGGAGTTAATGAAAAAAAGTACAAAAGAAGCAGGCCTAGCCTTTCCGGATCTAAAATTATATTATAAAGCATCAGTCAACAAAACTCTCTGGTATTGGCTAAGAAATAGAGTGGTGCACCAGTGGAATAGACTAGGTGCAATAGCAGGAAAGGATTATAGTAATCTGCTGATTGATAAACCCCAAAAGTCCAGCTATTGGGGATAAATTCTCTCTTTGATACTGGTAATTTGGTTGTTATTTCTTTTTGAAAAATCAGATTAACCAAAGACTTGTCTAGTATATTAGTTTTTATCATAAAACCCACTCTTAGTTTTATTTATAAAATCAATGGTTTTCTTTCAATTTTCATTACTCTCTCCTTTGATTTTCAGAATTTGTAATTTGTAATTTACTTGGGAATCTTTAACTAGTTCTTTTCCTGTCTTTTTTTATTTACATGTCCAAGTCACTTATCTCCTTTTTCTCTAGTTTGTTCATCTGTGCATTTAGAGATATAAAGTTTCCCCTCAAAATGCCTTGGTTGTATCCCATGAAGTTTGGTATGATGTCTCTTTAGTATCATTTTCTGGGATATAATTATTGATTATTTCTATGATTTCCTGTTTGATCCACCCATTATTTAAGATTAAGTAATTAAGTTTTCTATTAGACTTTGGTTTATCTTTCCAGCACCCTTTATATAAGTAATTTTTATTGCACCATGGTCTGAGAAGTTTATATTTATAATTTCTGCTTTTCTGCAGTTGATTATAAGGTTTTGTGGCCTAGTACATGACCAGTTTTGATACAGGTGACATGTATTGCCGAGATAAAGGTACATATTTTTTGTCCCCTTTGTGTTGTCTCCAGAGGTCTGTCATATCAGTTTTCTAAGATTTCATTCATTTTCCTAACATCATGCTTTTTCCACAATGTCTTAACAATTTTCCTGCATCCGTTCTTTGAACATCTTCAATAGTATTATTTAACTTTTTTTAAGAAAGATTTTAATTATTTTGAATTTTACAATTATTCCCCCCATTCTTGATTCCCTTCCCCCACCCCCACAGAAGGCATTCTACTAATGTTTACACTGGTTCCATGTTATACATTGATCTCAGTTGAATGTGTGATGACAGAGAAATCATATTTTTAAGGAAAAAGTATAAAGGTTGAGATAGTAAAATTACATTATAATATAATGCTTTTTTTCTAATTTGACAGTAATAGTCTTTGGACTTTGTTCAAAGTCCATAATTCTTTTTCTCAATACAGATGGTATTCTTCATTGCAGATAGCACAAAATTGACCCTGGTTGTTGCACTAAAGGGATGAGCAAGTCCATCAGGGTTGATCATCACCCCCATGTTGCTGTTAGAGTGTACAGTGTTTTTCTGGTTCTGCTCATCTCACTCAGCATCAGTTCATGCAAATCTCTCCAGGCTTCTCTGAATTCCTATCCCTATGGCTTCTAATAAAACAATAGTATACCAAGTTTGTTAAGCCATTCCCTAATTGAAGGACATTCACTTACTTAATTTCCAATTTTTTTGCCACCACAAACAGGGCTGTTATACATATTTTTGTACAAATGATATTTTTACACTTTTTTATCATTTCTTCAGGGTATAGACCCAGTAGAGGTATTTATGGGTCAAAAGGTAAGCACATTTTTGTCACCCTTGTGCATAATAACAAATTGCTCTCCAGAAAGGTTGGATGATTTCACAGATCCACCAACAATGTATTAGTGTCTCAGATTTCCTGCATCTCTTCCAACATTGATCAGTGTCCTTTCTAGTCATATTGGCCAGTCTGAGAGGTGTGAGAGGTCATCTCAGAGATTCTTTAACTGGCATTTCTCTAATAAGTAATGGTTTAGAGAAATTTTTCATATGACTATGGATTGCTTTGATTTCCTCAGCTGTAAATTTGCTTTGCATATCCTTTGATCATTTGTCAATTGGAAAATGGCTGGTTTTGTTGAAAATTTGACTCAGTTCTCTGTATATTTTAGAAATAAGACATTTGTCAGAAATGCTAATTGCGAAAATTGTTTCCCAATTTACTTCATTTCTTCTGATCTTGGTTACAGTGGTTTTGCAAAAGCTTTTAAATTTAATGTAGACTAAATTATCTAGTTGTTTTTCATCATGTTCTATATCTCTTCCTTGGTCATAAACTGTTTCCCTTTCCATAGATCTGACAGGTAAACTACTCCTTGATCTTGTAGTTTGCTTATAATATTGTTTCTTATGTCTAAATCCTGTATCCATTTGGATCTTTCCTTGGAATAAAGTGTGAGGTGTTGGTCTAATCTAAGCTTCTTCCATACAAACTTCAAATTTTCCCAAAAGTTTTTATCAAAGACAGTTTTCATCCCAATAACTGGACTTTTGCGGTTTAACAAACAGCATAATACTATAATCATTTCCTGCTAATGCAGCTAGTCTATTCCACTGGTCCACCACTCTATTTCTTAGCCAATACCAGACTGTTTTGATGACTGGTGCTTTATAATAAAATTTTAGATCCAGAACGGCTAAGCCCGCTTCTTTTGCACTTTTTTTTATTAACTCCCTGGAAATTCCTGACTTTTTATTTCTCCATATGAATTTACTTACAACTCATTAAAGTAATTTTGGGGGGGAATTTTGATTGGTAGGGCACTAAACAGGTAGTTTAGTTTTGGTAGAATTGTCATTTTTATTATATTAGCTCTACCTATCCATGAGCAGTTGATGTTTTCCCAGTTATTTAAATATGATTTTATTTGTGTGAGAAGTGATTTGTAATTGTTTTCAAAAAGTTCTTGAGTCTTCCTTGGCAGACATACTTCCAGGTATTTTATTTTGTCTGAGGTTACTTTGAATGGCATTTCTTTTTCTAGCTCTTTCTGCTGTACCTTTCTAGTCATATATAGAAATGATGAGTATTTATGAGCATTTATTTTATATCATGCTACTCTGTTAAAGTTGCTAATTATTTCTAATAGTTTTTTTAGATGAATTTTTGGGATTCTATAGGTATACCATCATGACATCTGCAAAAATGAGAGTTTTGTCTCCTCCTCTATTCTAATTCCTTCAATTTATTTTTCTTCTCTTATTGTGAGGCTAACATTTCTAAAACAATATTGAATGTTAGTGGTGATAATGGTCATCCTTGTTTCACCTCTGATCTTATTGGGAATGCTTCTAGCCTATCTCCATTGCATATAATGCTTGCTGATGGTTTCATATAAGTACTGCTTATTATTCTAAGGAATAAACAATTTATTCCTACACTCTCTAGTGTTTTTAGTAGGAATGGGTGCTGTATTTTATCAAAATCTTTTTGAACATCTATTGATATGATCATATGATTTCTGATAGGTTTGTTATTGATATAATTAATTATACTGACAGTTTTCCTAATATTGAACCAGCCCTGCATTCCTGGGATAAATCCTACTTGGTCATAAAGTATTATCTTAGTGATAGCTTGTTGTAATCATTTTGCTAAGATTTTATTTACGATTTTTTTCATCTACATTCATCATGAAGATAGTTCTATAATTTTCTTTCTCTGTTTTAACTCTCCCTGGTTTTGGTATCAGCACAATATTGGTGTCATAGAAAGAGTTAGGCAGAATTCTATCTTTACCTATTTTTCAAAAGATTTTATATACAGTTGGAACCAATTCTTCCTTAAATGTTTGATAGAATTCATTTGTGAATTGATCTGGCCCTGGAGATTTTTTCTTAGGGAATTCAATAATGGCTTGTTGAATTTCTATTTTTGAGATAGGGTTATTTAAGGTTTAAATTTCCTCTTCATTTAATCTGGGCAACTTATATTTTTGTAACTATTCATCCATTTCACTTAGATTGTCAAATTTATTGGCACATAGTTGGGCAAAATAATTCTGAATTAATTTATGATACTAGAAATTTGTTTTCTTCTTTCTTTTTAAAATCAGATTGACCAAAGTTCTATCAATTTTGCTGTTTTTTTCATAACACCAACTTTTGATTTTATTAGGTCATTAGTTTTCTTGATTTTGATTTTTATTAATTTCTCCTTTAACTTTTGAATTTCTAATTTGTTATTTAATTGGGGTTTTTAAATTTGTTCTTTCTCTAATTTTTTTAGTTCATTGATTTCTTCTCTCTCTAATATATTCATGTAAACATTTCAAGTTATTATATATCCCCTGACATTCTGCCTTTAGTGTATCCCATAGGTTTTGGTATGTTGTTTTATTATTGTCATTATTTGCGAGGAAAAAATTAATTCTTCCTGTAATTTGTTGTTTGTTCCACTCATTCTTTAAAATGAGGTTATTTAGTTTCCAATTAGTTCTAGGTCTTTATCTCCTTGGCCCAGTATTGCATGTGATTTTTATTGCATTATGATCTGAAAAAGATGCACGTACTATTTCTGCATTTTTATTGGATTATGATCTGAGAAAGATGTATTCACTATTTCTCCCTTTCTGCAATTGATCATTAGGTTTTTATGTCTTAGTACATGGTCAATTTTTGTGTAAATGCCATGTACTGCAGAAAAAAATTATATTCATTTCGATCCTATCTTATCTATGTTTTCCAACAATCTTTTTACCTCCTTAACTTGCTTCTTGTTTATTTTATGATTCAATTTACCCAAATCTGAGAGCAGGATGTTGAGGTCTCCCACTAGCGGAGTTTTGCTGTCTATGTCTTTCTGTAGCTCTTTCAACTTCTCCTCTATGAATATGGATGCTGTCTCATTGGGTGAGTACATATTTAGTATTGAAATTCCTTTATTGTCTATGGTACCTTTTAGGCAGATATAGTTTCCTTCCTTATCGCTTTCAACACTATCGTTTTACAGCTGCTTTGTCTGAGATAAGGATTGTTACCCCTAGTATTTCACTTCAGATGAAGCAAAATATATTTTACTCCAACCTTTTCCCTTTACTCTCTATGTTTCTCTCTGCTTCAAATGAGTTTCTTGTAAGCAGCATATTGTAAGGTTCTGTATTTTAATCCACTCTTCTATTCACTTATATTTTTAGGGGAGAATTCATACCATTCATATTCAAATTTATAATTACTAACTCTTTATTAACCTCCATGCTATCTTCCTTCTCTTTGTATTTCCCCCCCTTTTCCCTTTATCCATGAAATTCCTCAGTGTTTTGTTTCTGAATACCACCACCTTCAGTGTGTTTGCCCTATCAAATAGAGCCCCCTCCTCTTTTTCCCCTTTCCCTTTTCCCCTTCTTCCCTTTCTTCTTTTAGTTCCCCTTTTTTCTCCCCCTCCTTGTACCCCCTCCCTCCCTCCCCCCTTTAATGTTTTAGAGTTAAGATAAGTTTCTTAACTTCATTAAATGTGTCTAAGTTAACTTTAAGACAAGTCTGATGTGATGAAGATTCAGGTGGTTCTCACCACCTCCCTTCTTCCCCTCAATTGAAATAGGTCTTTTGTACCTCTTGATGTAATGAAATTTACCTCACTCTGTTTCCCTCTAATCTCCCTTATCATTTCTGCCCCCCCCCCTTTTAAAGAAGGTATTGCTTTTAAATCATTTTGTCTGAGGCCCAGAAAAGGTATGAATATCCATCACTTCTGACTATGCATATTTTCTCTAATAGAGTTACAATTCTCAAGAATTCTGAGACTCTTTCTCCCAAGTGCATATATAACCGTTTTATCTTATTGTATAGCAATTGTATAGCAACTTTTTTTTACCTTTTCATATGCCTCTTTAACCTCCTGTTTGAAGTCCAAATATCCTATTTAGCTCTGGTCTTTTCATTATGAAATCTTGGAAGTCTCCTGTTTCACTAAATGCCCTCCTTTTTCCCTGGAAAAGAAGGCACAGCTTTTCTGGGTAGTGGATTATTGGCTTCATTCCAAACTCCCTTGCATTTTGTAATATCTCATTCCCAGACCTTCTTTCCCTTATTGTTGCTGCAGCCAGATCCTGAGTAATCCTTACTGTGTCTCCTTAGTATTTGAATTTTTTCTTTCTGACTGCTTGTCATTTTATAGTCCTGGAATTTGACCATAACATTCCTTGGTGTTTTCATTTTAGGATCTCTTTCTGGAGGGGATCGATGTAGTCTTTCAATAACTATTTTTCCCTCTTGTTCCATGATATCAGGGCAATTTTCCCATCACTATATCTTGTAATATTAACCCCAGGATTTTTTTCTCTTCAGTGTTCTCAGGAAGGTCAATAATTCTCAGATTCTCCCTCCTCAATTGATTCTCAAGGTCAGTGGTTTTGGTGATGAGGTATTTTGCATGTTTTCCTATGTTTTTGATATTTGTTTTTGTTTAACACAATCTTGTTGTCTCAAGAATTTATTATTTTCTGACAATTCCATTTTTTCTTAGAAGATAAGATTTTTCTTCCTTTATTTTTTGCACCTCCTTTTCCAGTTGATTTATTCTATTTTTGAAGGATTTTCTATTTGACCAAGTATAGTTTTGAGAGAATCATTTCCTTTTCGCATTTGCCCAATTGAAGATCTGAGACAGTCTCATTTTGTATTTGTCCAATTGTTTTTTCCAAGGATTTTTTTTCTTGTTGTGAGATGATAATTTTCTCTTGCAATGTGTTAATTTTCTCTTGAGTTTCTTTTCCCATTTTTTCCAAATGATTTTAAAACTCCTTCCTGGTTTCTTCAAGGAAGTCTTTCTGAACTGGAGACCAATTCATATTCTTCTCAGCAGTGCTAGATCTCTTTGGGTTAGGATCTATCACTTCTAAATATTTCTGCATGGCCCCTACTTTTCTCTGACCATTTTTCATCTTGTTTTGGGTGCTGAGGAGCTGACTCTCAGAGATTTGCTTTTGAGGATCATAAAGGCTTTGTTCACTTGGCTTTGTAATTCCATGGGCCGGCCAGTAGGCGGTGCTTCTTGCTTTTTCTGGCATGAGTTCCTCAGCAGCAGGGTCTGAGTTGACCTTAAAAACTGGCCTGAGTCCTGGTTGGGGGGGTAGTTAATCTCTTTCTGTTGAGTTAACTCTGTTGCTCTGAGGGGGTGGGAGGTTGTTTATTGTTTGTTCTGGGTAAATGGCTCTGCTGAAAGTATGCAGTTCAGGTCCTTGGCCCAGCTGTTTGTTCTCTAGGCATGCTCTGATACTCTGTGCTGGAACTCATCCCCCTGCAGTTCTTCTCTCCCTGGTCAAATACTCCGGAGCTAAAACTGGATCTCTCAAGGCCACTCATCAAATTCTCCAGGGCTGAGGGTGAAGCTCTGGCCTGCCTCAGCTGCTGTCCACAGTGCTGATTCTCTGCTCTCTTCTCTGAGTTCACCTACAGTCCCCTAAGATAGACCTTTTTGGTATGTGTTCTTCTCCTAGATTCTCTTTCTGGGTTTTGTTGATCAAATTTGTATTAAGAGGTTTCTCTCATGTTATTTCTTAGCAGAGAGAGCACTATCACAGTGTCTGTCTTCTCTTTGCCATTTTGGACTGGAAATCTCAGTACTATTTAACTTAATGAAATTAATTTAATTGCACTTGGCCCTTATTACCTGATTTTCCTTTTGAACCCTTAGATTCTGGACCTTTTTACATCTTTATTACAACTGGACTTTCTTTTATACATTCTATCCTTCCTTTAAAATGTTACCTTCATAAGAGCAGAAGTTGATTCAATTTTTTAAATTACATAAATATTTTTTTAGTTTTCCAATTACACACAATGGTAGTTTCTACCAATCATTTTTGCAAGGTTTTGAGTTTTATAATTTTTCTCCCTCTCTCCATTCCCTCCCCTATTCTCCCTAGAGAAGTCAATCTGACATAGACTTTCCATTTGAGCATGGTAAGCATAGATTGAAATTGATTGTGTTGTGTGAGAAGAATCAGATCCAAATTAAAAAAGAAAACATTGAAAATAACAAAATTACCTATTACTCAAGACAGCTTTTAAAAATTGAAGTTAATAATATCTGGTTTTCATTTAAAATCCACAGTCCCTTCTCTGGATGCAGATGATAATCTCCATCACAAATCCCTCTGCCCACTCGGTCAGAACCCCAGTGGATTCAATTAAAAAATATCCCTAGAGTTTGGGCAAGTGATACTCATATAATAAATGCTGAATAATTATTATTGTAATTGTGCCCTCCTTCTATCCTTTCTCCTTTGTTTTCTTTTTTCCTTCCCTCCTTAATTTTTATTAATGGAAAAAATGAGTCCAAGTCAAAAATATTCATGATTAAATGAAGGATGGCTAGATGCTAAGGGGAAAATGACAAAAGTTAAAAACATACAGACATATATGTAAATCACAAAATCACAATAAACAAATAAATGTCAGCAAAAAAATGCTGATTGAAACAATGATAAAATGGAGATGTGGATGTACCAAGACTCTTCCAATGATAACTTTTAAGATATTCTGGAAAGTTGTTGGTGAGTCAAGGCAATTTAAATGTATGATAGATGATGACAAAAAATTTTTGAAACTAGAATAAGGGAACCAAGATTTTACTCCCAGTTTTATCAATAACTCTCATTATCTCTTTGTGACAATAATTATACTCTTTGATCCTTACTGTCTTCCTCTGTAAAAGCAAGTTGTGGGATCAAGTGATTTTTAGGGTTTTTTTGGGCAAGGCAAATGGGGTTAAGTGGCTTGTCCAAGGCCACACAGCTAGGTAATTATTAAGTGTCTGAGACCATATTTGAACCCAGGTACTCTTGACTCCAGGGCCAGTGCTTTATCCACTGTGCCACCTAGCCACCCTAGGATCAAATGATTTTAAGTACACTTCCAACCCTAAAGTTCCCAGATTCTTGCTAATTCAAATATAGGTAGATTGGTGAGCCTGTTATGATTATGGGAAGATAAAAGATTTGTCAAGATGGCTGTTGTCCTCTTTCCTATGAGAATTCATTATAATCAGAGACAATAATGTGAAAATCAAAACAAAACATGAATCTATATTAAAAAGGAAATTGAAACATACAGAAAGATTTTTTTTTCCCCTTCCAGACTAGAGACCTCTTTGAACTGACTACTATCATATTGAATACTGGTAAAAATGTCAAATTATTTAATGTCCCAAATTACAGTCATGATATTCAGAGAACATTTAGCTGTGAACTTGGTAACCTATACAAGGCTAGGTTTTTGCTTTCTTTTTCTCACCAGCAAAATGATAATGAATAAATTAAGGTCTTTAAGAGACAAGTAACCTGAAGTCCTTTAATGCTTATATCACCAGAAAATAGAGTAAATATTTGAATCATTACACAAAAATACTACAGGACTTCTTATACTAATAGAAGAAAGAGGATTAGGTTCTGAGACTTGGAATAATGAAAACCCTTGAATTCAGAAGTGGGTAGATAAACTACAGGAACAAGGATGAAATGCATAAGATGAATAGATGAAAACAATTAATACATTGAAGTAGGCATTAAAAATACCATAACTCTTACAAATGCTTCCACAACTTTTTATTTTCTGAAAGTCAAAATATATCTTACATTAAAGCACGTATTATATGACTCTCTCTCTCTCTCTCTCTATATATATATATATATACACACACACTATATATATATATATATATATATATATATATATATATATATACACACACATATAGAAAGAGAGAGAGAGAGACAGAGAGAGAGAGAGAGAGAGGTATGTTGGCATGTTTGCATGTATTATGTATTCAGTTATCTAAAAATTTTGTTATATTTTTTTAAATTACAGTTTTGTTTGTCTAAGGAGACTTGATTATTCTACCAATGTAGATAAGCAGTAGCTCTTAATTCAGTTTTATAGAGCAGTCAGATGCACTGAATGGTTGAATGATTTACTCAACTTTTAGGACTTTAAATCTAGTCTTTCTATATCTGGACCCAAATCTCTATTTAACACACCATGCCACCTCTTAATTTATTGTTATTACATTTCTATTTTTAATAAATGCCTTTCTTTGCTCAAACTTCAAAAATATATTAGATTATGCCTCATTAATGTCCTTATAGTCTATCTTGAATTGTACTTAATTTGTATAATGTTATTTTAATGATGAACAGTAATGCACCTGATTTAATCTTTGAATCTTCTTCACCATATTGGCAAGTTCTCTTATATGTAAGGAGGCAATCCTAAAATCTATTGAGACCTATAGAAAAAGAAGATGAAAGAGGTAAGTAAGGAAGCCTAAGGGAATTTGCTGTGATGATTCAGTACTTTTAAAATATTGAAGTATTTAGCATATGCCAATCTAGCACCTGAAGAGGTAATCCAAGCCCTGTATAAATTGTAAAGCCTGAACATGATGGAAAGATACTTTGGTAATCAGGTAACATTTTCTTTGAATAAAGGATCACATTAATTTTTCCAAAGCAATGATACTTCTGTTTTGGAATCTTGTATTTTCTTATGTACATCTCTTTCAAATGAATGCAAATTTGTATTCCTTAATCTTAAATGGTAAACAATTTGCTTACACATGGTTATATGCACTTGTGACCCTGACTTTTCAAAGATGTCACTATTGTATTTACATTTTTCCAGGAATCATTATGATGGACAAAAACTGAATATATTATTTGCAATAAATTTTATTTTATTTCCAAGGAATGATTTTAATAAATCCAATGTGACTCATTACCAGTAAGATGGCTAACAATTTTCTTACTAATTTTTTGGTTATCACCCTATGAAATGGGGGGGGGAGACCAAATAATTCACATTTATTCAAAGGCCCCCTCCATTTCTTCAATGACAGTAATAAAATAGGGGCAAAGGGGTAACATTTTTAAGCTTTTAAAAAAGCTTTCTAAAAATATTAACTTAGCTATTAATATTCCTCATGTTAGATCTTTGTTCAGTGGATATACTACTAGAAGAAGTGAATGTAAACAATGAAACCAATGAAGAAGAATGAAATCAATGAAGAGAAGAGAAAGCCACAAATAAATGATAGATAGTTTACAGGACCCTTTTGAAAAGGTAACAAAGGGCTTGGAAGAATTGATTTTATTATGTATTTAAAGGCAATAAAACAATTTTAAAGGATATTTATTTACTTCTTATATTACTACTCATTAAAAACAATATGCAAAAATATAAATGAACAAGAAAATATTTATGTTTTATGTATCAAACTTTGCTACAAAGATTTAATAAGTAAGGGTAATTTAAATAAGATTATTTCAGTCACTTTTGAGGAAATGCTGAAAACACTTGGAAAAGTTTTGTTGGAAATAAGAAAAAAGAGGCAGAAAGATTGGAGGGTATTCCAAAGATTCATATTTATATATTTGAATATTTACTTAAGAAATTGAGATAGATGTAAGACCATAGTAAATATTGTATAATTTTGATGAAAATTAGGTTAATTGGTTTTGACAGAGAAAAACTGATTACTGATAAAGATATCCTTTTTGAATGACTTTCCTGGGTATATTCATACCATGACTTGGTATAGGAAAGATTAAAAAAAGTTAAAAAATAAATGGAATAAAGATGAGAAGAGACAAGATATAATTTTTTAACATCCAATCTAACTCATTTAAACAAGTTATTAATGCCATAAAATATAAATTGGATAAAAGAATACACTTTAAAAAGATTGTCCTTATTTCTTAAGAAAGTTTATCTGACATAAATTAATTGTTTAAGGAGACCATAAAATATCAGAAACCAACTTGAGTTAGGAAAATTTTTGTATATTTAGTGTTTTATTTTTTTCCCAGATACATGTAAAATAATTTAAATTCTCTTCCTTTCTTAGTCTCTCACTCAACCCTGAGGAGGCAAACAATTCAATATAGGTTATATGTGTACAGTCACAAAAAACATTCTTATAACAGTTATATTGCAAAAGAATTTTTGAACAAAAATACCCTCTAACAAAATAGTAAAGGAAAAAGTATGCTTCAATTTGTATGCAGATACCATCAGTTTTTTCCTCTGGGGATGCTTAACATTTTTCATCACACGTTCTTCAGTGTTGAGTTGGATCATTGTATTTCTGAGAATAGCTAAGTCATGCACAGCAGATCATCCTACAATATTACCATTTCTTTGCACATAGAAGATTACACTGTGCATTTTGCTTTCCAAGTTTTTCTAAGAGAATCCTCTTCATCATTTCTTATAGCAGAATATTATGTAATCATAATAATATACTACAATTTCTTCAGTTCATGACTTCTCCAATAATACATTAAAGTATTTTCACTTCCCACATTTGTCACTTTCCTTTTCTGTACTATTAGCAAATCTGATATGCATAAGGTAGTACCTCAGTACTTTTTAATTTGCATTTCTTCAATCAATAGTGACTAGAGCATTTTTTTTATGTTTTGAGGAAATTTGATAGATAGTTTTGATTGCTTCATCTGAAAATTGTTAGCATTTTTTTATCATTTATCAATTGAATAATGGTTCTTAGTTTTAAAATCTGACTCAGTTCTCTATATGTTTGAGAAATAAGGCTTTCATAAGAGGAATTTTCTACAAGAATAATTCACACAGTTTTGCTTACTGTGTTTCCTTTCATTCTATATCTCCCCTTGTTTATTCTATTCTTTCCCTTCTTTCAACTTGTCCTTCCCAAAAAGTGTTTTGCTTCAGTCTACCCGCTCCACCCGCCTAACCTTTCTTCTATCACTTTTCCCCCCTTCTCTTATTCCTCTCCCCTTCCATTTTCTTGTTGGGAAGGAGAGATTTCTATATTCACTTGAGTATTTATGTTATTCTCTTTTTCATCCAATTCTGATGAGAGTGAGATTTACTCACTCCCACTTACATCTCCTTCACTGTAAAAGCTTTTTCTTACCTCTTTTATAGGACATACATTTCTGTGTTCTAACTCTCCCTTTCCTTTGCTCCCAGGATATTTATCTCTAACCCATTAATTTAATTTTTTAGATATCATTCTTTCATAGCTAACGCACTCTGCCTATGCTCTGTCTCTATCTGTCTGTCTGTCTCTGTCTCTGTCTCTGTCTCTGTCTCTCTCTCTCTCTCTCTCTCTCTCTCTCTGTCTGTCTTTCTTTCTGTCTCTCTATCAATTTTACAAGACTCACATTTTTCAGATTGTCTGAAGTTAATTTGAATGGAATTTCACTTTTGAGCTCTTTCTGTTGCATCTTGCTAGACATATATAGAAATGTTGAGGATTTATGAGGGTTTATTTTATATCCTGCTACTTTGATAAAGTTGCTAATTAATTCTAGTAATTTTAGATGACTTTTTTAGATGATTCTAGGTATACCATTATGTAATTTGCAAAGAGTGGGAGTTTTTTCTCTTCTTTCCCAATTCTAATTCCTTCAATTTCTTTTTCTTCTCTTATTGCTGAAGCTAGCATTTCTAATACAATATTGAATAGTAGTGGTGATAATGGACAGGCTTGTTTTATCCCTGATCTTATTGGGAATACCCCTAGCCTATCCCCATTGCATATAATGCTTATTGATGGTTTCAGATAGACACTTCTTATTATTAATAATTTTTAAATTTTAGAAAGATTTTATTTATTTTGAGTTTCACAATTTTTCCCCCAATCTTGCTTCCCTCCACCCACTCCCCACAGAAGGCAGTTTGCTGGTCTTTACATCATTCCCATAGTATGGATTGAAATAAGTTGAATGAGAAGAGAGAGAAATTATAACCTTAGGAAAGAAACATATAATATATGATATAGCAGGATTATATAATAAGAAAACATTTTTAATTAAAGGTAATAGTCCTTGGTCTTTGTTCAAACTCCATAATTCTTTCTCAGGATAGAGATGGCATTCTGAATTACAGACACCCCAAAATTATGCTCTGTTCATATGAGCAAGTCCATTAAGATTGATGATCACTCTCAAGTTGCTGTTAGGGTGTACAGTGTTCTTCTGGTTCTACTCATCTCACTCAGCATCAGTTTATGCAAATCCTTCCAGGTTTCCCTGAATTCCCATCCCTCCTGGGTTCTTATAGAACAATAGTGTTCCATCACATACATATGCCACAGTTTGTTAAGCCATTCCCCAACTGATGAACATTCCCTCAGGTTCCATTTCTTTGCTACCACAGAGCTACTTTAAACATTTTTGTACAGGTGATGGTTTTACCCTTTTTTCATAATCTCTTCAGGGTATAGACCCAGTAGTGGTATTGCTGGATTAAAGGTATGCACAATTTTATTGCCCTGTAGGAATAATTGTGAATTGCTCTCCAGAAAGTTTGAATGAGTTCACAGTTCCAACAACAAAGTATTAGTCTCCCAGATTTCTTACATCCTTTCCAACATCAATCATTATCCTTTCTAATCATCTTGGCCAGTCTGAGAGGTGTGAGGTGGTACCTCATAGATGTTTTAATTTGCATTGCTATAATAATTATTGATTTAGAATTATTTTTCATATGATTATGATTTACTTTGATTTCCTCATCTGAAAATTGCCTTTGCATTTTCTTTGACCTTTTGTCTATTGGGAAATGTCTTGTGTTTTTTTTTAAATTTGACTCAGTTCTCTGTGTATTTTTGAGATGAGTCCTTTGTGAGAAACACTAGTTGCAAAAATTGTTTCCCAGTTTACTACATTTCTTTTGATCTTGGTTACAGTGGTTTTGTCTGTGCAAAATTGTTGTAATTTAATGTAGTAAAAATTATTTAGTGTGTTTTTTTAATGGTGTTCTCCATCAGTTCCTTGGTCATAAATTACTTCCCTTTCCATAGATCTGACAAATAAACAACTCCTTCATCTTCAAGTTTGCTTATAATATTGTTTTTTATGTCTAGATCCTGAATCTATTTTGATCTTATCTTGGTATGGCGTGTGAGATGTTGGTCTAATCCAAGTTTGTTCCATACTAACTTCCAATTTTCCCAACAGTTTTTATCAAAGAGAGAGTTTTTATCACAATAGTTGGACTCTTTGGGTTTAACAAACAGCTGATTACAATAATCATTTCCTATTAATGCACCTAGTATATTCCACTGATTCACAACTCTATTTCTCAGCCAATACCAGACAGTTTTGATGACTGCTGCTTTATAATAGAATTTTAGATATGATAAGGCTAATCCACCTTTTTTAAAACATATTTTCATTAAATCCCTGGATATTCTTAACTTTTTATTTCTCCATATGAATTTACTTGCAGGTTTTTCTAACACATTGGAGACTTTTTTTTGGAATATTGATTGGTAGGGCACAAAACAAGTAATTTAATTTTGGGAGAATTGTCATTTTTTAATATATTTGCTTGGCCTATACATGAGCAGTTGCTATATGCCCAGTTATTTAAGTCTGATTTTATGTGTTTGAGAAGTGTTTTGTAATTGTTTCCAAAAAGTTTCTGAAGCTGCCTTGACAGGCAGACTCCCAGATATTTTATATTATATGAGGTTACTTTGAATGGGATTTGTCTTTCTAGCTCTATCTACTGCATCTTGCTAGCCATATATATATAGAAATATAGAGGATTTATGACAGTTCATTTTATATCCTGTGACTATGCTGAAGTTTCTGATTCATTCTGGTAGATTTTTAGATGATTTTTTGGGGGATTCTCTAGGTATACCATCATGTCATCTGCAAAGAGTAAGAGTTTTATCTCTTCCTTCCCTATTCTAATTATTTCAATTTCTTTTTCATCTCCTTTCACTGAAGCTAGCATTTCTAATATGATACTGAATTGTAGTGGCGATAGTTAGCATCCTTGTTTCCCCCATGATCTCATTGGGAATGCCTCTAGCCTATTCCCATTGCACATAATGCTTGTTGATGGTTTCAAATAGATAATGTTTATTATTCTGAGGAATAATCTATTTATTCCTATGTTTGCTAGTGTTTTTAGTAGGAATGGATGCTGTATTTTGTCAAAAGCTTTTTCAGCATCTATTGATATAATCATATGATTTGTGATAGGTTTGTTATTGATATAATAAATTATAATAACAATTTTCTTAATGTTAAATCAACTCTGCATTCCTGGGATAAATCCTACTTGATCATAATGTATTATCCTAGTGATAACTTATTGTAGTTGATTTGCTAAGATATTATTTAAGATTTTTGCATCTATATTCATCAGGGAGATAGATCTATTACTTTCTTTCTTTTTTAACTCCTCCTGGTTTAGGTATCAACACCATATTGGTGTTATAGAAAGAGTTAGGCAGAGTTCTGTCTTCACCTATTTTTGCAAATAGTTTATGAAGAATTGAAAGCAATTGTTCCTTAAATGTTTCACAGAATTCCCTTTGAATTCATCTGGCTCTGAAGATGCTTTCTTAGGGAGTTCTATAATGGCTTGTTGAATTTCTTTTTCTGAGATAAGGTTATTTAGGTATTTAACTTCCTCTTAATTGAACCAAGACAACTTATATTTTTGCAAATATTCATCCATTTCACTTAGATTGTCACATTTATTGGCATAGAGTTTGGCAAAATAATTCCTAATTATTGCTTTAATTTCCTCTTCATTGATTATGAATTCAACCTTTTCATTTATGATACTAGCAATTTTGTTTTCTTTCATTTTTTAATTTAAATGACCAGAGGTTTATCAATTTTATTGTTTTATTTCATAAAACCAGTTCTTAGTTTCATTTATTAGGTCAAAAGTTTTCTTCCTTTCAATTTTTTTAATTTCTCTTTAATTTTTAGAATTTCTAATTTGGTATTTAATTAGCAGTTTTTAATTTGTTCTTTCTCTATTTTAGTTGAATATTTAATTCCTTTATTTCCTATTTATCTAATTTATTCATAAAAGCATTTAAAGATATAATATATCCCCTGACAGTCACCTTGAGTGTATCCCATAGGTTTTGGAATGTTGTTTCATTATTGTCATTATCTGGGATGAAATAATTCTTTCTATAATTTGTTGTTTGATCCACTAATTCTTTAAATTGAGTTTCCAATCAGTTTTGGGTCTATATCTCCTTGGTCCAATATTGCATGTGAATTTTATTTCATTATGATGTGAGAACAATACAATTTATCATTAGGTTTTTATGTCCTAGTACATGGTTAATTTTTGTATAAGTTCCATGTACTGTAGAGAAAAGGGTATATTCCTTTCTATTGCCATTGAATTTCCTCCATAAGTCTACCATATCTAATTTTTCTAACAATCTATTTACCTCCTTAACTTCTTTCTTGTTTATTTTATGATTCAATTTATCTAGATCTGAGAGTGGGAGGTTGAGGTCTCCCACTAGTAGAGTTATGTTGTCTATGTTTTCCTGTAGTTCTTTCAGCTTCTCCTCTAGGAATATGGATGCTATACCATTGGATGTATATATATTTAGTATTGGAATTACTTTATTGTCTATGGTACCTTTTAGGGGGATATAGTTTCCTTCATTATTTCTTTAAATAATATTTATTTTTGCAACTGCTTTTTGTGATATGAGGATTGCTACCCCTGCTTTTTTCACTTCAGCTGAAGCAAAATATATTTTACTCCAACTTTTTACCTTTACTCTATATGTATCTTTCTGCTTCAGATGAGTTTCTTGAAAGCAGCATATTGTAGGATTCTGTGTTTTATCCACTCTGCTATTTGCTTAGGTTTTAAGGGAGCTTCTGTCCCATTCACATTCAAAGTTATAATTACTAACTCTTTATTGCCTTCCAAGTTATCTTCCCTCTGTATTTTCCCCCTTTTTCCCCTTCATCCACATTCCCCAGTGCTTTGTTTCTTATCACCACCTTCAGTGTGTTTGCCCTCCTATATCAACCCACCACTGTTTTTCCACTTTCCCTTTGCCCCTTCCTCCTTTCCTTCCTTCTGCTGATACCCCCTTTCCTCCCCCTCCCCTTTTATTATTTTCTCCTTTAACACTTTAATATGAATTTCTTAACTTAACTGAGTGTGTTTATGATTACATAAAGTCAATCCGATGAGAGTAAGATTCAGGTGGTTCTTACATCCTCCCTTCTTTCCCTCTATTGCAATAAGTCCATTGTACTTCTTAATGTAAGAAGATTCACCCCATTCAGTGTCTTCCATTGTCTCATCTATTTACTACCCCCCCCCTTTTAAAGGAGGTATTGTTTTTAAATAATTCTGAGTCACAGAATGGTCTAGAGTGTCCATCACTTCTGGCTATTCTAACTACTAGGATTACAATTATTGAGAGTTATTACAGTCTTCCTCCCAGGTAAGGAAATATCCAGTTTAAACTTATTAGATAACAATTTCTCAAATAAATCATACGTGTCCATCTCTCCTGGCTAATTAAATTCTCTCTAATAGAGTTATAATTCTCAAGAGCTTTTAAAGTCTTCTTCCAGGTACGGATATTTACAGTTGCATCTTATTTGATAACAGTAATTTTCGTTCCCCTCCCTTTTTAAAAATTTTACCTTTTCATGTGTCTCTTGAGTCTCCTGTTTGAAGTCCCTATTTTTTACTAAGCTCTGGTCTTTTCATCAGGAAAACCTGGAAGTCTCCTATTTCATTAAATGTCCATCTTTTTCCCTGGAAGATAAGGCTTACCTTATCCAAATACTGGATTCTTGGTTGCAGTCCAAACTCCCATGCTTTTTGGAATACTGTATTCCAGGCCCTTTGATCACTTACTGTTGAAGCTGCCAGGTCCTGTGTGATGCTTACTGTGGCTCCTTGGTATTTAAATTGTTTCTTTCTGGCTATTTTCAGGATTTTCTATTTTATCTGATAATTCTCAATTTAGCTACACTATTTCTCGGTGTATTCATTTTGGGATCCCTTTGGGGAGGGGATCGATGCATTCTTTCAATAAATATTTTCCCTCTGTTTCCATGATATCAGGGTAGTTTTCCATCAGTAAATCCTGTAATATTGAGTGCATGCTTTTTTTCCTCTTTATTGCTTTCAGGAAGACCAATAATTTTTAGGATATCTTTCTTTGCTCTATTCTTGAGTTCAGTAGTTTTGCTGATGAAGTATTCAACATTTTCTTCTATTTTTTTCAATTTTTTAGTTTTGTTTAACAAATTCTTGTTGTCTCATGAAGTCATTGGTTTCCATAGACTCCATTCTTTTTTTTAGGGAAGAATTTTCTTCATGTACCTTTTACAACTCCTTTTCCAATTGGTCAGTTTGAGATGTGAAACAGTTTTCCCTTTGGTCATTTGAAATTTTGAGAGAATTATTTTCCTTTTTTTATTTGTCCAATTGTATTTTCCAAGGATTTGTTTTCTTGTTGTAAGGTGTTAATTTTTCTCTTGGGTTTCTTTTCCCAAATTTTCTAATTGATTTTTAAACTCCTTGTTGATTTCTTCAAGGAAATCTTTCTGTGCTGGAGAATAAATCATATTCTCCTCAGGAGTTCAACGTCTCTCTGAATTAGGGTCCTTTACTTGGAGGAATTTTTCTATAGTTCCCCCTTCCTATTGGCCTTTCTTCATTTTCCTAATATCTTGTGTTGGGGGAGGGGCTGATTCACAGAGGTTTGGTATTGAGATCCCTAGAGGCTTAATCATTGAGTGTAATATCTCCAGCTGGTGAGTAGGGAATGTTGCTGGCTTTTCTCACTGACTGTAATATCTCCTCCCAGGCATAGGGTGTGATAGAGGTTGGAACATGTCCCTCCCCCCCTCTTCCTGTAAGTCCCAGACTCTTAGTCCCTCTGCCACGTGTCCACTCTAGTTATTTCTCAGAGAGAAGTGGTTCCCATAGCAAAATGGTTTCCACAGTGAAAGCCTTGGCTGCTCTTAGATTAGTCCAGCTCTTGCCTCTCCCCCACTAGCTGTCAGCACCCTGCACTCACCACATCCTCAATTCCCGAATACAAACCTTGAGGTATATTTTGTTTTTTCAGGTTCTCTTTCTGGCTTTTGTCAGTAGGACTTCGATTAAGAGATTTGTTTCATATTGTTATTGAGGGAAGATCAGAAGACCTTAGCACAGGAATAGGCTTGTCTCCATCATCTTGGTCAGAAGTCTCTGATACTACTTATAATTCTTTATTTTATCTATTTTTAATACATTTTATTTTCCTCCAAATATATTTTAAAATAATTTTCAGCATTTTTTAAAGAAAAATTTTGAATTTCAAATTATATCCCTTTTCTTGCTCCCTAGTCTCCCCCATCTCTGAGATGGCAAACAATCAGATATAGATTATACAAGTGTAGTTATATAAAACATTTCCATATTAATGATTTTGTACAAGACAAACAAAAGAAAATATGTATTAATGGATGTCTAGTGTACCAGGGATATAGCTGAGACAGTTTCACCTGCTGAACTATACTAATCCTTCTGAAAATCTTGTTTGAAAATATATTTCCTTCCAAATATATCTAGATAGACTCCTGGATCACATGACTAACATTATAGTGGATTAGTTATTTTCTCCAGGCTTCTTTAAATCTTAAATAAAGAAAAATTAGGGGTGGCTAGGTGGCATAGTGGATAAAGTACTGGCCTTGGAGGCAGGAATACCTGGGTTCAAATCCATTCTCAGATACTTAATAATTACCTAGCTGTGTGGCCTTGGGCAAGCCACTAAGCCCCATTTGCCTTGCAAAAACCTAAAAAAATACAGAACAATTGCAACTGAAAGAAAAGGTCAAAGAAGGAAAAATTCAGCAAGGTAGAATTTGCTTAATGAATATTAGTAGACAGAGAAGTGAATCAGCAAGCCTTCCCTACTAGCTGTAGGGAATGTTAGCTTTTGAAAAAGTGTTATTGCAAGTTTCACATTTTTTTTCAGGAAATACATATTTCTTTATTCTCTTGAGCATAAAATACAAGTTCATCTATTTGACATCCCAGTCTGTCTTTAGTGTACTTTTGTCTTTTTGTTTTTTATGAAAGATTTTATTTATTCTGAGTTTTACAAATTTCCCCCATTCCTGCTTCCCTCCCCACCCCCACAGAAGGAATTCTGTTAGTCTTTACAATGGTTTCACATTTTACTTTGATCTCACTTGATGGTGATGATGAAGAAATCATATCCTTAAGGAAGAAAAAATAAAGTATGAGATAGTAAAATTACATAATAATATAATGGCTTTTATTTTCTAATTTAACTTTTGTTTTTGTTCAATGTCCATAATTCTTTCTCTGGATACAGATGGTATTCTCCATTGCAGGTTGCCAAGAATTGTCCCTGGTTGTTGCAGTGAAGGGAGGAGCAAGTCCATCAAGGATGATCATCACCCCCACATTGCTGTTAGGGTGTACAATGTTTTTCTGTTTCTGCTCATCTCGCACAACATCATCAGTTCATGAAAATCCTTCCAAGCTTCCCTGAATTCCCATCCCTCCTGGTTTCTAATGGAACAATAGTGCTCCATGACATACATATACCACAGTTTGTTAAGCCATTCGACATTTCAAGGACAGTGACTTGATTTCCAATTCTTTGCCACCATAAGCAGAGAAGCTACATTTTTGTACAATTTATAATTTTAACCTTTTTCAAAATCTCTTCAGGGTGTAGACCCAGCAGTGTTATTGATGGGTCAAGGGGTAAGCACATTTTTGTTGCCCTTTGGGCATAATCCCAAATTGCTCTCCAGAAAGGTTGGACAAGTTCACAGTTCCATCAACTATGTATTAGTGTCCCAAATCTCCCACATCCCTTCCAACATTGATCATTTTCCTTTCTGGTCATATTGGCCAGTCTGAGAGGTATGAAGTGGTATCCCAGAGATGCTTTAGTTTGCATTTCTCTAATAAGAATGATTTAGAGCAATTTTTCTTATGACTATGGATGGCTTTGATTTCCTCAGCTGTAAATTGCCTTTGCATATCCTTTGGCCATTTGTCAATTGGGAAACGGCTTGTTTTGTTGAAAATTTGACTCAGTTCTCTGTATATTTTAGAAATGAATCCTTTGTCAGAAATACTAGTTGCAAAAATTGTTTCCCAGTTTACTTCATTTCTTTTGATGTTGGTTACAGTGGTTTTGTCAGTGGAAAAACTTTTTAATTTAATGAATTGAAATTATGTAGTTTGTTTTATAATGACTAAAACCTGTATCCATTTGGATGTTATCATGTTATGATATGTTAGTCTAACCCAAGTTTCTGCCATACTAAATTCTAATTTTTCAAATCAAAATCAAATTGTATGAAATTGGATTACTAATTGTATTTCCCCTTTTTTCCCCCTTTATCCATATTCCCCAGTGTTTTGTTTCTGAATATTAGAACCTTCAGTGTGTTTATCCTCTTATATCAAACCTCCTCCCGTTTTTTCCACTTTCCTTTTCCCTTTCTTCCATTACTTCTGTTAGTTTCCCCTTTTCTCTCCCTCCTCATATGGCCTCCCCTTTTCCATTTTTAATGCATGAAAATTAAGATAACTTTCTTAACTTGATTACGTGTGTCTAAGTTAACTTTAAGCCAAATCTAATGAGATGAAGATTCAGCTGGTTTTCAACTCCTCCCTTCTTACCCTCAATTATAATAAATCTTTTGTACCTCTGAATGCAATGAGATTTCCCCTCATTCAGTTACCCTTCAACCTCCCTCCTCCTTACTGCCCCCCCCTTTTAAGGAGGCATTGTTTTAAAATTATTCTATCTGAGACACAGAATAGTTGTGTGTTCATCACTTCTGGTTATGTATATTCTCTCTAATAAAGTCATAATTGTCAAGAGTTACGAGACTCTTTCTCCCAAGTGTATTTATCGCCAGTTTCATCTTATTGTATATCAGGGTTTTTTGTATGTTTGTTGTTTTTACCTTTTCATGTGTCTCTTGAGCCTCCTGTTTGATGTCCAAATTTTCTATTTAGCTCTGGACTTTGCATCATGAAATCTTGGATGTCACCCATTTCATTAAATGTCCATCTTTGGCCCTGAAAGAGAAGGCTCAACTTTGTCAGGTAGTGGATTCTTGGATGCATTCCAAGCTCCTTTGCTCTTCAAAATATCTCATTCCAGGCCCTTCAATTCCTTAATGTTGCTGCAGCCAGGTCCTGTGTAATCCTTATTGTAGCTCCTTGGTATTTACATTATTTTTCTTTCTGACTGCTTGTAGGATTGATTTCTTTCATCTGATATTTCTGGAATTTGGCCACAACATTCTTTGGTGTTTTCATTTTAGGATCTCTTTCTGGAGGGGATTGATGTATTCTTTCAATAACTATTTTGCCCTCTGGTTCCATGATATCAGGGCAATTTTCTATCACTAAATACTGTAATATTAATTCCAGGCTTTTTTTCTCTTCCATGTCTTCAGTAAGGCCTATAATTCACTGATTCTTCCACTTTGATCTGTTTTCAAGTTCAGTGGTTTTGCTGATGAGTTATTTTATATTTTTTCTATTTTTTCCATCTTATGGTTTTGTTTAACACAGTCTTGTTGTCCCATGAAGTCATTCGTTTTCACAGATTCCATTTTTTTGTTTCAGAGAATAAGATTTTTCTTCATTTTTCTTTTGCAACTTCTTTTCCAGTTGGTCTATTCTATTTTTGGAGGACTTTTCTATTTGCCCAAAGGTCATTTTGAGAGAATCATTTTCTTTTTGCATTTGCCCAATTGAAGATCTGAGAGAATTATTGTCATTTTTTTGTCCAATTGTATTTTCCAAGGATTTGTTTTCTTGTTGCATGTTGTTCATTTTCTATTGTAGTGTGTTATTTTTCTCCTGAGCTTCTTTTCCAAATTTTTCCAACTGATTTTTAAACTCCTTCCTGATTTCTTCAAAGAAGTCTTTGTGGTCTGGAGACCAATTCATATTCTTCTCAGCAGTGCTAGATCTCTCTGAGCTAGGATCTGTCACTTGTAAGTATTTCTCCATGGGCCCCCCTTTTCTCTGGTATTTTTTAATCTTTTGTTGGGGAGTGGAGGACTTGGCTCTCAGATGTTTATTTTTGAGGATCCTAGAGGCTTTGTTCACTTGACTTAGTAATTCTAGGGACCAGACAGTAGGGGGTGTTTGTTGCTTTCCCTGGAGTGAGGTCCACAACAGCAGGGTCTGAGTTGACCTTGAACACTGGGCTGGACCCTGGAGGAGGGAGTTAATCTCTTTCTGTTGAGTGAACTCTCTTGCTCTGAGGGGGTAGGGGTGGGGTTGTTCATTGTTCTGCATAAAAGGCTCTGCAGAAAGTAAGGAGCTGAGTTACCTGGCCCAGCTGGCTGTTCTCCAGGCCTGCTCTGAAATTTTGTGGTGGAACTCACCCTCCCATAGATCCTCCCCCCCAGCTAAAGACTACCCAACTAAATTTGTAATTTGCACCCACTACATATTGAACTCCCTATGGCTGAGGCTGGCCCTCTGGCTTACCCCAATGGCTGGCCCTGTGCTGACTCTCTGCTCTCTTCTTTCTGGTTCACCCATGGTCCCCTGAGACAGACCTTGGTGGGTGTTCTTCTCCTAGCTTCTCTTTCTGGGCAAGATTGCATTTATTCCTAGGCTCTCTAGTGTTTTTAGTAGGAATGGGAGTTGGATTTTGTCAAAAGCTTTTTCATGATATATTGATATAATAACATGATTTCTGATAGTTTTGTTATTGATATAATTAATTATAACAACAGTTTTCCTAATATTGAACCAACCCTGCATTCATGGGATAAATCCTGCTTGGTCATAATGTATTATCTTAGTGATAACTTATTGTAGTTGTTTTGCTAAGATTTTATTTAAGATTTTTGCATTTATATTCATCAGGGAGATAGATGAATAATTTTCTTTCTCTGTTTTAACTCTTCCTGGTATAGGTATCAGTGCCATATTGGCGTTGTTCATATTTTATTGTTCTCTAGAATAATAAGAAGTATCTATCTGAAACCATCAATAAGCATTCTGTGCAATGGGTAAAGCCTAGAGGAATTCCCAATAAGATCAGGGGTGAAACAAGGATGACCATTATCACCACTACTATTCAAAAGCATATTAGAAATATTAGCTTCTGAAAGAACTACAGGAAGACATAGACAACACAACTCTACTAGTGGGAGAACTCAGCCTCCCGCTCTCAGATCTAGATAAATCAAATCATAAAATAAACAAGAAAGAAGTTAAGGAGGTAAATAGATTGTTAGAAAGACTAGATATGGCACACTTATGGGGAAAATTGAATGGAGATAGAAAGGAATATACCATTTCTCTGCAGTACATGGCACTAGGACATAAACAACAATGATCAACTGCAGAAAGGCAGAAATAATGAATACATCTTTCTCAGATCACAATGCAAAAAAAGTCATGGAGACATATATACCTAGAATCAATTGGAAACTGAATAAACTCATTTTAAAGATTGAGTGCATCAAAAAGCAAATTATAGAAAAAATTGATCATTTTATCCTGGATAATGACAATAATGAAACAACATACCAGAACCTATGGGATTCACTCAAAGTGGCTATCAGGGGATATATTATATCTTCAAATGCTTATGTTAATAAATTAGAGGAAGAGGAAATCAATGAACTAAATATGCAACAAAGAAATTAGAGAAAGAACAATTTGAAAATCTGCAATTAAAAACCAAATTAGAAATTCTAAAAATTAAAGGAGCAAATATAAAATCAAAAGCAAAAAGCTAGAATTATAAATAAAACCAAAAGTTGGTTTTATGAAGAAACCAATAAAATTGATAAATCTCTTTGATTAAAAAAAAGAACGAAAACCAAATTGCATCATTAATGAAAAAGGTGATCTCACCACCAATGAGGAGCAAATTAAAGTAATAATTTGAAATTATTTTGCCCAACTCTATGCTAATAAATTTGAAAATCTAAGTGAAATGCATGAATATTTACAAAAATATAAGTTGCCAGCATAAATGATGAGGAGATTAAATACATAAACAACCCTATCTCAGTAAAAGAAATTCAACAAGTCATTATTGAAATCCCTAAGAAAGAAATCTTCATGGCCTGATGGATTCACAAGTGAATTCTACCAAACATTTAAGGAAAAATTGATTTCAATTCTATATAAACTCTTTGGAAAAACAAGGGAAGATGGAACTCTGCCTAACTCTTTCTATGACACCAATATGGTGCTGATACCTAAACCAGTAAGAATTAAAACAGAGAAAGAAAATTATAGACCTATCTCCCTGATGAATATAGATGCAAAAATCTTAAATAAAATCTTAGCAAAATGATTATAAGTTATCACTGGGATAACACATTATGATCAAGTGGGATTTATACCAGGAATGTACAATTGGTTCAATATTTGGAAAACTGTTAGTATAATCAATTATATCAACAACAAACTTATCAGAAATTATATGATCATATCAATAATTGCTGGAAAAGATTTTGACAAAATATAGCACACATTCCTACTACAAACACTAGAGAGTGTAAGAATAAATCGACTGTTCCTTAGAAAAATTAGCAGTATCTATCTGAAACCATCAACAAGCATTATATTCAATGGGGAGAGGCTAGAGGCTTTTTCAATGAGATCAGGGGTGAAACAAGGGTGCCCATTATAATCACTACTACTCAATATTGTATTAGAAATGTTAGCTTCAGCAATTAGAGAAGAAAAAGAAATTGAACGAATTAGGATAGGGAAGGAAGAGACAAAACTCTTACTCTTTGCTGATGACATGGTGGTATACCTATAGAATCTCAAGAAAACTTCCAAAAATCTACTGGAAATTATTAGCAATTTTAGCAAAGTTGCAGGATATAAAATAAACCCTCAGAAATACTCAATCTTTCTATATTTGACTAGCAACATTCAGTAGAAAAAAGTTAGAAAGATAAATCCCATTCAAAGTAACCTCAGACAATATAAAATACCTGGGAGTCTATTTGCCAAGGCAGACTCAGAAACTTTTTGAAAACAATTACAAAACACTCCTCATGCAAATTAAATCAGATTTAAATAACTAGGCAAATATCAACTGCTCATGAACAGGTAGAGCTAATATAATACAAATGACAATTCTACCAAAATTAACTACCTGTTTAGTGCCCTACCAATCAAAATTCCAAAAAATTACTTTAATGAGTTAGAAGAAGTTGTAAGTAAATTCATATGGAGAAATAAAAAGTGAAGTATTTCCATTGATTCAATGAAAAAAAGTACAAAAAGAAGGTGGCTTTGCCTTAACATCTAAAATTATATTATAAAGCATCAGTCATCAAAACTGTCTGGTATTGGCTAAGAAATAGAGTGGTGGATCAGTGGAATAGACTAGGTGCAATAGCAGGAAACAATTATAGTAATCTGTAGTTTGATAAACCCAAAGAGTCCAGCTATTTGGATAAAAACTCTGTCTTTGATAAAAACTGCTGGGGAAATTGGAAGTTAGTATGGAAGAAACTTAGATTAGAACAACACCTCACACCCTTTACCAAGATAAGATCCAAAAGGATATGGGATTTAGACATAAAAAATAATACTATAAGGAAATTAGAAGATCAAGGAGTAGTTTACCTGTCAGATCTATGGAAAGGAAAACAGTTCAATACTAAGGAAGAGATGGAGAACATCACTAAAATCAGACTAGATGATTTCGATTACATTAAATTAAAAAGCTTTTACACAGATAGAACCACTACAATCAAGATAAAAAGAAATGTAGTAAACTGGCAAACAATCTTTACAACTAATGTTTCTGACAAAGGACTCATTTCTAAAATATACAGAGAACTGAGTCATTTTTTTTAAAAAAATCATTCCCCATTGACAAATGGTCAAAGGAGATGCAAAGGCAATTTACAGATGAGATCAAAGTTATCCATAGTCATATGAAGAATTGCTCTAAATCATTACTTTGAGGAACCACCTCACACCTCTCAGACTGGTCAATATAGCCAGTAAGGATAATGATCACTGTTGGAAGGATTGTGGGTAATCTGAGACACTATTACATTGTTGGTGGAGCTGTGAAGTCATCCAACCTCTTTGGAGAGAAATTTGGAACTACATCCAAAGGGCAACAAAAATGTGCATACCCTTTGATCCAGCAATACAACTACTGGGTCTATACCCTGAAGAGATGATGAAAAAGGGTAAAAACTTCACTTGTACAAAAAGAATCATAGCATCCCTGTTTGTTGTGGCAAAGTATTAGAAATCATGTAAATGTCCTTCATTTGGGGAATGGCTTAGCAAACTGTGGTATATGTATGTCATGGAACACTATTGTACTATTAGAAACCAGGAGGGACAGGAATTCCAGGAAGCCTGGAGGGATTTGCATGAAGTGGTGCTGAGTAAGATGAGAAGAACCAGAAAAATACTGTACACCCCAACAGCAACATGGAAGTGATGATTAGCCTTGATGGATATGCTTATTTCATCAGTGCAACAATCAGGGACAATTTTGGGCTGTCTGCAGTGGAGAATACCATCTATATCCAGTTAAAGAACCATAGAGTTTGAACAAAGTTCAAGTACTATTCTTTTTAATTTAGAAAAAGAAAGCTAATATCTTATTGTCTGATCTTGTTAACTTTTATACTTTATGTTTCTTCTTTAAGGATATGATTTCACTTTCATCACAATCAATTTGGATCAATATACAGCATGGAAACAATGTAAAGACTGACAAATTGCATTCTGTGTTGGGGTGGGGGAGGGAACTAAATTGGGGGAAAAATGTAAAAGTCAAAATAAATAAAATCTTTAATTAAATAAAAGAAAATTTTGCTTCAGCAATAAGAGAAGAAAAAGAAATAGAATAAATTAACATTGAGAAGGAAGAAACAAAACTGTTACTTTTTGCACATGACATGATGGTATAACTAGAGAAGTCCATGAAATCATCTAAAGAGAAGTACTAGAAATACTTAGCAACTTTAACAAAGTGCAGGATTTGAAATAATTTGAATTTGAAATAATTTGAAATAAACGCTCATAAATCCTCAGCATTTCTATATATGACTAATAAGATGCAACAGAAAGAGCTAGAAAGAGAAATACCATTCAAAGTAACTTCAGACATTATAAAATACTTGGGAGTTTACCTGCTATGACAGACACAGAAACTTTTTGAAAACAGTTACAAAACACTTCTCAAACAAATAAAATCAGTCTTAAATAACTGGGCAAATATCAGCTGTTCATGTACAGGCTGTGCTAAAAAAAAATTAAAATGACAATTATACTTAATTAAACTATTTATTTAGTACCCTACCAATGAAAATTCCAAAATATTTCTTTAATGAGTTAGAAAAAATTGTAAGTAAATTCATATGGAGCAATAAAAAGTCAAGAAATTCCAGGAAGTTAATGAAAAAAAAAGTGCAAAAGAAGGTGGCTTAGCCCTGTCAGATCTCAAATTGTATTATAAAGCTTCAGTCATCAAAACTGTCTGGTATTGGCTAAAAATGGAGTGGTGGATTTGTGGAATAAACTAGGTTCATTAACAGGAAATGATTATAATAATCTGCTCTTTGATAGGCCCAGAGTCCAGCTATTGCTATAAAAACTCTCTCTTTGCTAAAACCTGTTGGGAAAATTGAAAGTTAGTATGGCAGAAACTTGGATTAGACAAATACCTCATACCCTATACCAAGATAAATTCAAAATGGACACAGGACTTTGACATAAAAACAATATTATAAGCAAACTAGGGTATCAAGGAATGATTTACCTGTCAGATCTATGGAAGGGGAAGCAGTTTATGACCAAGGAAGAGATGGAGAACATCAAAAGAACTGATACAATTTTGATTACAATAAATTAAAAATCTTTTGCATGGACAATACCACTGTAACCAAGATCATAAGAAATGTTGTAAATTGGAAAACAATTTTTACAATTAGTATTTGACAAAGGACTTTTTCTAAAATATACAGAGAACTGAGTCATATTTTAAAAAATTCCCCTATTGACAATTTATCAAATGATATGCAAAGCAGTTTTCAGTTGAGGAAATCAAAGTGATACATAGTCACATGAAAAATTGCTCTCAAACACTATTTATAAGAAAAATGCAAATTAAATCATCTTTGAGGTACCACCTCATATTTTTCAGACTGGCCAATAAGACCAAAAAAAATAATGATTAGTGTTGGAAAGGATGTGGGAAATGTGGAACACTAATGCATTGTTGGTAGAGCTCTGAACTCATCCTTTCTTTCTTGAGGGAAATTTGGAATTATGTCGAAAGGACAACAAACAATGTGCATACCATTTGATCTAGTGATACCACTACTGCATCTGTATCCTGAAGAGATTATGAAAAAGTGTGAAATCATCTTTATACAAAAATATTCGTAGCAGCCCTGTTTATGATGATGGCAAAGGACTGGAAATTATGTGAATTACCTTCAATTGGGAAATGGTTTAATAAACTGTGCCTTGTGGATGTCACTGAACACTATTGTTCTATTAGAAACCTGGAGGATTTGGAATTCAGGGAAGCCTGGAATGCTTTGCATGAAGTGATGCTGAATGAGATGAGCAGAACCAGAACTTTGTACCCCCTAAAAGCAACATGGGGGTGATGATCAACTTTAATGGATTTGCTCATTCCATCAGGCTTAATTATGGGGTATCTGTGATAGAGAATACCATCTGTATCCAGAGAAACAGTTGTGGAGTTTAAACAAAATCCAAAATCTTTTACCTTTAGTTTTAAAAAAGTTCTCCTGTTGTATAATTTTGCTATCTCTTTTTCTTTATGTTTCTTCCTTAAGGATATTGTTTCTCTCACATCACATTCTATACAGTTCAGTGTATACCATAGAAACAATGTAAAGACAGCAGATTGCCTTCTGTGAGGGGTGGAAGGAGAGAAGCAAGATTATGGGAAAATTTGTAAAATTCAAAATAAATAAAATCTTTCTACAGTCATCATTGGAAAATATATTCATATTTCCTTTCTCTCTCAGCAGTTGACATTAGTATGCTTCAATGGATATTCAGAAACCATCTGTTCTTTCTGGTGATGGGCAGCAGCAGTATCTTGGGTCATAGTACTGCTGAGAAAAGCTAATTCATTCACAGCTGATCATACTACAATGTTGTTACTTCATAAAAAAGTACATTTCACATTTCATCTATTCATATAAGTATTTCTAGGTTTTACTGAAAGCATCATGCTCATCATTTCTTATATCAGAATACCCTTCACATAACACAATTTGCTTAGCCACTTCAGAAAAGAGATGCTATAAATATCCTTATAAATACAGATCCTTATAAATACATATCTCCTCCAACAGTGTCACTTTCCCTATATCACCTTGAATATTTATTATTTCTCCTTTCTGTTCTGTTCTATTGTAAGGGGAGCACCCTTACTAGATCTTTATAGCTAGAAATTTCAGAATAATTGGAAATTTGATATAGAAAAGTGTATTTTCTCACCTCACTTTTCCCCTTATGCATTTCTATATTTCTCTTTATAATTCAATAGGATTTTTATTTCAAAGAATGAAAGGATAACACAAGCTAATGAACACATTCCACAAACATTATATCTGTAAGTTTATATATCATATATCACTTGTGAGTTTCCAGAACTTTTTAGTCAGCACTAGTAACACACACTGTGGCCTGGAGATTCTCAAAAGCTATGCTAACAGAGTATAATATTTGGGAAGGCTTAACCAGATGAATAATCTTAATGTTTAGGCTCAGTAATGAATAGTACAATTGCTCCTTCACATCATGATTTTCTTTGTGTTTTCTATATATCCTGGGTTGTCATATAAAATAAAATATAATTTTTTTATGTCTTCTACATTATATTTATGGATTTATTAATTGATTTATTTTCACATTACTATAATAGTCTTCTTGTAAAAGTAAGCATAATCTCCCTCCCTTCCACAAAGATAGAGAGACCAGAATGTGAAAAGAGGAGGAGGAGGAAGAAGAGGAGGAAGAAGAGGCAAAAATAATGATGATAATAATTGGAAAGATTCCAAATAGAAGATAACAACTGAACTAGGGACTCCCGGTATGAATGGCAGCTCAGACAAAGCCATGAATATGTAAGATGCAGTGTTAAGTTCAACTTGACTTAAAGGTAAAGTAAAAGAGAGGATAAATCAAAATAATTCAATAAAGATAGGTGGGATTTATGTTGTGAAGGGCTTTACATTTTAACCAGTAAGGTCTGCATTTTATATCAGATAATAGAGAAGTACTGAAGACTTTTGAGGTGAATGGAGAGATACAATATTTTAGGACTATTCATTATGGTACCTATGAAGAAATGAAAGAGCAGAGAAACTAGGAGGTCAATTAGAAAGAAGGTCAATTAGAAAGTTATTGTGATATTCCAGGTGAGAGGTGGTGAGGAAACCAAAACTCGGGAAGATATAGAAACTTGCCTAAATCAGACCATAATATATTATAGCTTTGTGTCTTAAAATCCTGTTTTATTTCAATTGAGTTTTCTTTCCTCTGTGTTGTTGTGGCTTGCTTCCTTGGGTCCCACAGTGGTGACCTCCCTCCCGGAGGGGAGCTGAGAATAAGGAGTCAAGCCACTACTGCCTTATGCCTCCAGCTCAATTTTATTACTGCTTAGGTATTACATATATACTGTTAGGTATTCCTGGGTAGAACAAAGAATAATGAGGTAATGGGGGTGCAAGCGTTGTGTACTGCAGTGTCTTGCATTACAGGATAGAGAGGTACATTAAGGAGGAGATAATAAGGCACAGCTGTGTCTAGTGCCCTTGGTCAGTGGGGTGGAATGTCCAGCTCCCAAGGACTCCGGCTCACCTTATCTCTCAGGGCGGCTTGGCAGCTCCTGAGATTGTCCAGGTGGTGTTCCGTTAGAACAGCCTTTGTACCCACATATCCCCCTTGTTTTTCATTTAGGACCAGGGGACCTGTATAGTCATAATAAACAATGAGAAATAGTAATAAACATAATAAACAAAGTGAAATGCATAGGGGCTTTTACACTGGGTCCAGGGGATCTGTGGAGACTAGAAGTGGGGGGGGGGTGTCCAGTGTCAGGGAGAAAAGGGAATGAAGGAGTGTGTGGAATTTGATACTCATAGCAGAGGAGTCAAAGGCGAAAAGGTCCCATTCGAATGAACCGGTTAGTGGGACCTAGTACGGATATGCAAAGGACCAACAGAATTGGAAACTTTAAGAGTCCTGGGATATGGTGTGGTTGCTTGTTCTTCCGGTGAGAGTGTGGGGAGACCCACAGTTCTATTACTAGCAAAGAGAGCAGGGCAAAGAGACTCATCATAAAAGAATCTGGATGAGGGGATAAGTGTGCACTGAGGGGTGACCCATGCTTTGGGGGTGTTCAGCAGGAATAGCATAGTAACAAGGAGTTGGTGAAGAGACAAATGTCCTCTAGGTTTAAAGTCCATTGTTCTTTTTTGCCAAGGTAAAGATCTCATCCTGGAGTGCTGCTGGGAAGTTGGGGGGATCGTCTTTTCCCCCTCAGTCCTCTGCAACTCAGGTTTCATCTACTGCTGTTTAGAGACATTCTTTGCATTCCTTTGGTCAGGGCTGCTACAGAGCTAGGTGATCTAGGGGCTGCTGCTGCTGCTTGTCAGATCAGATGGTTGGGAATCTACAGCAGGGTGGTGCAATCTGTGGGAAAAACACAAAAAATACCCTCTCCCTTGCATTAGGATGGGGGAGGAAGGGAAGTGGGCAAGGACCAAGGCTAAGGCTTGCTATTCTGCCCATTGCAGACTGGGTGTGAGAGCTCCTGTGAGTAAATAAAGCAGATCCATTACTGTAGATTACATAGACCAGGTGCTTTCTGTTTGCATCTGTAAAGGTTACATAAACCTGTGGAATGGGTTGAGGGGAGGGAAATGAGAAGGGGAGCATGCTGATGGGGAGTGCTAAAATCCCCTTGAGGAGAGGGGAGGATGGGTAATCATTACCAACAGACTCAGAAAAGCCCAGGAGTGCCAAGGTGAGATCAGGGGAGTCAGAAAAGCAGTGAGGGATGTGGTGAAGGGGTATGGGGAGGACAGGTTTGTCAGGGCACGTTCTGAAATGAACTTTGGCAGACTTTCAACCCTTTAGGATGAAATGAGCCAAAGACAACACCAGTGAGGCTATACAGGGAAGGGAGGATCAGGATAGGTGTACCCAAAGCAGGGGTGCACTCTGCCAGAGGAGGGCAACATGTGGAAAAACAATCAGGGAGAACGGTTTGTGAGGGACCCTACGGGAGATGGTAGCTAGGCGTAAAGCCGAGTTAACTTTGTCAATGGCTGCCATGGCATTGCTGGTCAGCACATGGGGGCTAGAGGGATGGGGGAGCCTCAAAGACAGTTGAAAAGCAGCTGCAAATCATTAGTTGAGACAGGCAGGGAGGGATGAAGCCAGTTAATGTTCCAGCAAATCTCCTGGAGGGAAGTAAGAGTGAGGTTCTTTGGAATGCTAATGACTGGCCACCCTAATAAGGCCAAGGAAGAATGCACAGTAAAGCTCAGGTAGGTAAATGGAGGGTGCCTCTGAACCTTATCCGGAGCTATCTTCAGGCCAAAATTAGAAAGGCTCTCTATAACCCATGTCTCTATTGTCTTAAGGGTGGCCTTAGAGGGGTGGGACAATAATATATCTTCCACGTAGTGGATGCAGCTTAGATGTGGGTAAGTAGGGATGGGTTTAACAGCTGCAGTAATGTTAATCTGACAAAGGGTGGGGCTATTTGCCATTCCCTGAGGCAGAACCACCCAATGAACATGGTAATTTGGAGATTCAAAGTTTGTAGCGGAACAGAAAAAGCAAAGCGGGGAGCATCCTGAGGATGCAGGGGAATGCTGTAAAAGCAGTCTTTAATGTCTATTACAAAAATGGGTTGGTCTTTGGGTATAGCCGATGGGTGAGGGAGACCTGGATGTAATGAGCCCATGGGGACAAGTGGGCTGTTGGGTCCCTGGAGGTCACGTAAGAGATGGTATTTTCCTGGGGTCTTTTTGGATATAACAAAAATTGGGGAGTTCCAGGGACTGGTAGAATGAACAACGTATCCCAGGGAAAGCTGCTCTGAGACAAGGGAGTGGAGAGCAGTCAATTTAATATTAGGTAAAGGCCACTGATCCATCCATAAGGGGGTCTTGTCCTTCCATTGCATTGGGGTAGGTGGGGGGTGAGGAGGGAAGGACGGGAGGGGCAGAGCAGTGGCCTCTAGAATTGGGGGTGACTGGTAGAGACATCAGTGGCTATGTGAAGACCCATCTGTTTCTGGAGGTCTCTTCCCCAAAGGACATGGGGAGCACCCGGTACCAGGAGGGGTCAGATGGATCCTGAATGATCTTCTGAGTCCTCCCATCGGAGGTCTCTGGATAGTATCCAAGTGAATGTTTCCCCACAGACCCCCATGATGGTGGGTCCTTTTTCAGTGGGCCATTCACTAGGGGCCTGATCAACAGGGATAATGATGGTGTCAGCTCCTGTGTCAATGACCCCAGTCCAGACTGACCCAGCCAATTTTAGGGACATTCTGGTCCATCCAAGTTGAATCGGTGCTGTCCAGAGGATGTCGTTCCCTCTTAGGTGTGGAACTGAGGGTTGCTCCACATCCCGTTCCCGATGGGGAAGGAAGAGGGGGAACGAGATCCAAACGACAGTCTTTAGCCCAGTGAAGGCCTTTCAGACTTTTGGGGCAGGGCATTCCTGGCTTTCTTGTCTGTGAAGGCTAGGGCCCATGGCTGGGGGCAGCACCAGGGAATTGGCGCTGCTGATTAGCGCATTCTTGTGCTAGGTGGCCTGTTCCCCCACATGCATAACATTTTTAGTCTTGGTTCCCTGTCTTTTCACTCTGAACTTGTATCTTCAAGGTCTCGGGCCTTGGAGGAGGCTTGATGAGTTGTAGACCTCACATCCCCGCAGGCTAAAACCCAATCTTCTATGTGAGTGGATTTAGAAAAATCAATCAGTCTCCAGCATTCCTGGGAGCAGCCTTCCTTAATGAGTTCTTTAGTAAGGGCATTGGCTGGATGCCAAGCCCATAGTGCACAGAGTCTGACTTGATCATAGTACTCGGGGGACCCTTGTACTAAATGTCCCTTCCCCTGCCAGCATGTTAAAGGTTAGCTAGATGCTAGTACAACTATTGCCCTGGGCTTGTTGTTCACATTCATCATAAAAGGCTGCTTTCCACATGAGAAAGTCCCCAGGGGTTAAAAGGGTACACATGAGTTGTTTACAGTCTCCTGGGCAATTAAGATCAATGCTCCAAGTTTCTAACATGCTTTGCAAGTAGGGGCCTTACCTTCCTCCCTGGTGACCTTCCTCATTCATTCAAGGACCTTAGCATCTGGGGGATAACACCTTAAGGGTCTTTGTGGGGTAGGGTTAACATTAACTGGAAAAGCCTGAGTGAGGTTTTGGCTTGGGGGAAAATGCACCCCATCAGGAATCTCTCATCTGGCAGGCCTCTGTGAAGTCATTAGTAGGTGCTAAGTGGGCAGGGGAAGCATCTTGATGCTTCAGGCCCCAGGGATTATCATCAATGGGCTCCTCAGGGATTTTACTGTGTGTCCAGGGTGGCTCTGTGGGGGGGGGGGGGGGGAGTTGGATGTAGTCATCACCCTGAGGCAATTCAGGGTAGAGACGAGGAGGCTTTTGGGGGGAGGTTTGTCAGTTGGAGGATCTGGGGAGGGCTTAGGAGGAGGGGGGCAAGTGGATTTCAAATCAGTTTGAGTGCCCTCATCGCAGACCTCAGTGAGGTGGCATGGGTTCTCTGCTCTGGACTTTTCTGCATCTAAAGCTGCCTGTAAAATATCTTGATATTTTTCTTCTCTCCCTGAAAGGCAGGCATATATTGCAGTGAAATAGGATAGAAGGGCAGTGGTGGAGAAAAGTCACCATGGAACTCAGCTCTGCAGGCAAGTGTCGAAACAGGTTCCCAAACATCAGGATCCAGGACATGGCCAGCTTCAATCCAGGGGGCTAAAACAAAAACCACCTGGAGTGTTATCTTACATTCTTTTTCAGAGCATTTCAGGCAACAGGAACTTAGGAGTTGTTTGAGAACCCATACTTGCATATCTTGGGAACAAGGGGGGAAGATTCCCCATTAGGATAAGAGACTACAGGGGCTCTAGAAGCCGTGGGGCTGCTGGGGTGGGGGACCATCGAGAGACCAGTCCGAATGGGGCACTTACCTTGGCCAGCAAGGATGAGTACAAGTCTGAAGCATCCTTCAGAGGGGGGATCCCGGGTTATGGCACCATATGTTGTGGCTTGCTTCCCACAGTGGTCACCTCCCTCCTGGAGGGGAGCTGAGAATAAGGGGTCAAGTCACTACTGCTGTATGCCTCCAGGTCAATTTTATTACTGCTTAGCTATTACATATATACTGTTAGGTCTTCCCGGGTAGAACAAAGAATAATGAGTGAATGGGGGTGAAAGCATTGTGTATGTGCTGTGTCTTGCAATACAGGATGGGGGGGTATGTTAGGGAGGAGGTGATAAGGCACAGCTGTGTCTAGTGCCCTTGGTCAGTGGGGAGGAATGTCCAGCTCCCAAGGACTCTGGCTCACCTTATCTCTCAGGGTGGCTTGCCAGCTCCTGAGTTTGTCCAGGTGGTGTCCCATTAGAATAGCCTGTGTACCCACACTGTATCACAGATATAATTTTTTTTTGTTTAAGGCAATGGGGTTTAGTGACTTATCCAAGGCCACACAGCTAAGTAATTATGAAATGTCTGAGGCCAAATTTGAACTCAGGTTCTCCAAATTCCAGGACCAGTGCTCTATCCAACTGTGCCACCTACTATCCCATACAGATTCAAATTTGGCCAAAAAATTTTCACACCTAGGCAAGCAAACCTGTCAAAAAGTAATTGAGTATAGCCTGTTGTGTTCTGGCTCTGACCCATGATGGTCCTCAGGTCCTCAGGTAGTTTATTGAAACAGCCAATGATATTCTTAGTTCACTTAATAGTGAACAAATGAAACTTTCCTTTTGCCATATTTTTGGAGGCCCCACCAACTCGTAGTGGAGTGAGGAAAGAGTTACAGAATTACGTGATTGAAGGCTGTCTGATAAACGAAGAGATGGGACACCAACAAGATGGAGCTTGAGCTGTGCACAAGGTTATATACTGCAAAAAATCACAAGGTTCTTTCTTTATCTAATCCCCTGAGAACACTGAGTACTTCCCATCTTACCTAGGGAACTGTATGTGCTGGCATATCTAGTATTTCATAATTGCTTATCTTCCAGGAACATTGTATGCTTAATGAGTAACTACTTAAGCTTCCTGGAATCGGAAACTGATCCAGGCATAGAGAGCAGGTTCCTTCCACTGAAGTGTCTATTCCATCAAATTGTCAGAGTTCAGCTCACCTGTGGTCCTCAATATAACATAAAAAAAATGCAAAGTTATATACAGCACTGACCTTTAGTAGAGGCCACCACATGGAGAACTTCGTATTCAGAGAGTAAATATTTTTGAGTTGCATGGCATTTTTCTGAATGAGCACATGAGCATGAATCTTTTTTTTTTCTTCCCTTATAAATGGTACCAAAATCAAGTAGTAATGAGAACAGTATCCTGTACAGAAGAATCCTCTCAGGCAGCAAGCATGATGAATTAGCTTTTAAATGCAATATTAGCTGTTTTTTATTATATTTTTATGTGCTAAATCCTTACAAGTTACATATTAATCTGGTTCTGACTTCTCTTGGGAATGAAGCAGCAGCATGTATTTGAGACTAATAATGCCTTAGGTGACCAGAAAGTTGTATAATCCCAGTGAAAGGGCTTAAGTTTTAGCCCTCTTATCCAAACAAAATCTTTTTTTAGGGTTTTTTTTTTGACAAGGCAAATGGAGTTAAGTTGCTTGCCCAAGGCCACACAGCTGGGTAATTATTAAATGTCTGAGGTCAGATTTGTACTCAGGTACTCCTGACTTCATGGCCGATCCTCAATCCACTGAGCCACCTAGCCACCTCCAAACAAAATCTTAAAGCTACTTTGTTTTTAGGACAAGAAACAGCCTAACCTACATGGCATGGATGGGTGGAGTTTGGGTTGCATGTGAGAAATCTTAATAGATACAAACTATATCACATTTGACACGACTTGCTAATAATCAGTGTAAAATGACAATAACCTCCCTCAGCCAAATTAGCACCCTCATTCCTTTCACTCTACAATAATAGGTCATCGTTGATGTTATTTAACCACTAATACCTAGTTTTCTCCTAATATAGTACTCCTTTTATGTCATTATGTAGACTCTGGCTACTTGATTTGAGTTCTGCCTATGAGGAATCATTATTCAGACTCGGGAAAGCAAGGGTGGAAATAAAACAAAAAATTATTAAAAAGGTTACAGGACATAAGAAGGGCTAGGGAGAGATAGAGCAAGAAAGATAAAAGAACAATCAAGCAGTGTTGACTGGGTCGTGTCAGAGAAGACTGTGGTCCTGAGCTGGAGTTTAAACTCAGGTTTTTATGTCTTGCCTCTCATCCAGAGGGCTAAAGGTTAATTCCCTCCCCCTATCCTCAACTGGGAATTAGGTAGAGGGTAAAGCCTAAGGAGATCAGTATACAAATTTTGCTATAAACAATGAATCAATGGTAATGGTGATCTCCACCCAATTTGAGATTGCAAATTGTTTCTATTACAATTATAATTCTCTACTTATAGTCAGTTCACATCTCAAGAGTCAATCTCCACCCAGTTTCTACATTCACAATTTTCTTCATCTCACACCCATCATTCATCACTTAATACTGTCATGTACAGCATATCACTGTACAATTTTGTCAATTTGTCAAATATTTGTCCCTTTGAAAATATGCTCCTTGTATCTGTCCTTATAGAAATACCATTCTCAAAGGTTGATTGCTTGGTTAATTGATAAATAGCATTAAGTCATATTCATTAATTCTGGCCTATTGGAAAAATCTTACTTAAGAGTCATAAATCACATTGATTTATAGCATATTCTCTTTTCTAGTACCCTCCATGGACACACAATCATCATGCAAAACCTAGTCATCACATGAATGGCTTATAACTTCTCTCCCTTCCCCCAAACACATTCCCTTTAACTATAGCCAAAGCATCAAGCATAGCAAAATTTCTTCATGCTGTTTTCATGCTCGGCCTCTCTAAGTACACTTTCTCCCTTGATCTCTTGAATAATCTAAGGATCAACATGCAACCCTTCTAAAACAATGTATCAGGTACAAGCTCTCTCTCTGTTGCTTTAGTTCTCCAACCAAAGTACTTGTAACTGTTGTTTACTAAAGTATGTATTCAGACAGGATCACTTCCTAATCTGTTTATTTCTTCTACTCTCTGTTCCAATTGTAATACAATCCTCCTCGACTAAAGTATCTTGTAAAGAAAATTTACTTTGTGAATTAATTATGTATAGAGCCTCTATGTACCCTCCCTCCCAGAGTCTATGTCCATAGGAAATATCACCCTTATACTGTCTCATTTATATCCATATTCCTCAAAGTGCATTTCCTTCAAGTATATTCAGCCATTTAAATATTCTAAGAAAAATATAATTCTCAAGTGTTATCTTTCTTGTAGAGATGTATGCAATTTAATATTCTTGAGTAGCATTTTCACCCTCTTTCCATTTTCTACACTTTTGTGTCTTGTACTTGAAGATTGAATACTCTGTTCAGTTTACTTTTTACCAGAAAATTTTGAATGCCTATTTCATTGAAAATCCACCTTTTCCCTGACAGAATTTGCTGAAATTTTCAAGGTAGTAAGTTATTGGTTGTAATCCAAAATCCTTTACGTTACCAAAATATTATTCCAGGGCCTTCTGTCCCTTAAATTTGAAGCTGATAAGTCACAAGTAATTCTAATTGTGCTTCCATTGTATTTAAATTGCTTCTTTTTGAGTGCTTTCAATATTTTCTCCTTTATTTGAGAATTATGGAATTTGGAATTTTTATTCTGGAGTCTCTTTCTAAAGGTATTCTGGGTATTCTTTCAAGAACTATTTTGTATTCTTGATCTATATTAGGATAGTTTTCTATGATAATTTCCTGAAAGATATTTTTCAGGTTCTACTTTTGATCTAGGGTTTCCAGGCATATAATTTGTAAATTATATCTCATAGATTTATTTTCCAGGATGCTTTTCCTAAAAAGTACTTCTTCTTTTTTTGGCCTTTTGATTTTGTTTGTGAAATCGTGCTTTCTCATAGATTCATTAGTTTCTACTTATCGAATTCTAATTTTTAGTGTCTAATTTTCTTCAATTAACTTTTGTGTTTTCTTTTTCAGTTGGCTAATTTTACTTTTCAATGAATTATTTTCCTATTCCAGTTGGTTACTTTTATGTTTTATTGAGTTGCATTCACTTCATGGTTAGTTAATTTGAATTTTAAATGAGTTGCATTTCTTTTCCAAGTGGTTGATTTTATTTTTTGACAGGTATAGTCTTTTTCTAGTTGTTTATTTTTACTTTTAAAAGAATTGATTTCTTTGGTCAATTTTTCATAACTTTTCTGCATGACTCTCATTTCTTTTTTTTCCATTTTTCCCCCTCTTCTTTCATTTTAAAAATCTTTTATACACTCTTCTATGAGGTTTTGAATTTGAGTCTAATTCATGAACTCCTTTGAGACCTCCCATGCAGGTACTTTGCCACTGCTTTCTTCTGAGGTAGCACTTTTATCATCTCTAATTTTCTACAGTTACCTCCTTGGCTTATTACTTTCCAAAGTGTTGCCTTTGCAACTCAAGTGTTGCTTATGCAGAAGTTTGTTCCTCAGCAAGTCTTGTCTCTTGCCCCAGTGTTCTCTGAGCTAAGACTTTGTCTGGTTTTGGGACTCTCTTTGCTGGTCTTCTGTCTAGTTGTCAGGATCTGGTCAGTTGGTCAGGTGTCTAGCTGAGGGGACTGGGCTGCACTGTGGCTAGAAGCCTCCTGCTGTCTTTCCTGCCTGACTGGGTTTATTTCCCCGTTTTACCTTAAAAGACAGACCTTTTGAAGATTCTCCACAATGTCTACAATTGAAATTTGTTTAGCTCTTTTTTTGTGGTACCTGTACCTTTAATGTCTGTGTAGAAGCTTCATTTCAAATTGTGCAGGGAAAGGTCAAGGAGAATGCTAGCTTCATGATACTATCTTTGCTCTGCCCTGGAAGTAATATATCTTGTGCTCATAAAGATTAAATAAACTGAGGTCAGCATATGGGTAGATATATCTGGATTTTTCTTCAATAAATTTTTTGTATGAATAGTATAAGATTATTTTCTAAACATTGAAATAGTCACCTTTTTCTGATTAATAATTGATCTATAAGGGAAATAAAGATTAAGAATTATTCTTTTAACTGTCCTTTCTTCCAAACAATACTGATTCCAGTAGTGGACTGCTTGTTTATTTTTCATTTAACTCAGCTCACCCTTCTATCTTTATTTTTTTAGTGCTGTTTCTTCTTTACGTATCATACTTGAGGACAATGATTTTTGAGTTCAAATATCATTGCTTCATTGAAAGATAATTGTCCTACATTTATCCCACTTGTCTTTAGTGCATACTCTTCTTTCTATTTCCATTCTTCTATTGTTGTAGAGATGATTTATTTCAGCTGGTCCTCATCACCAAAATTTCTGTAAACATTTTTTATCACATTTATGTGATTATTTAGCAATATTGCTCAAAATATTCTGTAACATCTTTAAGTCTTTTTATGTTCTAAATGTGCATTGTCATTTATTGTCATGCTTATGGAGTGAGGAAAATGGAGTGAGTGAATCAATCTTTGCTAGCTGAGGAAGTTCCTAAATATTTTTACTTTCTCATTATGATTATTGACACATAAATCAATCTTGTTTCTAAAATAGTGATATGATTATTTATTTCAACAAATATTTATTGTTTTTCAATATTGGGGATTCACAGGAACAATTAAATCAATCTATATTTTAATAAATTCTACTATGGAAAAATGTGATGTTTGTCTTTTTATCTATTTCTTATTTTTGACATAGATAACTTTTTTAAAATGTCATCTATTTTAATAACTAATTTCATTTTCCCCAATTTAGTGTTTCATTTGAATTTTTCCTAAGTTAGTAGACTGAACATGTGCAGACCAATTATTTTCAAATAAGTATGAATTGCATTCTGTGTGAGAAGCTATTCTATGTTTGCTAGATCCAAAACTGCCACTGTCTCTTCTTGAACAATATAGGCATAATAATATTCATGTGGCAGTTAGATTGTGCAATAGTTGGAAACCTAAGCCCTGAGTCAGGAAGATCTGAATTTGAATCTAGCCTCCCAGTCTTACTAGCTGTATATTCCTGGGCAAGTCATTTAACCTCTGTTTGTTTCCTCAATCACCATTGCAAAATGGGGATAATGATAGCACCTACCTCTCAGTGTTGCTGTGAGGATCAAAACAGATGACATTTTTTAAGTAGTTAACTTAGTAACTGGCATATAGGAGGTGCTTGCTGTCTTTGCACTTTACTTAAAGACTTTTCTTTATACTTTATAAAACTTTGAAAACTTTAATTTCTTAAGCTAGTGCTATATTCTCTCCACATTTGTAAATAATTATATTGACTTAAAGAGATTTGCAGGAACTTAATGAGTTTTTTTTTATCTATTTCCTCAACTTTTGTAATAGTTTATTTTTAAGTGATCTGAAAATATCTTGATCATGAACACAGAAATTGGAGGTGAATAAGCATTTCATAAAATGATGGATACATGACAAAACAACTCTTTATGCACCCATCTATGGTGAGCCATCATTCCACTTAATTTTAATTGCCTTATTTCTTTATGGTTTCCTATAGGATAAGAATGTTAAGACTGCTATATTTCAATTCACATAAGACAGAACTTCTTAAACTAATATATGAATTTAAAAACAAACCAACAAATAAACATAATGTTTAAAAAACTATTTTACACTAAATTTCAGTGTCAGCTTATTTACACTAAATTTCAGTGTAGGTTGATTTTTCCCTTAGTCAGGTATCTATTTTTAATGTATTTAATTTTTGTATTGTTCCAACAGACTCTTAGACTAAGATAATTTTCTTTTTTTATGAAAAGAAGGAATTGTACTAACTCTGTGCACTTTATTGGCATGACACCACAGGTACCTGCAAGTGCTTGTTCTCTGTTCCTAATTTGCAGTTAATTTAATTACACCAAAGAGAATATATTTGTATTCTGAATGTGAACTAGAAATTTCTTGTGAAGTATGGCATTGCCATTTTAACCATATCAGATATCAAGACAACAGTTCTAGTTCAAGTATTTTTAAGGGCAAAGATAATTTCTAAGTTCAATGTTGAGGAAAAATGCTCAACAGAACTCTAGAAACTTGTGTACATACCTATCATACATTGAATGATTGCATATTTGAATACATGAAAAATGCATGTTAGAACTAAGTTTAAATGATACTTGGTTACTAACCCTAAAAATAATATGATTTTAGCTAGTGTTATACTGATATTTAACAACTGACTTTCCAAAAAAAAAAATACATGTAAGTGTGCATATGTTTAAAGTTAATCTGCATTTGTTATAAGATTAAACCTGGTGGTCTTGAAACCACCACAACAGTTTCCTTTAAGGTAGGCTGAATATACTCATGGAATATAATAATTTTGTTTTGGGATGTACATGTTGATGATGTTTAAAGGAAGTAGTTAAATTATATATAATAATAAATATCTATGACAGCATTTAAATATTGTATATATATATTTCTCATATGAGTTTCACACTAATATTACTCTCATATCTGAAGAAGCCGAAGCTAAGTGACTTGCTGAAAATTGTACAATTATACAATTATACAGAGGAGGAGAAAAAAGGAGCAGGACTTCTTTTTATCATAGCAGATCATAGCAGTAGAACCAGTGGTATTGGAAGTGTAGTAGTAGTAATAGTAAAGGTATTGGTGGTGATTGTGGTAATAGTAATTCTGGTAGTAGTAGGTGGTAGTAGTAGTAGTAGTAGTAGTAGTAGTAGTAGTAGTAGTAGCAGCAATGTACTAATAGTTGCAGTGGTAGTGCTAGTAATTTTAGCAGTGGTAACAATACTAATAGTGATAAAAAATAGATCACCTATATAGCACTGATTGTACTATGAGTAGTAACAATTCATTAATTATATAGAAATTTAAGGTGTATAAGCATTATACACAATCCTCTGACAAGACAGACACACAGACACACACACACACATGCATATAGACTTCTCTGTCTCTCGCTCCCTCCCTCCCTTTCCCCCTCCCTCCCTCCTTCTCATCTGTCTATATCCTTATTATTTTCCCAATAACAAGAAGAACATGGTTCGTATTAGTAGTCTTAATTTAATGATGAGAAAATTAAGTCTCAGAGAAGTGAGTTTCCTAAGTGCATCCATGTTTTCCTGGTATCAAGTCTGACAGTCTGTCCAGAGTAGAGTCTCTCAAGGAATTTTTTAATCCAAAAATATATAAGCTTCTGTGGTCTTTGAGGACTTGGTTTAGTTTGTGATCATAAATTCAGGAGCATTAAGATTCATGTATAATAAGATATTGATAATTTTATTGAATATTTTAAAGAATTTTTTCACATTTGTAAGACAATAGAGATGTTTTTATAATATTAGTGTAGACTGATGTGCAAATGTGAACACAGTATTCGGTATATGTGTAATTTAACTGTAGAAAGAAGTGATAAATTAAGTTCTTTATATATTGGTGTGCAAACTTTTCATCCTTGGAGGAGAAAAATGTGTTAGCTAAGCAGCTGTACTCTTTTCCTCTTCCCAGATAGAAAGTAGAAAATTACCTGTAATTTTCATTGAGGATTGGGAGAGACAGAGATAAACAGACAGACAGAGAGACAGAGAGAGAGAACAGAGAGACAACAGAGACAAAGAGACAGAGAAAGACAGATACAGATACAGATACAGTTACAGACACAGAGACAGAGTCAGAGAGACAGAACAGAGACAGAGAGATATAGAGGAAGAGACAAAGCAAAAAGAGACACAGAGACAAAAAGAGAGACACAGAGACAGAGAGTAGAGAGTGAGACGAGAGAGAAGTAGTGATTATTTAGTGAATGAGCTATTTTATTTCCTTTTTTCTCTGTAGTTAATTAAAAGAAAACTTTCCAAGTCTCATTATCTTTGGAAGGTAGTTTAAAAAATAATTCTTGCTATTTTGAAGGTTGTATGACATTTGAAAGCATTATAGAGTAAAGACTTGGTGGCTACAATAAAAGAGTAGTGATTTGTATTAGTAGAAGAATTCTTATGAAATCACAGATAATTTGTGTTTTCAATTATTAATTTTTCTTTAGCACTTAATAATAAGTTAGCTTCTCAAATACAGTGTTGGATGAATCTGAACTATAATCTGCACAGGCTCAGGCATTAGAAAGTCTTTGCCTGATCTTTCTTTAATAGGAAAGATCAGTTTTTAGCACCAGAGCTTTGACTACTGCCTTATTTGGCAAGCATCTGCACTCCCTTATCAGAGGCCAAAGCACCTTGGTCAAGCAAGGACAATTAAAAAAAACCCTAGATATTGGGTTCTCATTTATAATATTTCCAAACTCAATTTCACATTGTATTTTAAATAAAGCATCTTTACATAGAGAAGATATTTCTTTACACAGAGCATAAGCATTTATATATGATGAATTGAATTGAGGATTTTCCATAGAATCCTCCAATCCACTTGATGAAAAGAGCTGATTAATGAAGAAATTGAGATTCAGGGCATTTCTTTTTTAGGTTTTTGAGTGGTCAACTTTTCTGATAGTAAGGATTGTTGAAGCCTTCCCACTCCCCTGCCTATCCCTCCCCAATGGTTTCTAGGTATGAAGCTGACAATGAATGAGAAGTTTGAGACTGCCCTCAGGAAAGAATCTCTCCCGCCAAATCTCAGCCAAAGAAGTCTAGTTGTCTAAGCATATATTAGCGTCCAGTGGAGAATGGGATCCAGCTGAAAAGTTGGTTTGAGACAAGAGTACATAATAACTGGAATTGGGTCCTTGCTACTCAGGAGTTAAGCCAGCTCAAAATTCATAAATATAAATTGAAGGACTTTCTGTTGATCTGAAAGTAAGTCCTAACCCACCTCTTTATCAGTTTAGTTATGCCACAGTCAAAGATTTAAGGTGAACCAGAAACAATAGGAATAATGACCAAATGGTAAATCAGTATGCTCTGCAGAAGCAGTCCTACCTAGGTAATAGCCTCTACTAGGAAATAGTGGACAACCACTATTTGAGGTGGTAAAGATTACAGGTAAGCAGCAATTAGTAGCAGCCATTGTAATCACATCTAGTAAAGACAGTAACATTAAAGATATCAAGAAGAATGTTAGAATATCAGCACCCTACTTGATCTGCAACCTCACAGCTATGATTTGGTCCTCCTAACATGACTCAATCACATTTGTTCCTTATGATAGATTAGTGACTTATTTTTAGTTTTTCTCTTTGCTTATGCTAAGGGTATTTATAGTAGAGTTTATATTTAAATTTTATTTTTTGTGGAGGAAATGTTTTTTTAGTTTTTTTGCTTTAAGCCAATTTTGGTTCAAAATTGTTGAAATTACAGGATATAAGGAGCAAGTAATATAGTGAGAGTATAAGGAGACCTCTATTCATGAAATCAAGTCTACTCTAGATAAACACATTTGTGGAGATTCATGAGACAGAGGTCTTATAGTGAAACCTTGTAAAATACTTTGAATTTGGAATAGTGGTCCTTTGAGGGAACAAATTCTAAAAATTGGTAGAGAGATAACTCAGAAGTTATGTATCAAGGGAAGCAAAATTAAAATTTCTCGAAAGTCAAATCAGAGCTTTGAAATTTCTGAAATTATCATTCGAACATATATAATAAATATTTCTTAATCCCATGACATTATAGCATTTCCAAAAGGAAAATGAATAATTAGTCTTACAAATTATTAGCTGAAAGATAGTGTGGCATCATAGATAGATAGAGGACCATCCTTAGATTCAGGAAACAGTCATTCAACTAAAAGAATGAATGAAATACCTTTTCTATACTAGGCCCTGTGGTATATGCTGAAGGTTAGGAATTCAAAAGTGACACTGTTTATCTTCAAGGAGTATCTGAAAAAAAATTGAAAATAGGTTAAAATGCATGTGATTATGGTATACATGTAAAAGAGGATACTAACAATTGCAGAGTCATATGATGTCTTTTGAAGGAGGTTACACCTTGGGGAAAACTTGAAGGAAGGACTTTCTCCAAGTCTTGCCTAAGACACATACTGATTATGGTATCAAGGGCAAATCATTTAATCTCTCAGGGTTCAAGGCAACTCTTCATGTCAATATTTGTAGTTGAAGGAATTTCTATTTCAGAAGTTCTATTCTGAATTCTAGTGAAATCATTACTTTGGACAAAAGGGGATGGTGGTAGGAAGGTATTTAGTTATTTTTCTGCTTTGGACTTGGGCCTAGGATAAGAACCAAAATGAGAGTTATAATGCATCTCTGGGCCTCAGTTTCCTCACTTATCAAATGAGAGGATTGGGCTAAATGATTTTACAGGTTCCTTCTGATTCTAACATTCTATAATTATGCCAATGAAATCTCAATGGAACAGTACACATTGGAATTTGCTGAATATTGGTGCTGGTTATGAACAATTAGGCAGAAGAGTTTGTTGTCTAAATAACAGATTAGAAACTCTAGTCTCAGTTATTTCTTATTTACAGAATTGCTATGGATATATCACTTAACTATCTTGTAAATCATTTTCCTCATTGTTAAAATTAGAAAGGGAGATGATGTAATAGACTCCTAAGTTGTCAAAGCATCTGTATGAATTACTACACAAATTAGTCTCTGAGTAAGAGAATCTTATAAAGAGAAGGGAGTAAAAGGAAGGAAATAAGCATTCAAAAAACACTTGCTAAGTGGCAGACTCTGTGCTGAATGTTTCACAAATATTTACTAATTTGAGACTCACAACAATCCTGGGAGGTAAATGTTGCTATTATCTTTATTTTCCAATTGAGGAAACTGAGGTAAACAGTTTATGTCCCTTGTTGTGCCTTTTCCTTATTGTACCATGTTTCTACTTGACGAAACTGAGTTGAAAAAATTATATGATTTATTCAATAGCCCACAGTTAAATAAGTATCTAGAATGGATCTAACTCAGGCCTTTTATGATTCCTGGTTCAGCATTCTGACCATCAGGGGAATTAAACATTTTTAAATGCATTGCTCACAGTAAGTTTATGTGGTATAGCAATCTTTATTAATCTCATTTCTTAGATGAGGAAATTGAAAAATTAAAAGAGTAACCCATCCCCACATCTTATAACTTGTAAGCAGAAGTTGTGAGTTGTGAATTCATATGTATGTATGTATGTCTATGCATATATTCTGTTTGGAATCTATTGGTATCATAATGCATGCATATAGTATAGAAATATGCAACATTATTTGTAAAACATTAGTAATATATTCATATATTCTTTTTTGGAATAAACCAATTATATATATGTATATTGAAACATGAATGTTATATAAATATGTACAATATAATAAATAATGAAGATATTTGAAATATATATACCTATATAGAATATATGTGTTAACAAAGCATATGATTTAGAATGTATGCTTTATGAAATATATTCATAGAATAGATACCTAGCATATCTATATAACTATTGAAATCTAATAGAATAGGGCCATTGAATATAAAGATGGGTATGGAGTCAGGAAAACCTGCATTCAAGATCTCAAATGCTTGTAGTGATGTGACTCTGGGCAAATCATGTAGCCTTTCTTTGTCTGAGAATCCACTACTGTACAGATGGAAAGATAATTGAATCACCTTTCAGGGTTAAGATTTGTAAGACACAGTGCCTGGCACATTGTAGGAAAGGAATCCTTGTTTCCTTCCCTACCTCATACAAATAGACATTGACATGCCTATATGCATATATAAAACATAATATTTTTCAAATAGATTTGCTTCTTGCTACGTGGCAGTTTGAGTCTTCCTTTATTTCAATTATAGAAATATGTGAAGATCAGAAGTTATATTCCTTTAAAATATAAATTATGATTATTCCTTGGGAATAATAAAACATATTGCCTTGAATTAATTTTATGACTTAGGAATTTTATTAACTCTTTTTAGTTTACAATATTTCACAATGCCCTAAAAAGGGAGTGGGGGAATAATTTTAATGTATAACTTAAAAATGTATTAAGGACTATCTATAAAAAACTGAAAGAGATGTGATATTTAAGACACATATACATTCACACACATGCAGTTTTTACTCTTAGAATTTATAATCTACTGTTAATGATGCATATACAAATAATTATGATACAAAATATATATTATGATAATCATAAGTAATATATGAAATATGTTATTTCAATTATGATAGGATGATGATTAAATTATTATAGTATCAGTATAACATAAATAAATTCAATATAATATGCCATTATAATTACACACATATTAAGTTTTTGAAGTGTTTCCCTCAAGATTCTATAAAGACTATTCCCATTTTCAAGATGAAGGAATGGACACTTAGGAAAGTTAAAGGACTTGAATATGATCTCACAACTAGCAAGTACTTTTGAGAGGAATTTTAAGCTGATACCTCCTTAGGCCTAACCCAGTAACCACTTCATCCTGAAATGTTACCACTGGAACATGAAATTAAATACAACCAAAGTGCTATGAGAAATTCAAGGAAGGATAAATTGCTTTTTGGCTGAAGGAATCAGGGTGGGTCAAGGAAAGGCAGCAATTTGATTAGATTATAATTTGATAGTCAAAAACCAAAAGCCCTTTTTTGCAAAATGCAGTCCTTATAAAGAGTATGATTAGTATTTATAATAATTTAAAAATGTTCTTTGTTGTTGTTGTTGTTGTTGTTGTTGGGGATGAGGGATATGGAAATTGTTTCTCTAAAAATTTCATAATCTTACTTGGTAAAAGAATCAAATTCAAGAATGTGTTACATAGTGGAAAGAGATCCTGCCCTGGGATTCTTTTGGACATGGGTTCAAGTATTGCCTCTGTTTCAGATAGTTTGGATAAATTTGGATAAATCCATTATAGCATGACCATTCTCTCAGGTAAAGAAAAGTAAAGTTTATGCATCTAAAGATACATTTTGTCAACACCAATGAAATCACAGATTTTGTTCCAGGTGTCTCTGTTTAAAACTGATAAAGATTTTTTTTTTCAATTCATAATTTAACAGTAGGTTGCATAAATTGCTCACACTTTTTAAAAAAAGATATTTTCTTTTAAAACAAATATCTGAGGTAAAACAAACTTTATTAGGCCCACTTTATAGATGAGAGAACTAGGATTCAGAAACATCTAATGACTTGCCCATTTCACAGATCAACTGATTTATGGTAGGAATGTGATTAGAATCACTGGGGCTCCTGTATAGTGATCATTCCTTTAGAGCAACCTACTCTAAGTCAACAAAGATTCAAGACACAGGAATGCCAAAATGTCATCTCAAATTTGTCTTATTGAAATCCAAATCACTTTATAATTATAAATCTTAACTAAATTCCTCCTCTGATAGTGGGGATATTTTTCTTCTAATCTTCTTGCTTTTTCTTTCCTATGAGCCCTTTTTACAATATATTTTTAAGGGAAACATGGAGAAATGGCAGCCAGTATCTGTATCATTTGGAGAATCAAGAACTTATTGCTGACTGCTAATCAATAAACAACAAATGAAAAGTAATAATGCAAGTCTTGAGAAATATTGTTTTGTTTTTATTCCTAGCCTGAAGCTAGGGTTCACCAATATGTTCAAATCAATCAATCTTTCTCTTAGACTGAGCTCTATCCAAGTCATTAAATAGTCTAATATACTATATGCAGAGTACCCTGCTCCTTCCACACAGAGGACAAAACAGAACAATGCATCACAGTCTTTCTTCTACCCTCTAGGCTTTTGTAACAAAGAGAGATCACCAGAAAGACTAGAAACTCACTGACTCTGGCAGCAGAGGCTACCCAGAGAGAGCTATATCCCATTCCACTAATAGATTAAAAGCGACCTCTCTACATCAAAAAGGATATAACCCTCTTCAACATTTCTGAAAACACTGATATTGATTCTCTGCAAAAAACACATGGAGATCAGAGCCCATGGGAAGGGATGACCTCAGCACAATGGAGGGAAGGAGGAGAGGGAATCAGAGATAACGCATGTCATCCACTTGCTTCTCTTTGCTGGAAACTGTGGATTCCAATAGTGGAAATGAAGCAAAAGCAATAGAAATCTTTCCAATCGATGTTTTGTCTTTCTCTGATAGGGAAAAATCTTGAGAGCATGAAAAATATTTAACCAGCATCTCCATAGAACTGATGCTTTTTCCTCTCATTAGCAACATTCATTTGCTCCTTTGTCCATTTTATACTTGAACCTTTAGCAGTCTCCTTGCATCTAATAAATATTTATTAATCATCCAAAATATTGAATTAATAAGAATGCAATGGAAACTGGAAAGTATACGTTTGCAATTTGAAATGGGGTAAAAAGGGGTGGCTAGGTGGCACAGTGGATAGAACACCAGCCCTGGAGTCAGGAGTACATGAGTTCAAATCTGACCTCAGACACTTAATAATTACTTAGCTGTATGGCCTTGGGCAAGCAACTTAACCCCATTTCTTTTGTAAAAACCTAAATAATAATAATAGTAATAATAATAATAATAATAATAATAATAATAATAAAATGGGGTAAAAGAGGTAAAAGAAAAATTGTGAAAAGATGTCAGAGTTATGCAAAGAAGCAACATCTTGGAAAAGGAAGGTCAAAATAGCAATTCCTTAAAAAAGAAATTGGCCAAATAATTCCATAAAAATTAGCATTAGGCAAATGGAAACTAATGACCATGAGTTATCAAGAATCAATAACCAAAATCAAAAGAATGAAAAAATAGAAGAAAATTCAACACAACTGATCTGGAAAATATATCCAGGAGAGACTTATTGACAGGAGAGACTTATCCAGGAGAGAATCATTGAATTATCTGAAAGTCATGATAAAAAAAGCTTGGACAATATCTTTCAAGAAATCATCAATGGAAACTCTCTTGATATCCTGGAACCAGAGTTACTTTCTGGTAACTAGTCTTTAAAGAAATTCAGCAATCACCTCCTTAAGAGAGATCCCAAAATGAAAATCCCAAGGAAAATTGTGGTCAAATATCAGAATTATAAACTTAAGGAGAAAATAATACACATATCTATAAAAAACAATTCAAGTTTCAGGGAACCACAGTCAGGATTACATAGGATTTAGCACCTTCATTTTTAAGGTTTTGAGGGCCTAGAATATGATATTTTGGAGGGCAAAGAAGCTTGGATTAGAACCAAGAAACAATTCAGCAAAACTGAACATATTCATTCAGGGGAAAAAGTGGATATTCAATGAAATGGGGGACTTTTAAACTTTTTTGATAGAAAGACCAGAAAATCTGATCTTTACAAAACTGAAGATATAGATAAAAACGGTAAATAGGAAAGAAAAAAGTAGCCACACAGGTAGGTAATTATTAACTCCTTACATCCAAATACAGGAAAAGATTCTTGTAACTCTTGACTATTTTATTTTTATTATGACAGTTAGGAGGAATATATACTTAGAGAGTTTGTATATAAGTTGATTTTGATGTGATGATATAAAAACAATTACGACATGAAAAAACAGATCGTACTTGGAGAAGAAGAAAGTGGAAATTACAACACATGAAGAGACAAAAACACCTTTAATACTAGAGGAAAAGAAGTGAGGGGGTGAGCATTAATAGAATCATATTCTCATCAGTTTTGGTTCAAAGAGGAAATAACATATACTCATTTGAAAATTTATCTTAACCTAAAGGGAAGGAGAAGTGGAAAGGTAAATGAAAAGGGAAAGGATAGTAGAAAGGTAGACAGAAGTATGAAGGGGAAGGGGAAATAAAAAGGACTTAGACTTATAGAAGGAAGGCAAATTGAAGGAGCTTGTGGTCAGAAGCAAACTACTAATAAACAGGGAGAGGGTAAAAGGAAAGAGAAGGGTAATAGTATAGAGGGAAAGAAATATAGAATTAACAACCAAAACTGTAAATTCAAATGGGATGAATCCCATAAAACAAAAGGGGTGTATTAAAAGCCAGAATTCTATAATACATTCATAAGACACACATTTGAAGCACATAAGTATACAGTGTATTCTACTAGAAGAGAACTAAGCTGTTGTTGAAGTAAAAAAAAAGGAAGGATAGAAATCCTGATCTCAGACAAATCAAAGGCTAAAACATATGTATGTAAAGGAGATAATGAAAGGTATGACATCTTGCTAAAAAAACATAGATAATGAAGTCATATCAATAGTAAGAATGAATACAGCAAGTGGTACAGCATCCAGATTCTTAGAGAACTAAAATGAGTTACAGGAAGACACAGGCAGCAAAACTATGCTAGTAGGGGACTTCAACTTCTTTTTCTCAGAAATAGATAAATCTCACCACAGAATAAGCAAGAACAAAGTTAAAGAGGTGAATATAATTCTAGAAAAGGTAGATATTAACAAAATCTGGAGAAAATTGAATGGTGATAAAATATAATTTTTTTCTCAGTGGTAAATGGAACTTTTATAAAATTTGAACATGTATTAGTGAATAAAAACTTAACAATCAAATGCAGAAAGGCAGAAATATTAAATGCATCCTTTCATATCATGACACAATAAACTTTGTGTTAAAAAGCATCAGGGAAAAAATAGATTAAAAATTACTTGTTAACTAAATTTAAAGGATGAATGGGTCAAGAAAAAATAATAGAAGCAATCAATAATTTCATCTTAGAAAATGACAATAATGAGACAATATGCCAAAACATATGGAAAGAGTTCTTAGGAGGAAGTTCATATCTGTAAATGCCTCTATCATTAGCACAAAGATAGAGGAGATCAGTGAAATTGAGGATGTAACAAAAAACTTAGAAAAAGAACAAAATAAAATACTGCAATTAAGCATAAATTATAAATTCTGAAAATCAAAAGAGAGATCAATAAAATTGGAAGTAGTTATTGAACTAATAAAGAAAATTGACTTGACTTGATAAAAATAAGTCAATAAAATGATCATCAATTTGTTTTTAAAAAAAGAAAAAGAAATTATGAATAATAAAAGTGAAAAGGGTGAATTCACCACTAATGAGTAGGAAATTTAATGTAAAAAAATTTTGAACTATTTTGTCCAACTATATGCCAATAAATTTGACAATCTAAATGAACTGGGCACATTTGTAGAAAGTAAAAATTGATCAGATTAACAGAAAAGTTATTTAAACAATCCCATTTCAGAAAAAGAAATCGAGCAGGTCATCACAATAGACTCCCTAGGAAAACGTTTCCAGAGCCAGATGGATTCACAAGATAATTCTCCCTAACATTTAAAGAACAAGACTATATAAACTGTTTGGGAAAATGGAGAAATTCTTTCATATTCCTTTTATGGTGCTGATACCTAAACCAGTGTAAATCAAAATTGAGAAAGAAAATTATAGACCAATTTTCCTAATGAATATTGATGCAAAATTTTAAAGAAAATATTAACAAAGAGATTATATTAATTTATCACCAGCATAATTCACCAGGTGGGCTTTATAACAGAAGTTAGAGTTGGTTCAATATTAAGAAAAAATCAGCATAACTGATCATATTAACAAAATGGTGGAAATGACATTATTTCAATAAATACTGAAAACACTTTTTTTAGGTTTTTGCAAGGCAAACGGGGTTAAGTGGCTTGCCCAAGGCCACACAGCTAGGTAATTATTAAGTATCTGAGACTGGATTTGAACCCAGGTATTCCTGACTTCAGGGCTGGTGCTTTATCCACTATGCCACCTAGGCACCCCATACTGAAACCACTCTTGATAAATACATCATTGTCATTAAAAAACACCAGAGAACATAGAAATAAATGAGATTTTTCTTAAAATGATAAGCAATATATATCTAAAATCTTTAGCCACCATTGATCGGGGTGAAACAAGAAGTGGAATACTTAGAGAATCCAAAAGAATAAACAAAAAATATTTGACACAATGAACAACATTAGTAAAGTTGCAGAATGTAAAATACACTCACAAAAATCATCAGAATTTCTATATGTTTTCAATAAAAAGCAGAAGGAAGATATAATAGAGAAATTCCATTTAAAATATACATAATATAAAATATCTGGGAGTCTACCTGCCATGACAGGTGGACAATTGTTTACAAAAAACAATTATAAACACATTTCATATAAAGAAAGTCAGAATGAAGTAATCAATTGGTCATGGGAAGGTCGAGATAATAAAGTAAGTGGCAACTCTATGTAAATTAATCTTGTTCTTCAGTGCTATAACAATCAAACTTCCAAAAGAACAGAACTAGAAAAAATAACAACAGAATTTATCTGGAAGAAAAGGGTCTAAAGTAACAAGTGAATTAATGAAAAAAAATGTAAAGGGGTGGCCTATATGTATTATATTATAATGTAACATTCATCAGAATATTTGATTATGGCAAAGAAGTGGAAATCAAGGGAATGTTCATCATTAAGGAATGAGTGAACAAGTTGCGGTGTGAAGAACAGGCATATTTCAGAAAAACCTAATTATTCTAATATAAAGTGAGCAGAACTAGAAAATAGTTATTTACTGTAGTAATCTATGTTTTATAAGCACAAAGTCTCTAGTTTTTGGGACAAAACCTCACTATTTGACAAAATGTTATTAGAAAATTGGAAAAAAGTGTGGCAGAAATTAGGCATAGACCAACATTTCACGGGCATAAAGGGTAGTGCCATAGGCAAATTAGTAAGTTTACCTGTCAGATCTATGGAGAGGAGAGGACTTTATTACTAAACAAGAGACAAAGAACTTTAGGAAATGTAAAACAAAAAGTTTTGATTATATTAAATTGGAAACGTTTTTTTCATAAACAAAATCAATACACTCAAGATTAGATCAAAACAGAAAGCTGGTTAAGATAGTGAGAATAAAGATTTTTCATATACATATATATATATATATATATATATATATATATATATATACATATATATACCACATATATATATACCACAAGTAGATGGAAGAAGGGAGACAGGTCAAACTAGTCAAAGTAGAGCCTAATCAAAGAAGTGGCAGTAGTGAAAAGAATTTTGGCTAACTCAGGAAGTCCCATGATAGCTAGTGAAAATAAGAATAAATATGGAATGCATACTAATCAATGTGAAGAAAACAAGCTCTTTAAAAAGGATGTATCAAAAGCCAGTGCCAAACCATTAACTAGATAACAAATCTAGTGTCCAATTCTTGTCTGTCTGTGTACAAGATCTGAAACATATAGTTCTTAAACATTTTTGTGTATATGTCATATACATACATATATATGTGTATATATATACATACATATATATATATATATGTAGAGAGAGAGCATCTTTAATGGTCTGGTGTTTATGCATATATATATATATACATATAAATATATAACAAATAATATATATATATATATGTATTTAATGATATGGAAAAACAATTCTAATGAATTAGCTAATTAGTTTTTTTAATTCACAGACACACAAACACATACTCACACACACACACACTTTATTGTTATCTTTACCTCCTAATATCATGAGCATTTACTCCCTTATATCTTCTGGGACTGCCACTCTTCTCAAGTAGGCTCACCTCATCTCAAACCTAGACTATAACAAGTCTCCAAGTGGCGTTCATTGACAAAAGTTTCTTCTCACTTCAATCAATGCTCTACTTAACTGTCAAACTGATTTCCAGTATGAACAAATCATATTTAGGAAACTATTGTTGCCCTTTATTTCTCTTGGAATCAAATAGAAAACTCTTTGCTTATTTTTTCAAGCCCTTAAAAAACTGAAAACCTTCTTATTATTTACAGTATTTTCATATCTTAGTCACTTCCACATATTCTACCTGCAGTCCACTAAAACTGACCTATATTGTTGTATCTTTTTCTAAGATTACTATTAAGATTGAAATACAGTTTTCAAAAAAAAAATTTAATTGCATAGAACCCAGATTCAGAACCCCGGTCCAAGGTTAATTTTTTAAAATTCTCGTATTAATTTGGTTATTTTCCAATTACATGAAAAATGATTTTCAACATTAATACTTTTGCAAGTTCTTGAATTTCACATTTCTCCAGACCCTCCTTTTCCACTCCCATCCCTATGAGATAATCTCATATAGTTAGTACATGTAAACTTGCATTTAATATATTTCTAAATTAGTTAAGTCATTCAAAAAGAACCAGAACGGGGGGGGGGGGGGGGGGGGGGGGGGGGGACATGAGAAAGAAACAAAAAGCTTAAAGAAACTTTTTTAAAAGGGAATTTAGCATACTTTGTTCTGCATTTGGAATCCATACTTTTTTTTGTTTTGTATTTTTTTCCTTCTCTCAAAGTGAATACCATTTTCCTTAGCAGGTCTCCTGGATTATCCTTGATAACTGTTGGGTTGATCATACCTGATCATCTAACAATGTTGCTGTTAGTGTGTATAATGTTATCCTGGATTGACTCCATTCAGCATCAGTTCATGCAAGTCTTTCCATGCTTTTCTGAAATCTGTTCATGATTTCTTTTCTCTTTTTTTTAGGCTTTTGCAAGGTAAATGGGGTTAAGGGGCTTGCTCGATGCCACACAGCTAGGTAATTATTAAGTGGCTCAGTCCAGATTTGAACAAATGTACTCCTGACTCCATGGCCAGTGTTCTATCCACTGCACCACATAGCCACTCCTGTTCATGATTTCTTAAAGAACATATACCATAGCAGTAATTTACAATAGATTGTTCAGCTATTCCCTAATTAATGGGCATCCTTTGATTTTTGATTATTTGCCACTTTTAATGTATCTCTTGAGTCTCGTATTTGTTCTCTGTTTAGTTCTGGTCTTTATATCAAGTAGGTTTGAAAGTTCATTTTTACTCCAGGAAAAAATAAGCTGAATTGGACAGGGTAGTTGATTCTTCTTTGTAATCCAAGCTCATTTGCCCTTCAGAATATGAAATTCCCAGTCCTCCAATCCTTTTGCTGGTAAATCCTACATAATCCTGACTATGGTACCCTGATATTCAAATTATATCTTTTTGACTGTTTGCAGTATTTTGTTCTTTAGCGGAGAATTCTGAAAGTTTTCTACAATATCTTTTGGAGATTTTGTGTTCGGATCTCTTTCTGTGGGGTGATTGATGAATTATTTTGAGGACTCATTTATCTACTTGTTCTATGATATTAGGTTTGTTTTCCATGATAATTTCCTGCATGATATTGTATAAGCTCTTTTTCTGATCAGAACTTACAGATAGATCAATAGTTTCTAAATTATCTCTCATGGATCTATTTTCCCAGTTGCTTGTTTTTCCTAAGTACTATATATTTTTTTAGTTTTTCAGTCTTTGGTTTTGTTTAATGGAATTTTTGTGTCTTTAGAGTTGTTCATTTTGATTTGTTCAATTTTAATTTTAAGGTTTTATTTTCTTTGATTAGGTTTTTACTGTTAAAATTGTTCTTTTCTTCAGCTAATTTTCCCATAATTCTCCTGTAACTTTCATGTCTTTTTTTCCATTTTTCTTCTTCTCTTCTTTAAAATCCTTTTTGAGCTTTTCTAGGGGATATTTTTGGATTTCAGACCAATCAATCAGGTTCTTTCAGGCTTCAGATATAGGCATTTTGCTACTGATTTCTTCTTTTGAGATGGTGTTTTCATCATATCTGTTAAAAATAACTGTCAATGGCTAACAATTTCTGATTTTTTTCTCATCATTTTCATATCTGAATTCTGTACCTATGGTATAGCATATGTAGGCCTAAGGTTTCTTTGTTTTTTTGTTCTGGGGTGAGGAGTTCAAGTCCCTGGATTTCTGGCATTTCCGGTGTTTCTGGTTTGCTTCCTACCCTAGGGTAGTCCAATACAACACCAGTATTGCTGGACTTGAAATCTTACTCTTTGAATTGGGGTTGGGACTGTCTTGGTTGGTGGAACTACTGTTAGACCTTTCCTGAGCTGTGGCTAAAACTGCCTTGCTAGTTGCCCACTCTCCCACCTACTTCCCTTGTACCCATGAGACAGATGTTTTGTCAAAGTTCCTCTAAGATATCTTGCTGAAAAGTTGTTTCACACATTTTTGTTGCTGTTTTGGTTGTTGTTGTTTGTAGATTCTGTCCATTTAACATGTTGTTTAGAGGCTTCATTCATTCAAATTTGTTTTAGGAAAATCTCCAGGAGCTTTCTATCTTCCTGCCACCATCTCACTTCTATTGTTTCTTGACCATGACACTCCATTGCCTAACTAAGCATTTTTTTTTTACTGGCTCAGATGGTCACTATCCTCAATCTGTCATCTATCTTCATTATCTATCTTTCTTTAAGACCCAATTGAAATCCTAACTTCTCCATAAAACATTTGCTAGTTATGCTAGTTATTTTAATATTAACTCTTTCTCTCTGAAACTATCCCTCAACATGATTAATATATATATATATATATATATATATATATATATATATATATATATATAGAGAGAGAGAGAGAGAGAGAGAGAGAGAGAGAGAGAAAGAGAGAGCTTGCCTCATTAAACTATGAACTTCTTGAAAATAAGGACTTTATTTTTATTCATTCAGTTTTTCACTCATTTGTCTATCTAGTTATTTACTCAATCTAATTTGAATCTGCTGCTTTTTCAAGTTTCAATTTCTTGGATCTAGGTAACCTTCCCAGATTAAGCACACCACTTCCAATCACATCACCATGCAGCTAACTCAAGCCTTCGTTGACAATACTCTGCTCAGTCTCTTTTCCCTTCTAATTGGTTATTTAAAGGGAAGTAACAAATTCCTCCCAATCACTTCCTTTGGTCAGCTCAGAAACTGCACTTGGCTCAGCTTTGCATCTTCTTCACTTTTCATCTTCTATTCTGCCTAGTTTCAACTCCATAGAACAAGTTGGTCCCAAGACCAGTATCTTTCCACTAGAGTTTCCTTCTGATTCAGAGAAACATAGGCATAGGGGGTGATGAGATCATTTGGAGCCAAACCTGTAAATCTTTTGTTCGTATTGTAAAGGGAATCTTCCTTCCTTTATCAACTAATTTAGCCAAACCTGAGGGCCTGACCTTGAACTTGGATTGCATTGCTTTTGGGGGCAGCTAGGAAGCATGGGTTCTGGAAAACAACCCAAAAGAGACCCCTCCGCAAAAAGTCAAAATCTCCAATGAGGGACTTAGGTTACTCCCAGGGCACCACCCTCCCATGTACTCTGGGAGAGAACTTAAGGGGAAGGAAAAAAAGGAGTTCCCTTTCTTTGACCTTCCAGTCTCCTGCTGAATGTTGGCCAGCTAGCAATCCATGTGGTCTTCTTTTAAAACTCTTTGTAACATTTCTATCCCTTTCTTAATATGCTGTAACTTACTTTAATAAATCTCTATTTTCTTTCCAAAACCCCGAGTCAAAGCTACAATTCCTCATAGGGCATGAACCCAGAAATGAACTCAAGAAAGAAATCAGCAGTTACACTTCCTAATTTTGTGTGTGTGTGTGTGTGTGTGTATTGTGTATTTTCTCCCTCTCTGGGCAGCTAGATGGTATAGTACAGAGCTGGAAGCAGGAAATCTTATCTTCCTGATTTCAAATCTGGCTTCAGACACTTAATATTTGTGACGCCCTGGACAAATCACTTAACTTTACTTGCCTAAGTTTCCACATCTGTGAAATACACTGGAGAAGAAAATACCAAACAAAATGATATCACAAAGAATTGGACATGACTAAGTAATTAAATAGAATGAACAATTTCCTCTTTAGATTATAATCTCCTTTAAAGTAGAGGAAGTCTTTCTTTTTATTAATTATATTTCCTAGTATTTTTCACAGTGACTGGTATATTTTAAGAGGTTATTTCAAGCTTGAAGGATTGTCCATTAAGGGTGATTTAAAAAAAAAAGAAAAACAGGAGTACTAGAAACTGGGGTGCAGAAAAGAGGAACAAAGGGAATGGGAAATGTCATAAATTTCTAGTTCTTATCACTTTCTTTCTCTTGCTAAAGTCATTTTTTGTAAAGGTTGAACTGAAAGCAAAAGAGGAAAATGTTATGATAGAGTAAATGCATAATAAAAATCATAAAAATCAATAGGATGAATTTGCCTATAAAATAGAGAAAGTAAGAAAAATGAACTGGAAACCATAATTCAACATTGCATTGGTTACAAGAAAAATATTTGCAGAAGTTAATGAAGCACTGTTACAATTTTTTTTTTATTTTTAAGGCAAATAAAAACAAAGTTGGGGTAACATTCAATCATGATCCCAGAGAAAATATAAATGTCACATAATCAAAACAGAGAAACTACATTATATTAACATTCACCTTTGATAGGAGTCTAGTATCTATATTTTCTATATGGGTTAAACTCAATACTTGAAGAAACTATAATACAGGAAGAAATCGACAAAAATAATAATACACTTAAATAATCAATGTATATTTTATAGTTATTTCAGACTAGACAAATCTAGAAAGAAAAAAAGGCAAAAGTAACTCCCAGGAATATTGTTGCAAAATTTCAGAGTTTCCAAGTCAAAGAGAAAATATTGTATGGAGTTAGAAAAAAAACAATTCAATTATGATTAAGTCACAGGAGAACACATGATTTATCAGCTTCTAAATTAATGATCATAGGATTTGAAATATAATATTTCAGAAGGAAAAAGAGCTTGTATTACAACCAAGAATATACTGACAATATTGAGCATACTCTTCAAGGGAATAATGAACATACAACAAAATATGCAATTTTCAAGCTTTCCTGATGAAAAGATGAGAGCTGAACAGAAAGTCTTCAAATGCGAGATTCATGAGAAACATTGTACAGCAAAGAAATCATCAGGAAGGTAGAAGACAGGAAATTGACAACATGACAATGAAAAAAATGAATTTTTAAGGATTGTATGGAATTTAAGGAATTGTGTTTAAGAGAAGATTTGCTAGACAAATAAAAAGGGTTACTTTGTTTCTAAGATAAATATGCAGCTTTGGAGTTCTCAGTTTATTATTTGGGTCAGGAAATTCTGCGATTGAACTAGAGATATCAAGAATGCTGTGGAAACAGACCATACTACCAACTAGTTCCAAATAGATACATGTCTTGTAAAATAAAGTAGACAGAAGCATGTGTGTTCAATGAAAAATACCAAAGAAAATTTATAGGGAGTGAATGGAAAATAAAAATGGCTACATATGTCTTGAAAGCATAGACTTTGGGAAGTCTAAGCAGCAAATAAAGAGAAAGTTTAGTACTATTAAGAAAAAAAAATTACTGAAACAAAGACTTTGATTTTAAGAAAAAAATGAGTATTTTTTTGCCTACAAAAGGCATTTGAGGATGAATATCTTTAAAAAATTCAGAATATTGCTTGTAAAGTTCACTAACTTGAAAAAAAGTGATATTATATATAATAGTAGCAATTTTGTTTTAAGAACAACTTTGAGAGAATGTCATTTTAACTATTATAAATATCCAAATTCCCAACAAAGGATAATGAAGACAGATGCCATCTGCCTTCAGAGAAAGAGCTGATAAGTAGAAGTATGCCTAGAATGATTTTGTATATATATATATATATATATATATATATATATATATATGTATATATGTATACGTGTATGTGTATATACACACATACACACAACACACATATTGGGTCTAATGAAAGTCATCTGTAAGACAGGAGAAGGGGAGGAGAAAACAAAAAAAATAAGTTCACATGATAACTTCATTATATATCTAAAAGGCATGGCAAGTTATGCTTAATACATTTGCAGTTATGTGTAATCATCTTTTTGTAAATTATACTATGTCAAGGAATGGCTTAATTATTCCCAAAATTTAAAACAAACAAACAAACAAATAAATAAATACATTTTTAGAAGATCTGTAAAAAAAAAGACTTAAAGGTTAAATAAAGTGAAGTTAGTGTTTACTTGAACTATTTAACTATTAGGTTAATACTGTGAAGGAAGGAAAGAAAATGAGGCCAGAGTAAAAGTAATAAATACAGAAAATAGGAATTTGGACAATGGTAAAGATGAATCAATCAATTAATCAATCAGTGAAATATATATTAAGATTGCTTTCTATTTCCTAGACAATGTGGGCACTGAGGATATAAGTACAAAGAATGAAATGATCCTGCTTCACTTCCATTTTGCTTTGAATATAAGGATTTATTACATGACTGATTTCCTCCTGTGACACTTGAGTCATTGCAAGAGTATAATTTCCCTTTGTCCTTTCATTTGAGATGCAAATGCTTCTTCAAATCACAAAATAAAGAATTTCCACTAGAAGACCATTTTTAGGTTCACTGTTAATCCTGACCTGTTTGGACCAAATAGTTTCATGCTTTATATGTTTGTTTAACTTTTGGTTTTAATAGAATTGAATTTATTTTTTTTTGTTTTTGTCCATTGTGATAAATCCCATCATCTGTTTTAGTTTGCTGCTCTTCCTCCTCTAACAATACTGAAAAATGATTTATAATATGAAAGAAACTTTTATCCTTTAGTTAAAATAATATTCTAGACCAAAATTATAATTCTAATAATGAAATAAGTAAACTGCTACTGTAAATCATTCATAATCTTGAGTTTGGACAAGTCACCTGAAGCCATGACTATATTGTCTCCATTCAACTTTTTACCTTCAGTGGAGGATAGCATTTGGGATAGATAATGACTGCTTCAAAGACATGATATTAATTATACAGCTTGCAAAAGGCATCTTAGGCTCTGATATTAAACACTAAACTATTAAAAGATAAAACACTGAATTATTATTCTTATCTTCTTTATCATCATTTACTAAAATATGGGTAATAGCTAAATTGTGTCTATGTATACCAGCAAAAAGGACTGCAACAACCCTTAGTGATAAAGAAATATGTAATAACTTTGTTAATGAAACTAGAACATGACATGACTCTGGTTTAAACAACACAGAGGTCAATAACATAAAGTTGATTGTATATACAAATAACGATTGGTTATAGACATAGTCATAGACATTGATATTCATAGTAACTTTGTGGTAGGAGAAAAATTGGAAAGAATGGCAACCTTCATTGGGGAAAGTAGCTTAGTAAATAGTAGCAAATTATATCACAGCAATGAAATATTATTATACTAAAGGAAATCATGAATATCAAACATGTATTTATTGAGTTAAATTCATTTCACAGAAATAATAGTCAAGAGAATAATATACACATGGCTTCAACTATTCAAATTACTGCAATAAAAAGACAGTTGAACTATACAGAAGAAATAATGAGAAATTTGAAAAAATATAAAAATTAGTTTTTCTCATACTGAAATTAAAATCTATCAGAAAGGGACAAAAAGAGAAATTCCATTTTGACTGTTACTGTAGGGGGTGGCTAGGTGGCACAGTGGATAGAGCACTGGCCCTGGAGTCAGGAGTACCTGAGTTCAAATCCGACCTCAGACACTTAAAAATTACCTAGCTGTGTGGCCTTGTGCAAGCCACTGAACCCCTTTGCCTTGAAAAAACTTAAAAAAAAAAGAATGTTACTATAGAACATCTAAAATATTAGCAAACAAGATATATACAAGAGCTATACATCTTAAACTGTAAGATATCCTTTATTATTAGAGATATGGTAAGTAATTATGGATAAGCCAGGTCAATGTAAAAAATTCTCAAAATATCCAAATTAATTTAGTTTTTCAATCCTATTCTTCCCAAATTCTCTAAGGAATGTTTAATAAAAAGTGAAAGATAAGAAAATAAGAGAAAATAATACAATAGAAAGAGATGGATTTTATGTGAAAGAAAAATGTAAATAAAAATGAAAAAGAAATTAACAGAAGAATTTTTTTTAAAGTGGGAAAGAGGTCTAGCATCACCAGAAGTTGAGTCATACTAAAAAGAAGAGTTTATTAAGATGATTTGGCATATAAACAGAGAGATTAAGGAGAGATTAGATATATAGCAGAGATAAAGAAAAATAAGTTTAGACAAGTGATTGGATAACTGAGTTGCTAAGGTATTCATTATTTCACATACAAAAAATACTGTTTACAAAACTGGAGTATGGAATAAAACACACAATTTTGTGTAATAGCAATGTGAGAATTACTGTGAATTTTTTAAGATAAATTTTCTTTTGTTCTTTTTTCCCTTTCATAGGTAAGAAATAGGGAGGAAAATTATGCGTAATGGAAAAAATAGTAACAAGAACAACTAAGAAGATATGCATGTCCAAAAACAAACATTACAAAAGAAATTTGTTTGACCATCCTTTATTACAAGGAAGGACTTTTATTCAAAAAGAAGGAGAATGTGGAGGGTAGTAAAAATAATGCAAATAAACATTGTAGAATAAATAAAAGAATATCATTAAACATTAAAAAAAACAAGACCAGAACAGATCAGAAAGAGGTTCAGAAAAGATGATGAACAAATAGGGCAAGGTTCTGTTGCCTGTAAACTAGACTGAATAGCACATTAAAATGAACTAGCCAACTTTATTATTCACTTTTTCATTTTCAATCTTTATTTTTCAGCCTTTTGTTGTAAGCAAATATATTCAAGTTTACTGAAAATTTTCCAGTTTCAATTTAAATTTAAATTTTAAAGAGGAAATAAAAAGGATAAGGGATTCAGAATAGAACTTTGTCTCTTTTAAAAAAATACTTATTTTTAATTATTTTTAAATTTTGAGTATCTGACTAATTGAAAAGATTAACAATATAATATGAATTACAAAAATGAAATCATGCATATCACATTTTGATATTAGCCATGTTGCAAAAGGAACAAAAAAGTGAAAAAATAATCTTCAAATTACACTCAGTGTTTATTAGTTTTCTTTCTTCAGATGGACAATAGTTTTCTTCGTGAGTCTTTCAGAATGGTTTTGGATCATTGCAATGATCAGAATAACAATTTCAGAGTTGATCCTCACTACATTATTACTACTAATTGTTATGCTTATTTCACTCTGCATCAATTCATAAAGGTGTTCCCAGGGTTTTCTGAAAATATCTCTCTCATTTCATTTAAGCACAATATTACTCAATCATACTCCTTTAGAACAATTTGTTCAGCTGTTCCTTCATCTATAGGCATACCCTCAATTTCCAATTCAGTAACTTTCCTACTCCAAAAGAGCTGCCATAAATACTTTTAATACATGTTTTTCCTTTTCCTTCTATTCTAATAATGGTATTGCTGGGTCAAAGTATATGTACAGATTTATACCTCTTTGGGCATAGTCCCAAATTGCTCTCCAGAATGGTTGGAGCAGTTTACTACTCCACTAGCAATTCACTAATATTCTTTATTCACTTGCAAATCTAGTATCTTTTTTCTTTATAAACATTTTTCTTAACTAAGAAATTTAATTATGGGTATTTATTTAGGATGTGTTTGATTTTGGAATGGAAACAAACATCTTAATTTTCACTGATATTCAATTTCCTTTGTAGAGCTATTGTATCTATATGTGTACATATGCGTATATGTATATACATATACGCATATGCTATATGAAGAGTTTGAATGCCTTACTTTGAAAAGGGATCTTTGGAGGATTCATCAGACTGCCAAAACCTCAAAAATAGATTGAGAATATTTTTTTAATTGAAATGCTTTAATTTACTTGAATCAAATTTTAAGAAATTAAAATATTTAAGAAATTAATTTAATGAGAGAAGTTGGGAAAAATTTGTTGTAGGAGAATTTTGCTTATTAAGCTTATAATCTTAAAGCTTTGAAATCAATTCTACGATCAGGGACACAAATGACAGAGAAGAAAAAGTTAAGGAAATTCTCTGAAGAAAAATTTAACCTCTAAGACTACTGAGGGAAAACAATGAACTCTGAAGGAAATAGTTTTGATATTAATATGTTGCCATACACTATAAAAGAAATATAGTAGACAATGTTGTTGCAATTTATCTTCCTTTCATTCATTTGCCACATCTTTTGTGACCTGACCACTATAATGTTAACTTCCTCTGGAGTTTGAAGGCTAGTGTAAGATTTGATTTAGCTACATGATAGAGTCATTGGATGTAAATCCTTCAATTTGTAGAACTCCTGGAAACAAGCATAATAGCTCATGGATATACTATCAACTGTGGTAATGTTTTAAAATAGTTTACTTATTTTATTTTTTAAAACATATTTATTTGCACATTGCTACAAAGGTCCTGCTGCAAAAGCAATCCCCCCCTCCCCTTACAAAGATAGAGAATTCCTATGAAACATAAAGTGAGAGAAAAAGAAAAAAAGAAACTGTACTCCATTATGTGTTCAGATAGCATCAGCTCTGTCTTTGGAATGGATTGCATTCTTTACTATAATTACATCAGAAAAGTTGCATCAATATTTTTCCCCAATTGCTATTACTAATTTTATCCCCCTGCATCTTTCACTTTGTTCCTCCTCAACAATGTGCTGTGGGGCAGACGGTTGGCCATGAAGTCAGGAGAACCTGAGTCCAAATCCAGCCTCAGACAGACAACAATCATCCAGTCATGCAACCCCAGGCAAACTACTCAACCCACCATCTTGCAAAATGAAAAAATAAATGTGTTGTATCTGATTACCCTCTCCAAGGAGCTTCCCTCTCTTCATTCACCCACACTCCTCTCTCCTCCCCCTGCCCCCTTCCTCCCATCCCTTTCCTCTTCTATTTTCCTCTAGGTTAATGTAGATTTCTATACCCTAGTAAGAGTATATATTGTTTCCTCTCTGAGTCATTTCTGGTGAGAATGAAGGCTTATGTATCAACCTCACTTTTCTACCTTCCACTCCATTACAAAAATTTTTCTCTTGACTTTTATGTGAAATATCTTAGCCCATTCTATTTCTACTTTGCCTTTCTTCCAGAAACTTCCTTTTTCTCTGATAGATTCCATTTTAATAATATATTATAGCTTCATATTCAGCTCTCTCCTGTGACTTGCATTTATATATATGCTCCTAAATGCTCTAATAAAAGAGAAAGTTCATATGAGTTATCAGTCATCTTCTCATGCAGAAATACAAGCAATTCAATTTCATTAAATTCCTCATAATTCATCCTTCCCATCCACCCTCTCTGTGGTTCACCTGAGTCCTATCCTGGTTGTTTCAAAAGGAAAGTTTGAAATTCCCCTGGATGTTCAGTTTTTCTGGGTTTGATTCTCAGTTGTAATCCAAATTCATTTGGCTTCCAGAATATGATATTCCAAGCCCTAAGAGAACTTCAGGTAGACACTGCCAAGTCCTGTGTAATCCTGACTGTAACCCCATGATATATATGAATTATTTCTTTCTGTCTGTTGGCAATATTTTCTCTTTGACTTGGAAGTTCTGGAATTTGGTTATAATATTCCTGGGATTTTTTTGGGGGGGTAGGGAATCCCAGGAGCTGATCAGTGGATCCCTCAATTTCTATACTACCTTCTGCTTCTAGGATCTCAGTGTAACTTTCCTAGAGAAATTCTTTTAAAAATTAAGTCTAGGCTCTTTTCCTTGTCAGGACTTTCAAGTAGCCCAATAATTTTTAAAGTATCTCTTCTGGACATGTTCCAGGTCAGTTGTTTTGCAATGAGCTATTTCACATTTTCTTCTAGTTTTTCATTCTTTTGGTTTTGTTTTATTATTGCTTAATTTCTAATAGTCATCAGCTTCCCAATAGCTCCATTCTATATTTGAAGGAGTTGATTTCTTCACAGAGCTTTCTCATCCCCTTTTTCATCTAGCCAATTTTGCTTTTTAAGGCATTCTTTTCCTCACCAAGCTGCTGACTTGTTTTTTCAGGATTTTTCCCCATCATTCTCATTTCTCTTCCCTTTTTTTCCTCTACCCCCCTTACTTGATTTTCAAATTCTTTTGAACTCTTCCATAGCCTGGGGCCATTTCCTATTTTTATTAGAGGCTTTGAATATAGAAACCATGACTTTTCCATCTTCTGAGTGTGTGTTTTGATCTTCCAATGGGACCAAAGTTATTATCTGTGGTCAGATTCTTTTTTTTTATACTGTTTACTCATTTCCCCCAGTGTATGACCTGGTTTTAACATACTTCCCAAATTATGAGTCTTTTTGGAACACCCTCCCCACAGGGACCTCAATTCCTTCAAGATTTGATGAGAGATTCTAATTGCTCTCTTGACCTGTGTGCTAGTGCTCTTCCCTGAAGCTGTGAGGAAGATTCTGCTCCACTATGGCAGTAGAGGATCTCAGAATGCAATCAGGATCTGTTTATGGACAAAGCAACAGAGTCCCAGGGATAGTGGAGACTCTTCTACAGTGTCCACCTACCCCCTTTCCATCTGTGAACTGAGTACTCTGGAGACAGCTGCTGGGTGGCTCTGCAGGCCTGCTTCCATTCCTAGTCAGTGCTATGCAGAGGACTGTTGACCTGGGCTTTGTGCTCACCCTGGTACAGCAGTTTTCTCACTGATCTTCCAAGGATTTCTTTGCAGTCCTTGGGTTGTAGTATCTGAAAACCACTCCTACTGCCACAAACCCAGGTGCCTCCTGGGACCACAGCTGTTCCTGAAGGACTTCAGCTCATTTGCTCTGGTGCAGCATGGTTGCGCTATGGCTCCTTTCAATCACTGTAGAACAGAGCCTTCCTGCAAATCTCCCAAGTTATCTTGGGTAGGAAACTTGTTTCAATCTATCTTTCTATGGGTTCTGCCACTCTAGAATTTGATTGTAGTCATAACTTTAAGGCATTTTGAGCATTCCGGGGGAGAAATTCTGGGAATTCCTGTCTCCATGCTGCCATCTTATCTCTGCCCCCTGCTTTAATTGTTTGAAAGTAGATTATAGTTTCCCATGTTTTGTAATGAAATTTTGAATTTTCTTTTTCTTTTATTTTGATGCTTACATTTTAACAGTTCAGTTGTATCTTTGGGAAGAAGGGGCTATTTACTAATATAAGTCTCTGGATTCCAGTAGGTACTTATGAAAAACTGGCATGTAAGCATGTTCATCTGGAGTTTGTGATGGTTTAGAATTGGGAGTGGGAAGACTGACATGGTAGCTAGTCTTCCCACATTTAACTCTTTTACCTTTTCCTTCTTCTCACAGAAACTTTTCAATGAAAATCTTAAAGATCAGCTATTTGCTTGATGCAATTTCATATACCTTGGAAATATTATATTGCCTTAGATGTCTATTTAAGGTATGTATCTCTACTAGGATGAATATTCTTCTATGTATAAGAAATGAATAAGAAATACAAAACCAGCACAAACTATCTATGCTCTCAAAATCTTGTCTTAGGGAGAAGTAAAGTGCATATCTACAACTAAATATGAAAGATATAGAAAATAATTTCCAGTAGGAAGAAACTAGCAACTAGGAGAAATCAGGACAAGCTTAATGTAGGTGGGAGCACTTAAGCTGAGCTATGTAGAAAAGTAAAGATTTGATTGGGAGTAGGGATATGGATTTAACCAGATAGAGAAAACTGAGGGAAAAAGGAGAACATGAGTAAGAAACTGGATGTTCAAGGTCCTCACAATGCATTCAGTAATAATGTCATTGTTACAAGTGACATTCCCAGACAAAATAATGTGTACACAGGACTAGGATTTCTGTTTAAGGTATGAGTCTCTACTATGATGCATACCATACTATACATAAGAAATGAAGGACAAATGCTCATATGTGCAATGCTTCCAGTACTTAAATAGTACTTATAGTGAAACATAGTATGTATAGTATAGTTTAGTATGCAGTATTGTATAGCATAGTAGTAGTATAATACTTATAGTACTTAAATAGCACAAAATAACTTTCTCCATCGTTCTGACTCTCTCTGTCTCTGACTCTGTGTCTCTCAACTGAAATGAATCAAGACATATATGTGTATGTACATTCAAACACACACACACAGAGAACTTTAAATATATATATATATACATATATATGACTATAGAAATTTGAGAAAGTTATTTGACGTCTATTTTGCTTAAAAATTTGTCTTACTTGTGAAAATATTGAACAGCCTTCAATTTATATATTTTTTCTTTTAGTTTTACAACATAAAGATCATTATTGAAAGACCAGAGCTTCTCAGTCATAAAAGCCTGAGTTCCTAAATGAAAGGTTATATTTTTAACTTTGAACATTTTATGCAAGTACTTATGTTTGCTCTTGGTTATATCATTAACAAAGTTATTAGCATGAGCCATAAAATCTCTTTATAACCAGACAATAAGAAAGAGAGGAAATGATATAATTGTATGATTTACTTCAATTTCCATGTACAATGCCATCAAAAATGAAACATTGCTAAATAGCATCTATTCTTGGAAACTAACATCATATATTGCTTTTGAAAACTAATAACAGATTGCAGAAGAGAAAACTTTCCAAGATTTTGAATAATGCTTAAAATGAGAAAAGAATTGAATATCATTAAGTGGATTTTAAACATTTTCAGGAGAGAAGTTTTTATTCCCCATAACTCTTCTCCCTCAATATATAATACATATCACAATTTCTTTCTCATCATGGAAAGAACATACGTGCTATGTGAGGCATCACATCTGAACTTCTGAATATTCATCTTGTTCCAAATACCATTAAATCTACTAATTAAATATTTGTCCTAGGAACCCATAAAAAGAACTATAATGAATTATGATGATTCAATCATGAAGAGACTTAAAGATTTAGTCCAGTTAATACCTTAAAATAATTACTTATTACTTTTTCCATAGCACTGGAAAAAGAACTGAGAGAGAGGCCTGCGTGGCATTTGGACATTTACAATTATGGTTGGAATCTAGTCACTGATAATCTCTAATGTAGTTAGTTGAATTCATCACAGATGGAAAAAACTTATCTTCCTTTCCATTCAGCATTAGTTTAGTTACTCTGAGTATGTAACTGAAGAAGGGACTAGTAGATCATTCCTCTCCCTTGAAGATCTTTCATGGCTTAAGTGTGATTTTGGTCCCAATGATGTAGAATTAGCATTGTCACATAACTGCTTTTTGAGGAAAGGTAAGTTAGGTAAAAAATAATTTAAATAGTTTTCATGAGATAAGTTTGTGTTAATACAATATTGTCATATAATTTCCTAATGACTGTATTTTTCATAATCAGAGGCAGGAGGAACAGTGCTGTTGTTTTAATGTTTTAAAATTATTATTCTGGAAGAAGAAATAGGATATGTATTGGGGTTGCTGTTCAGGACTACTGGCACGGACTCCTTTGCCCAGCTTGGGGGCGGGGGTGCCGTAGGTAAAGGGATGCCACTGGCCCTGGATACTAGGGCTGAAGGTGTGGTAGGGTTTCCGGATGCGAATCAGCTAGAGGCCTGACTGGTCAGCTCGCTTCTGGATAAGCATGGTGATCTCCTCCACCGTCTTATTGCCGATGGTCTCCTCCATCAGCTAGGGCATGTGGCATTTCTTTGCAGCCTTGTAGGGCAGGAGCCCCAGGTTCCTCCTCCTCACAAAATCCATCACATGCTACTGTGCAAGTTCCCTGGTGCGGGAGGAAGGCGCATCTCGGGTTAGACTGAGACTGAGTCCTTGCAGCATGTAGCCTCCGGAGCTGTTGTCCAGGAGGCTGCCTAAGAAGCGGCTCGGGACCACGGGCCATCATGGCTACTGTATGGGGACAGGACCCCGAAAATCCTGGAGCCTTGCAAGACAACAGTACTGTTACTGAGACAAGATGATCTAGATTTGAGTTCAAGACCCTCCATCTGTATTCTACAATTAAACCTTTTAATTTTTTCTAAATTTCAATTTTCTCATCTGTAAAATGAGGATAACATTTGCGCCAATCACAAACCATAGAAGGAAATGTTTTATAAACCTTTAGCAGCTATTATCTCTATAATATAATGTGATTTGTTCTGTTATCCTTTATCGTGCAAAATGTCATGGCATGCCATGACCTCACATGACACTGCATGAAATATCAGGTAGTATAATATAATGGAACATGTTGTAATATATGTATGAAATCTAATGACATGAAATTATTTCATACATGAGATGTTGATGGCAATGACAAAAAAGAAATATTCAGTATGGTAATATAATATACTCTATTATAACAAAACTTAATGTAGTATAATAATATGATGTTATGCAACACAAAACAATATAATGATATAATATATAATTATATTTAATTATATAACATTAACATCATATATCATTACATGTAAACATGATTCCATAATCATGTGTAAAAAATTTTATTTCTGTTCAATTATGGCCATTTCCATAGTAGACATTTATTTATATTATAATCATATTTCTAAGACTGATACTATGATTAGATTTTGAACTCTGCTATTTTTGACTCTGTGTCTATGAGACCAAAGTTCTGATGAACTTATTAACTAATCCAATTTTGAAGTGAGAGCAATTATGAGAAAACTGAGACAGCAAAGTTAACTCCCTGACTCAGTCAATATTTGAAGTATTTCTACTTTGGTAATACCTGGCATAGTCTAGGGGAAAGTAAGGAAACTGTAATGGCAGGTTTAAATAGAATTACTGAAAATTACAATGTTAGTGATATAGAATAATTTTGAGAGCATTAATCATTGATTCAATAGAAATAAATGTAACTCAGACATCAGGGAAAGTTTGAGACCATGGAAATTTCACTGACTCTGCAGTCATATGATGTAATTCCAAATCCTACTTTGAATATTTATTATCTGATTACATTTTCCATCTGCTACTCTAACTCCACTAAATAATATACTTCTCTAGGTTAAGCTCATCACTTCTAAGCTCACCACCAGTCTTGATTCTCACCATCTCTTTCAGACTCCTCTTCCTTCTGATTGGAAGGTTGCAGAATAGAGCCCCAATCTCCTCCTCCCTGTGCTTTCCTTAATAGAGAGCATGAGCCAGACTTTCAGCTCACTTCACTGTGTGTCTCCTCTGTAGTTCAAATGTAATAGAACAAGATGTCCTTGGGTCATATAATCTAACTTAGAGTTCCTGCTTCTTTTTGTGCACTACCTCTCCCTGCCCCTTTATATTGCAAGCTCCTTAGGGTAGAAACTTACTTTTTAATTAATTATATTCCCATTTCTCAACAGTGTATCTTGCATAATAGGAATTTAAGAAATGTTTATTGGATTGGATCTCTGTGACCCTGAGAAAGCTACCATTCCGTGTTAGTGATTTCTATTAGGTGTCTTATGTGTTTTATGCTTTGATTCAGTACTGTTTGTATTTAGAGGTGTTTTTTTGGAAAGAACAATAGATTGCTGGATTCAAAATCTGGAGTGGAATTCCACCTTTGCAATTACTGTGTGGTTACACTGAACATTTCATAGTCTTCTGACCTCATTTGTAAATTGACAGTTAAAATACAAAATTGTTTAGAAATCTAGAATTCTATGCTCCAGAGAGATTTATTTTAACTGTTTTAAATGTTATTTTAAAAGCAAGTAGGGCATCATTGTAAGCTGACTAGGAGGCTGAGAAGGGAAATTAAAATTATGTAATAGTCACCCATAGCTGCAAGAAAAAATGTAAAAAGGAAAGAGGAGGGGGGCTCATAGGATTTAGATTTGTGAGATATTTTAAACAAGATCTAGGAAAATATGTATACAGTATTGTGTCTTGTCCAGGGTCACAAGCATTGTTAATTATAGAGACAGAGATCACACATTTAATTTATTGATTTATAGAAGTCCTGAGGAAACAGCAAAAATAGTATTTTCCCTCTGAAGTTTATAATTTTAGAGAGTTATCTAGACTATGAAGAAGTTAAGTAATTTGCCCAGGGTCATGCAATCAGAAGACATCAGAGGAAGGTCTTTGTGGATCTAAGATTAGTTCTCAATTGAACAATCAACAAGTATTTATTAAGCAATCATTATGTTCTCAGACATATTAGATGATGATGATGATGATGATCTTCTTTAATTGCAATGAACTTACATGTGAATGAGGGAGACAAGTGCATACAAAATAAAATCAGTATAAATATGAAGTTGTATAAATATATTTATGCAATTTATATGTATATATATGTATATTTACACATATACAACGTAGATAGATACAGGATATTGTCAGAAGAAGGAAATTAGCAGTAGAAGGCATCAGGAAAAATTTAATTCAAAGATATCTGAACTGTATCTTAAGGAAAAGTGGAAGTGAGGAGTGGGCTAAGGCATTCCAAATTTAGGGTGTTAATACAAAGGCACAGAGACTGGAGATAGAACATATTAGAAACAAAGAAAACACTAGTGTGATGAAGTAATTTCTAATAAAGTTGAAATGGAAGATTGAAACCAAGTTGGATATAATTTTAAAAACTAAGCAGAAAATTTTATATTTTATTCTGTAGGCTTTTGGAAGCCCCTAGAGTTGATTAAGAAGGAAATAAAATGGTCAGATCTAAGCTTGGAAAAAATTACTTTGGCAGCGCTAAAATGGTGAAAGACTCCAGGAAGTTGCAATAATCCAAGATGGAGGTAATGAATACTTGAGCTAAGTAGCCATGTCAGTGAAGAAAAGACGTCGGATGCAGAAAAATATTGTTAGAAAAAATAAGATTTCATAATTGATCTTATGTTCAGACATGAAGAGTTGAGAACTAATATGATTCATTACAAAACTAAGAAATTGAAAGAATGTTGGTACATTTAACAAATTTAGAGACTTATAAGAGGAAAAGTTTTCAGGAGATAGATGAATTTACATTTTAAAATATTGAGATTAAACTTTTTCTAGGACATCAAGTTTGGAAGATCAACTCTTCAATTGATGATGTAGGATGGAGAATAAGGGGGTAAATAATTCTGGCTATGTAGCTCTTGGTATCATCCACATATTGATGATTAAGGCATTGTAGATAATGAAATTACAAAAATAGAGAATACAGGGAAAGCATGCTTGGGCAAACGTTTTGGGAAAAATTATAGCTAAGAGTCATGAGGTGAATCATAAGCCCCCACAGGAGACTGAAATGGTACAGATATACTGTACATTAACCAGAGGGAAGTAAGTGTTAAAGGGGGGGAAAACAGAAATGAGGACCCTTTCTAATCCAATAAGAGATTAAAATCAACATTTTCAATTATTGCAAATAATTCAAGAAATAAGCCAAGAAGGATTTGGAATGGGAAAAGATCATTAGATTTGAAATTTTTAAGAGATGACAGGTAACTTAGGAAAGAGGGGTTTCAGTTGAGAAGAGAGCAAAAACCATTTTGTAAAAGTTCAAGTAAATTTGAAGAAAGAGAAAATGCAGTGATTATAGGAAGCTTTTTCAATGAGTTGGCCTAGAAAGGAGGAGAGTTATGGAACAATGGCTTGAGGGGATAGAAGGATCTAGTGAATGATTTTTAATTAAGAAGGAGGCAACATGGAAGAAAGAAATTGTTAAACAAAATTTAATAATTATTCAGAGAAAGGGAATGACTGAGGGGGAAATCTGTTAGAGAAGATGGAAAGTGATTTTGCTAATTAATTAATTAATTAATACAGACATTAATGTTGGAAAGAAGAGTCAAAGACTAGAGTAAAGGAGAAATGGAATTATATCAAGGGGTTCTGAGATGATGAGAATGATAGAAGAGAGTGTTCTTATATAAGATCATTCTTTCCCCCTCCCCTCCCCCTTGGAAATTAATAGATAAGGTCTTTTGCTGAGAAAACTGTGAAGAAGACACTTTGTGGATTATGTCTTAAGGAGAGAAAGGAAGATATATAATCAATTAGGAAGCAGTATAATATACTATACCATGATACCATAAAGTTATAAAGTGATCAGAAATAGATATCTATGGTGTCTGGCATCATATTGGGTATATCATGACTGTTCAGGTTGTATGACAGAGTAGAAAAGAATCAAATGGATGACTAACTGATTTTTCCTACCTTTTTATTGTTTATTTGACACCATGCTAAATTATACTAACCTCTTCAACTATTAAATTCATTTTAGAAGATTGAGAATATTAAAGTTTAAAACTCTCTGTTTGCCTATGTGGAATATGCCTGGTAAAATAGGTCAAGTAATGGTGATTTCTAGACTCTGAAATAGTTGTTTCCTCCTAGGAATGTATCTGACTAGTTGTCTATTAACTCTATTTTTAAGGGTTTTTTTTTCTTTTTTGTATCTATTTTTGCAAATCATTGGAATCTTCCCATGAACCTTACGTTTTATGTAAATATTAACCTTTTGTAATCACCAAACACACACACACACACACACACACACACACACACACACACACACAGAAAGAGAGAGAAAGAGAGAGAGAGAGAGAGAGTCTTGTTATAATTATATATTTGTATGACAATGCTGATTATGGTCTGCCCTTACTTTCCCATCTGTACCTACCTGAAATGCAGTAAAGGACATAGATTTAAAAATCTCTTTTACCATTCTAATACTCAAAAAATGTGCAAACAAACTTTTTCCTGGAACGATAATGCCCCCTGTGCATATTTTATATCTTAGAAGCAAAACTCATTGTCCTTGATTTGATTAAGGACTGATAATATATGTTACACTTCATTGACACATAATTGACTCTTGGAGTATTGACTAATTAATCGTTTTTATTTGAATTCAAGTTTTTCTTTTTCCATAATGGGTGACCCACATATTTGAATTTTCATCATGCCATATTAAAATATATCTTTAGAAAATTAGTCAAATATCTAATTCTTATGGGTATATAGTGACTGAAATATGTAGACCAGGAATTCCTAACATACTATGGAGGATCATAGACACATGCATACTCATACATTTACATATATGCATATAAAGTATATGGGCATGTACAGATGTACAAATATTATACATGTGTATACATAGACAAATATGTACATATATAATCTACTTAAATTTAATTTATATACACAGTCAAATATGCACATATATATATATGTTTTATGTATATTTAAACTTGGATATCTTACTTTATGCAGTTTAAAAATTATAATCCAAAGAGATTATGCATTTACAATAAACATAATTTCCTAAGCTTCACTACACTATTAAAGAAATACAAAACAATTGAAGGAACCCTACTATAAAGACTAGGAATATTATCATAGTTTCTCCAAGAGCTTTTTCAATGATCTTGCTGAAACAATAGTTGTTCCTCCATTCTTAGGATGATTCTAGTGATATATATCCCACCAATATTCCTTTTTTTCACTTTTTAAAAAATTAATTTACATTTATATTTATTTACACATTACTAAAATAGTCTTGTAAGGGTAAACATAATTCCCCCTTTCCCCCCAAAAAATAAAAATCTCCCCCAAAAATAAAGTGAAAGAAAGAGAAAAAAAATATACTTCAATCTGTGTTCAGATATCATCAGCTCTTTCTCTGGGGTGGGTCACATTCTTTATCATAAGTGCATTAGAGTAAATACTTCCAAATTTTTCCCCAGTTGCTGTTGCTAATTGTAATTCCCCCCATCCATTCTTCCCTACTACCATTTATTATATTTTCTCTCTCCTTTCACTCTGTCCCTCTTTAAAAGTGTTTTGGGGCAGTTGAATGGTGCAGCATACAGTGCAGTCCAAGCCTACATCCCACCTCAGAGTCCTAGCAGCCACCTAGCCACATGTCCCAGACAAGCCCCAAAATATCATCACCTTGCAAAAAGTAAAAAAAAGAAAATGTGTTGTATCTGTCATCTCCCATGATCTTCCCTCTCTTCTATCACCTACACCCCTCCCTCCCCTCTCCCTGTCTCCTTTCTCCCATCCCTTTTCTCTCCCTTTTCTTCTAGATTTCTATACCATATTAAGTATGTATGATGTTTTATCTCTGAGTCATTTCCAATGAAAATGAAGGCTCCCTCATTCTCCCTCACTTCCCCCTTCCACCCCTTTGCATAAGCTTTTTCTTGACTCTTTTACATAAAATATCATAGCTCATTCTAACTCTCCTTTCCCTTTCTTCCAGGACATTCCCTTTTCACTCTTTGACTATATTTTTATATTATATTCTACCTTAAAATTCAACTCCCTCCTGTGCCTTGACTATAGATGCTCCTTTTAACTACTCTAATAAATGAGAAGTTTCATATTAGTATTATAGTTATCATCTTCCCTTGCAGGAATACACACAGTTCATCATCATTAAATCCCTCACAATTTACACTTCTCGTTCACCCTCTCTATGCTTTAACCTGAGTTCTGTACTTGAAGATGAAACTTTCTGTTCAACTCTGGCTGTTTCAACAGGAACATTTGAAATTCCTGTTTCACTGAATGTGCATCTTTTCCCCTGAAAGAGGATGTTTGGTTTTGTTGGGTAGTTGATTCCCAGTTGATTCCCAAGCTCTTTTGCCTTCTGTAGTATCATATTCCAAGCTCTAAAAGACCTTAAAGTAGATGCTGCTAATTCCTGTGTAATCCTGAATGTAACTCCATGATACTTAAATTGTTTCATGCTGGCTGCTTTGTAATATTTTTGATTTGATTTAGGAGTTTTGGATTAGGCTATAATATTCCTGGGAGTTATTTATTTATTTATCCATTCATTCAGTTACTTATTTATTTGTTTGTTTATTTGTTCATTCGTTTGTTTGTTTGTTTTTGGATCTCTTTCAAGGGCAGATTAGTGGATTCTATCAATTTCTATTTTGCCCTCTGCTTCTAGGATATCAGAGCAATTTTTCCTGTATAAATTCTTTAAAAATTAATCAAGGTTCTTTCCCTGATCATGACATTCAGGTAGCCCAAAAATTTTTTTAATTGCCTCTCCTGGATATGTTTTCCAGGTCAGTTGTTTTTTTTAGTGAGATATTTCACATTTTCCTCTAGCTTTTCATTATTTTTTTGGTATTATTTTATAGTTTCTTGATTCCTGGCAAAGTCATTAACTTTTTTAGCTCCAGTCTACTTTTGAAGGAACATTGTGCATTACTGTCCCAATTTTCCCACACTCTCTAATATCAATCATTTTTCTTTTTTATTATCTTGACCAATCTGATAGGTGTAAGATCGTACCTCAGAGTTTTTTAAACTTGCATTTCTCTAAAGATCTGGAAAATTTTTTATATGTATATAAGTAGCTTTTATTTATTCAAATGAAAACTGCTTGTTCACTTGTCCATTTATCATGGGGGATGATTTGCAATCTTATAAATGTGATTTTGTTCTCTATATATTTTAGAAATGAGTACTGTATCAGAAACTGTACCTGTGAAAATTGTTTCCCAGCTTTTTGTCTTCCTTCTAATCTTGACTGCATTGGTTTAATTAGTGCAAAGGCATTTTAATTTTAATATAATCAAAATCATTCATTTTCTTTTTTATAATTTTCTCTTTTTTTGTATTGTTATAAACTTCCTCCTTCTCCAAAGATTCAAGAGAATATTTCATCTTCTATTAATTGGATTATGGTATCACTCTTTATATCTACATCCTGCACCCATTTCAACTGGAATTTAATATAGGATGTAAGATGTGGGTTTATGCTTAATTTTTGCATACTATTTTCCAGTTTTCCCAGCAGGTTTTGTTGAATAGTGAGTTCTTATACCAGAAACTAGTATCTCTGAATTACTCAAATAATAGATTACTGTAGTCATTTACTTCTCTTTCTTTTGTACTGAATCTAATACACTGATACACTTCTGTTTCTTAGTCAGACGTTTGTGATGAGTGCCACTTCTAAAATATAGTTTTACAGCTGGTCCAGCTGTTTTGTTTTCATCAAATCCTTTGATGTTCTTTACCTTTTGCTCCTCCAAAGGAATTTTATTTCTTTTTTTAGCTTTGTAAAATACTTTTTTGATAATTTGATAGTTTAAGATTACAATGGAAAAGTAATTCAATTTAGGGAGAATTGTCAGATTACCCATGAGTAATTGAACTATGGGAGACTAAATGTGGAATAAAGCATGCAATTTTCATTTTTTGTGTGTTTTTTATGTGATTTTTTTTCAACATGGAAATATATTTTTCATAATTTGCTTTTATAATCTTATCAGATTACTTGCCTTGTGGAGCATGAATTAAAAGAAGAGGAGAAAAGTTTGGAGCTCAAAATTATACAAAAATTTATGTTGAAAAATAACTTTACATACAATTAGAAAATGCTATTTAGATAATGATAGCACTTACCTATTAAAGTTTTTGAACTGTAACAATTGTAAAATATTCAATGCAATGTTTAGGACATATTAGATTCTTGGACATTATTCTCTGATGTAATTAAATGAGTAGAATTGGTAAAATACAACCAGGGAAGCAAACAATATATTAACTATAATAAAGAGGAAGAAAAGAAAAATATTTTTGTGTCAGGCAACTATGGGTCAGAGAAACAAGGTAGAGAGCATAGACTCCTAGGTCTCTAAATAAAGAGTCTAATATTTAAGATAACTTTGAAGATTTCTTCTTTCAAATAAAATTTATATTGCAAGAATTTAGCAAAACAATAATGTTTTATACGGGATAGAATCTGTTGATGTAGTGCTATTTGAAGTAAGATGATAAAAATTGATTAGAAATAACCTATGAGGGGGTGGCTAGGTGACACAGTGGATGGAGCACTGGCCCTGGAGTCAGGAGTACCTGAGTTCAAATGCAGCCTCAGACACTTACTCATTACCTAGTTGTGTGGCCTTGGGCAAGACACTTAACCCCATTTACCTTGCAAAAAACCTAAAAAAAAAGAAAAGAAATAACTCATGAGAGTCACCTTGAAATTAAACCCAGTGGGCACATATTAAAGAAAAAAAATTAATGTATGTCTATGAAAATAAAACTGACATTTTTGCTAATAATGGATTAAACTTTCATGGTATCACAACAAAATTATGTCATTTAAAAAACAAAACATTTAAAAGACTTTAAATTCTGGTTGCCCCTGTTTTCTGCTAGTGTATGTCATATTATTTTTAAAACAGTGTCTGATGTGAATTATTCTTTTCAAGTTTACAAATGAGAAAACACAAAACATAATAAAATAAGGCATAGGAAATTATGGTGGAAAGAAAGGGAAAAAAAGGAAGTAGAGCTTAGATTCAGAAAATCTGCATTAGACTGTTAAGTTTGCTGTCTACTGTGTTTTTGACCTTCGACAAATTATTCAACTTACCTATACCTTGTTCTCCTTGCTTTCCTTGTCCAGACTGTTAGACTAGATCATTGTTGAGATTCATTCCAGTTTGCAATCTTATGAACACATCAATTTATATGAATATTGCTAACTCAAGTTATTTCTCTATTTGTCTACTAATTCAAATGAGATTCTTAAATTCTAATTACTTTTATAGTCCTTTCATATCCCATATGTGACAAAAATCATAGCAGTAATAAGTTTACAAATGGTGAAAACTCCAAAATATTTTCTATTATTTCCTACTTAAATGAAATATTTTGCAAATATACATATATTAGATTATATAATATATATTATATTGATACAAATTAAATATGAATAAATATCTGTTTACCCACATATATAGCACATATATATTTTATATGATATATAATCTACAATATATAATGTATTGTTAAATAATATAGTACAACTTTATGTAGATAAAATGTAATTAATTATAAACTATGAATATATGGAAGTTAAGAAAAGAAGGTTCATTCCAGAGTTGATCATTTTTCTATGGTAGCCACATTTTTTTTTCCTTGGTGCAAATTATTTCTCTAAAGACTACACAATTCATCTATTTATCTAAATCTTTTGCCTCCTTTCCACTGTAGTTACTCTTATTGTGGGTAATCAGGATCTTCATAAAGAATGTAGATGACATTTTCATAGACAGTCTGAACATCTTCTGTAGACATCAATGTCACTCACTGCGTCTCTGGATCATCTGTCCCAAAATAGACTTTAATGACTTTGGAAGAGAAAGTGCGGTTGATAATTTTGCTCAACTCTGCCTAATTTAAATCCAATTTAGGCACAAGTTATTACATCCCCCAGACAACAAACTTACTTTCTATATTTTTGTTTTCATGCTGTCTCCCTCATTGGATTGTAATCACCTTGAGATCAGGTGAATGTCATCTCTTTTTGTATCCCTAACATTTATTATAGTGTCTAGGTGCTTAGGAAATGTTTATCATTGATTAATTTTTGTCCCTAAATTATGCTAACAATAACACATTTTCCTTCTCTGGATTAGTATACATATTGTCTCACATCTAGACTTCCAGTTCTTTCTGCCTTCTTTTCCTTCCCTTCCTTAACAAGACCTTAACATCCTTGAGGGACATACTAAGGGAAGGTTTGTGAAAATGTGTGCTTTCATTATGAAATTAAAGATCTAACTCTCTACCAGTTTGTTTTCTCTCTTGCTTTTCTATTAAAATGTTATCTAGATATATTCATGTATATGTACATAACAATGTAAGCTAGTCTTCATATAAAATACTCTAAACTTTAAAAGGGTGTTGTAGATAATATTTTATTTGATCCTCCAAACAACTCTGGAAGTTCAGGGCTATTTATTTTATAGGACAATTCATTTTAAAAATGAAGAGACTGAGGAAAATCCTGTTTGCTGGCTTTCATTAGGCATACATCTGGTTTATTTCTGAGGTTTTTCCTAACTCCAAATCAAAATATTTATCAACTCTGTCACCTCTGCCTATAAATGTAAATGTGTATATGAGAGTGTATACACACATGTGTGTATGTGTGTGCATCTAAGGGATGTCTACTAACATGGTATTTTCCACTCTCATAAGCCTTGATAGACTCTTAAAGAACAGGTATTTTTTGGAGAAATATATTTACTTTGCTAATTTTGAGAGTATATTACTGGTTCAACTAAGATGACATCATCTCAAGACATGAGTTTGTGTAGCACCATGAAGAAACAAGAGATTGTTATATCTTGAAGTCCAGTCATTTAAATCCAAGCACCTCTGGTTGCAATTTATTCATCAAGTTAAACAATAATAACAACAAACAAACAAACCATGCAGCCTACCATGTCTATAGGAAGCTTTAATCAACTGGGAATGAGTTGAGTGGAGAGAGCGAGAAAGGACTACCTTTGTAAAAAAGAATAAAATGTAGTATATAGAAATAAAGCATATTGTCATTGCCTTTCATTAAAGCCTCATCAGCAGACCAAAAAACAAGATATACTCAGTAATTCCCATCTGGAGAGTTACCTCATTTTCCCTCCAAATCCATTTAGTTTCATGATGTATTTAACTATTTAATTCTGGAAGAGGGGAAAAAAAGTAACAACTTTTTTTTTATAACTTGGAGAAACTGAATTGTTTACATTTCAAATTAATTTTAGAAGACAAGTAGAAATTATTTTATTTTAAAAAACTAAAACATTCTACAAATATTGTGGAATTTGTGCTTGTCTAACAAGTAGCAATGATTAAACAAGTTAATGAATAGCTATTAGAGAAATACTTTTTTCTTCAGTTTCACATAATATCTAGGTTCTTAGAAATTTTGTTCTGTTTTAGGAAAATTTTTTTAAAATGGGCTCAAGTCTTAACTTTGATATCTCATGTCGCTTTGGTCAAATTCCTATAATAATTTAACTGTAACACAAATACCAAGCCTATTTGCAACTAACTAATACCTATAATCATTCAAGTTTTATTAAAAGAAAGTTTTACATACCTACAATGACCCTTATAAACACCTTTAAATAATGATTCTTAACAAAATCCAGAGTGTCAGAACTCACAAAAAGATGGAGTGAAACAATTTTCTAGTCCAAGACAATTTAGAGAGTCTGAAGGAAGCAAGCAGGCCTAGGGAACATGTTATCAGCAGCAGCACCAGTTTCATCCAGAGATCTCAGGCCACAGATCGTAAGTAAGATTATAGAGGTCTCTGAGGCTGGAATCTATTGCCTTGCACATTCCAGGATATGGATTCCAGTCTTCAGTGGCAGTCAAAGGGAGAGGAGGAGAACTACTACACCAGAGTTTGCTATCAGAAGGGAACAGGGCAGTCACAGTTTCAGAGCAGCAAAGACTAGAACACAGACCAGAACAGAGCCCAGGAGAATAGATCTCTTTAGTTCATACCACCTTGAAAGAACTGAAAATTTTCAGGAATCTAAAAGTATCTCTGGAAACAAATTCATAATGTCCCTGAAGTTTGGGACAGTATGCCCACCACCCTGGAAGCAGAATACTACCATAAAGAATAAAAATCAAGTCATAAGTTGGGAAAATGAAGAAATAACAAAAAATATTAGAACATAAATAATATGACAAGGAAGATGAAAATACACAGTCAGAAAAAAAGGTAACAAAGTCAAAGCTCCTGCATCCAAAGTGTGCAAGAGAAATATGAACTGATCTCTGGTCATGAAAGAACTCAAAAAGAGTTTTCAAAATGAAGTAAGAGACGCAGAGGAAAAATTGAGAAGTGAAATGAAAGGGATGTAAGAAAATCATGAAAAATGCTTCAAAAATTGTGTTAAGGAGTTAAAAAGCATCAATAAAGTACAACCTTAAAAAAACAGAGTAGGTCAAATAGACAAGTACAAAAAAGACAATGAGGAGAATACCCTAAAAAAAGTGAAATTGACCAATGGATAAGGAGGCACAAAAGCTCATGATAAAAATGATTTCATAAAAATTAGAATTGAACAAATGAAAGCTAATGACTTAATGTGAAATCAAGAAACAATAAGAAACATAGAAATGGATGGGAAAAGAGAACACAATGTGAAATATGTCATTTAAAAAAAGCTGGATTTTAAAGAAACAAAACCAATACAAGCAAAATTAGAAGGAAAGTAGGAAGATGGGAAACAACTTTTACTGCCAAATATTGCTGATAAAAATGTTATTTCTCAAATGAATAGAGAGAAATTTAGAAAAACGTAAGTCATTCTTCAATTGAAAAGGGTCAAAGGAGATGTATAGTTATATTTCAGATGAAGAAATTAGAACTATCTATAGCCATATTAAAAAATGTTCTGTCACTATTAGAGAAAAACTAATTAAAGCAATTATGAGGTGCCTTTCCCCACCTATCAAATTGATTAGTATTATAGCAAAATAAGATGATAAATTCTGGAGAGAATGTGGGAAAACTGGGACAAAGATGCACAGTTGGTGAATTCTGAACTGATCCTTCTGGGAAGCAATATGTAACTATGCCTAACCTTTGATCCAGCAAAACTAATATTGATTAGCTCTATATCCCAAACAAATAACTGAAGGGGGAAAAAAGAAGAAAACACACGTATAAGAATAATAATAGCAGTTCTTTTTATGTTTTCAAATAATTAGAAATTGTGGGGATGGACTTCCGGGCCAAGATGGTGGAGAGAAGACAGGCACTATTCTAAATGTTCCTGGTTCCCCCCTCAAAAATAAAATGAAAGAAACATCTTAACAGAAAATCAATCAACAAAACTCAGAAAAAAGAAGCTAGGAGAAGAACACCTACCAACAAGGTTTGTCTCAAGGGACAATGCATGAACCAGGAATGGAGAAGAGAGGCCAAGTGCAGGGACAGAAGCAGGGTGAAGCCAGAGGACCAATCTTAGGTGCAGAGGCTTTGGTGAGTGGCAGGTCCCAGGAACAACTTTAGCCAGGAAATCTTTGGCTGGTGGGGAGAGGAGTTCTGGTGAGCTCCAGTTGATTGGAGCGTGACTTCCACCACAAAGAGTTGTAGAATACACATGGAAATTGACCAGCTGGGAGCAGAACTTGAGCTCCATACTTTTAGTGGAGCATTCTTCTCAGATCAAATGGCAACCAGCCACTACACCCTCAGGCTCAGGAGTGGGCAACAGAGTTCAGTCAGCTGAAATGGAAATTAACTACCTCCCCCAGGGTTCAGCCCATTGTTCAAGGACAATTCAGATGCTACTGTCATTCCTCATGCCTTCCAGGGATAGGGAGAGAGCCCCAAACACTCCAGAGAAGGCAACCAGGATCACATACTGGCTGGCCCACTTGGAATTACTAAACCAAGTGAACAAAGCCTTAAGGGATTTCAAAAGCAAACCTCTGAGAGACAGCTCCTTCCCCCCCAACACAAGATTCTAGGAAAATGATGAAAGGCCATCAAAAAGAGGGACACATGGAAAAATACTTAGAAGGAACAGAATGTAAACCAGAGAGATCTAGCACTTAAGAGATGAGTATGAATTGGTCTGCAGGCCAGAAAGACTTCCTGAAGGAAATCAGGAAGTAATTTAAAAATCAATTTAGAAAAATTGCGAAAAGAAACTGAAGAGAAAATTAGAACAAATTAACATCTTGCCACAAGAAAACAAATCCTTGGAAAATACAATTGGACAAATAAATAAAGAAAATAATTCTCTCAAACCTACATTTAGGCAAATGGAAAACTCCTTCAAAAATAGAAGTGACCAATTGAGAAAGGAGTTGCAAAAGGTAAATGAAGAAAATTCTTCTCTAAAAAAAGAATGGAATCTGTGGAAACTAATGACTTTATGAGACAAGATTCTGATAAACAAAAACAAAATAGAAAAAATAGAAGAAAATGTAAAATGCCTCATCAGCAAAACCACTGAACTGAATAATAGACCGAAGAGGAACAACCTGAGAATTATACATCTTCCTGAAAACATTGAAGAGAAAAGCAAAGCCTGGATATAATATTACAAGATTTAGTGAAGGAAAACTGACCTGATATCATGGAACCAGAGGGCAAAATTGTTATTGAAAGAATACAATGATCCCCTCTGGAAAGAAATCCTAAAAATGAAAATACCAATGAATGTTTGGACAAATTCCAGAACTATCAGATAAAAGAGAAAATCCTGTAGGCATCCAGAAAGAAAAAGAAAAAAAAAATTAAATATTAAGAAGTCACAGTAATGATTATGCAGAGCCAGGCTGCATCAATATTAAGGAATGGAAGAGCCTGGAATGAGCTATTCTGAAGAGTATGGGCATTGGGAATGCAGCCAAGAATCCACTATCCAGCAAAGCTGAGCCTTCACTTCCAGTGGAAAAATGGTCATTTAAAAAAATTTATAACATTTCATTTGCTTTCCAATTACATACAATAGTAAAATGTACCCATAATTTTTAGCAAGGCTCTGAATTTTACAATTTTTCCAACCTCCTCCCTTGCCTCACCCCCAGAAGGTTATCTGACAGTCTCTACATTGTTTCCATCCCATACAATGATGTAAATTGAATGTTATAACAGTAAAGATAAGAATAAACATAATCACCCCCCCCAAGGAAATAGGAAAACTCAAGGAGAGAGAGAGAGAGAGAGAGAGAGAGAGAGAGAGAGAGAGAGACAGAGACAGAGACAGAGACAGAGACAGAGAGATGGAGAGAGAGAGATTGAGAGAGAGAGAGAGAGAGAGAGAGAGAAAGAAAGAAAAGATGTACTTCAGTCTGTGTTCAGATTTCAATGGCTCTGTTTCTGGGGTGACCTGCTTTCTTTATCATAAGTCCTCCAGAGAAGTTGTTTCAATATTTTTCCCAGTTGCTATTACTAGTTTTAACTCCACTCAATTTCTCCCTACTCTCATTTATTCTATTCTCTCTCTCTCCTTTCACCTTGGCCCTGTCCAAAATTGTCTTGCATCTGAGAACCCTTTCCCTCACTCTTCCCTCTCTTCTATCACTTATTCTCCCCCCTTCCTCCACCCATTCCCTCTCATCCCATCCCTTTCCTCCTATCCTTCTGCAGGGCAAGATAGATTTCCTCACCCTATTAAGTGTGTGTATCATTTCCTCCCTTAGTCATTTCCAATGAGAATGAAGGTTCACTCATTTCCCCTTGCCTTCCCCCCATCCACTCCATTGAAAAAGCTTTTTCTTCACTTTTATGTGAAATCTCTCAGCTGCTTCATCTCCTTTTCATTCCTAACAGTACTTTCACCCATCACCAATTGACTCCATCCCTTTACCATATGATACCATGATATGCTGCTCCTTCCTATGGCCTTTCTATATAAGCTCCTTCTAACAGCTCATATTAATGTGAAAGTTCATATGAGTTAACAATATCTTCTTCCTGTGCAGGAATACAAACAGTTCAACATCAGCAAGTTCCTCATAGTTAGTCCCTCTCTTCCACTCCTTCTATGGTTCACCAGAATCCTGTACTTGGAGATCAAACTTTCTGTTCAGCTCTAGTTGTCTCAATAGTAAAGTTTGAAAGTCCCCTGTTTCATTGCAAGTCCATCTTCTTCCCTGAAAGAGGATATTCAATTTTGCTGGGTAGTTGATTCTCAGTTGTAAACCAAGATATTTTGCCTTCTGGAATATCATATTCCAGTTCCAATGAGTCCTAAATGTAGATGCTTCCAGATACTGTGTAATCCTGACCATGGAGGCTAGGTAGTTGAATTGTCTGTTTCTGGAAGATTTTAAAATTTTCTCTTTGATTTGCGAGTTTTGGAATTTGGCTACAATAGTCCTGGAAGTTTTTTTTGGGGGGGGAGATCCTTTTCAGGGGGTGACTGGTGAATTCTTTCAATTCCTATTTTACCCTCAGCTTTTAGGATCTCAGGGCAATTTTGCTGTATTATTTCTTGAAAAATGAAGTCCAGGCTCTTCTCCTGGTCATGACTTTCAGATAGTTCAATAATTTTTAAATTATTTATTCTGGATCTGTTTTCAAGGTCAGTTGTTTTTCCAATGAGATAGTTCACATTTTCTTCTAATTTTTGGCTTTTTTTGGAAGAGTTTTATTTCTTCCTGATTTCTTGTAAAGTTATCAGCTTCCTTTAGTTCCATTTTGCATTTGAATTTGTTATTTTCTTCAGAGAGCTTTTTAACTCCATTTCCAGCAGGCCAATTCTGCTTTTTAAGGCATTCTTCTCTGAATTTGCCTTTTGTTTTGCTTTTTCCATTAGGTCTTAAACTGGTTTTTTAACATATTATTTTCTTCACTATTTTTTTTGCATATCTTTCACCAAGGTTTTGAATGCTTTTCATGATTTTTCTGCATTGCTTTCATTTCTCCTCCCAATTTTTCCTCCACCTCCTTTAATTGTTTTTCTAAATTTTTTCAAGCTCATCCATAGTCTGAGCCCATTTTCTATTTCTCTTGGAGATTTTGGATACAGAAGCTTCAATTTTATCATCATCTGAGTATGTATTTTGATTGTCCATGGGACTAAAGTAATTCTCTATGATCAGATTGTCCTTTTTCTGTTGTTCACTCATTTCCTCTGTTCAAGACTAATTATAGCACATCCAATTCTTTTGTGTTGTTTTTTTGGGGGAGGCACACCTTTTAGCCCTGGGGCTATAAGGAGGGATCCAGCTATCTTAGTATGGAAGCCCAAACTGCAATATATGAGTGTAGGCAAACAGCAGAGTCCCACCCCAGGGAGAGCAGAAAAATCTCTGCAGACTTCCTTTACCATCTCTGGGGATTCAGGCTGCTTTCTTCAGATTCCTGCTGCAGATTCTGCAGCTGGGACTCCTCACTCTACACTCACCCAGGTGCAGCAGAATTTTCTCTTAATGTCCTTCAAGCTGTTGCTTGTGATCTTGGAGCTGCATTGGACTAGGCTATGCTGGGCTGGGCTGTGCCTGTGGCTTTTTTCCCAACCCCCAGTCCTAGTGAAGCATACCATTCACGTGGAAGTTCCATGTTATCTAGTACTGGAAAAAAATGCATCACTCTGTCTTTCTGTGGGATCTGCACTCCTAAATTTTGGCTAGAGGCATCCTTTGTTCTTTCAGGGTTGGGGGTTGGGTTGGATTTCTCAGCAAATGCTGCCTTCATAGTTCCATATAGGCTCTTCCCCCTAAAAAATGGACATTTAAATAAATGGGAAACTTCCAACATTTCCTGGTGAAAAGACCAGAGCTAAATTGCAAATTTGTCCATAAAACAGAAGGCTCAAGAGACACAAAAAGGTTAAAAAAGAGAAAGGGTAAAGAAAATAAAAAGCTACTATCCAGTAAGATGCAATGAGTTATATCCCCAGCTGGGAGAAAGATTCTCATAACTGTTGAGAATTTTAAATCTTTTAGAGAGAATATACTTAGTCAGAAGTGATGGACACATGACTTTTCTGTTACTCCCATAGAAAAATTTAAAAACAATACCTACTTAAAAAGGTGGACAGTAAGGAGACAAGATTGTGGAGACTGAATAGGGGTAAATCTCATTAAATTAAGAGGTCAAAAAGACCTTTTGTAATAGAGGGGAAGAGGGGAAGAGGCGAGAGCCTCATAAATCTTCCTTTCATCTGATGTGGCTTAAAGTTACACCCACTCAGTTAAGTTAAGAAACTTATCCTACCTTTCCAGTATTAAATGGGGGGAAGGGGAGGGGTCAGGAAGGGGGAGAAAAAGGGTAGCAAACAGAGAAAGGGGAAAGAAAGGGGTAGGGAGTTGATATAGGAGGGCCAACCCACTGAAGGTGGTGGTACTCAGAAATATAATACTGGGGAATATGGAAAAGGAGAAAAAAGGGAAAAAATACAAACAGAGGGAAGATAGTATGGAAGGCAATGATGAGTAATTATGACTTTGAATGGAACTAGGATAAATTCTTCCTTAAAGCATAAATAAATAGAAGATTGGATTAAAAACTAGAATCTTGCAATATGCTGCTTACAAGAAATTCATTTGAAGCAGAGAGATACATCAACTGAAATGAAAAAGGCATGGGTAGCAATCTTTCTCTCAGACAAAGCAGCTTCAAAAATAAATATCATTAAAAGTGATAAGGAAGGAAACTATATTCTCTTAAAAGGTACCATAGACAATAAAGCAATGGTATAGCATCCAAATTCATAGAGGAGAAGCTGAAAGAACTACAGGAAGACACAGACAGCAAAACTCTAGTGGGAGACTTCAACCTTCTGCTCTCATATTTAGATAAGGCTAAGCACAGCATAAAGAAGGAAGTTAAAGAGGTAAATAGATTTTTAGAAAACCTATATATGAAAGACCTATGGAGGAAATTGACTGGGGATAGAAAGTAATAACTTTTTTTCTGCAGTGCATGGCATTTACACAAAAATTTACCAAGTACAAGGACATAAATACATAATGATCAATTGCAGAAAGGCAGAAATAGTTAATTACTTATTACTTAATTATTATAATATCATTTTGCAATAACAATCATATGCAATAATGTGCTAAGGACAAGTTTTGAACCAAACTAATTGAAAACTAAATAATTTCATTTTAAATAATGAATAGATCAAACACCAAATTATAGAAAGAATTAATTATTTCATCCATGATAATGACAATAATGAAACAACATAAGAAAAACCTATAGCATTCACTCAAGTCAGCTGTCAGGGGATATTTTACATATCTTTAAATGCTTACACGAATAAATTAGAAAAAAGAGGAAATCAATGAACTAAATATGACAATAAAAATTTAGAGGAAGAACAAATTTAAAACTCCAATTAAATGCCAAATAAGAAAATCTAAAAATTAAAGGAGAAATTAATATATTGAAGACAAGAAAACTATTGAACCGATAAATAAAACCAGGATTTGGTTTTATGAAAAATCAATAAAATTGATAAAATTCAGTTCAATTTGAATTGAAAAAAGAAGAAAACCAAACTGTTAGTATCACAAATGAAAAAGGTGAACTCACCACCAATAAGGAGGAAATTAAAGTAATAATTCAAAATGATTTTATCCAACTCTATGACAATAAATTTAGCAATCTTTATGAAATGGACAAATATTTTAAAAGTATAAGTTGCCCAGGTTAAATCAATGGGAAATTAATTACCAAAATAACCCTATCTCAGAAAAAGAAATTCAACAAGCCATTCTTGAACTCCCTAAAAAAAAATCTCCAGGGCCAAATGGATTCACAAGTGAATTCTATCAAACATTTAAGGAGCAATTGATTCCAATTCTAATTAAAATCTTTGTAAAAATAAGTGAAGACAGAATTCTGCCTAACTCTTTCTATGACACCAATAGAGTTCTGATACCTAAACCGGGAAGAGTTATAACAGAGAAAGAAAATTATAGACCTATCTCCCTGATGAATATAGATTCAAAAATCTTAAATAAAATCTTAGCAAAACAATTATGACAAGTTATCACTAGGATTTTGAATTATTTTATTATTTACAATATTTACAGTATTATTACATCATAATTTTATATTATGACCAAGTAAGATTTATCCCAGTAATGCAGGGTCGGTTCAATATTAGGAAAACTGTTAGTATGATTACTTATATCAATAACAAAATTATCAGAAATCATATAATTAAATCAATAGATACCAAAAAAAGCTTTTCACAAAATACAACACCCATCCCTCCTAAAATTATTAGCGAATGTAGAAATAAATGAATTGATCCTTTGAGTAAAAAGCAGTATTTATCTGAAACCATCAAGTGGCATTACATACTACAGGGATAGACTAGAGGCATTCCCAGTAAGATCAGGAGTGAAATAAGGATGCCCATTATCACCACTTCTAGTCAATATTGTATTAGTAATGTTAGCCTCAACAAGAACAGAAGAAACTGAATGAGTTAGAATTGGGAAGGAAGAGATAATACTCTCATTCTTTGCAGATGACGTGATGGTATAACTAATGAATCCCAAAAAGTCATGTAAAAAACTACTAGAAACAATTATTAACTTTTAGCAAAGTTACAGGATATAAAATAAAGTTTCATAAATCCTCAACTTTTCTATATATGACTACAAGATGTACAGCAGATAGAGCTAGAAATAGAACCAATTCAAATTAACCTCAGACAATATAAAATACCTGTGAATCTACCTGCAAGACAGACTCAAAAAGATCTTGAAAGCAATTACAAAACACTTTTCACACAAATAAAATCAGATTTAAATAACTGGGCAAACATCAACTGCTCATGGATAGGTTGGGCTAATATCATAAAATGACAATTCTGCCAAAACTAAACTACTTGTGTAGTGCCCTGCCAACCAAAATTCCATAAACTTTCTTTAATGAGTTAGAATAAAAATTCTCAGTAAATGCATATATATATACATATATATATATATACATATATATATATACATATATATGTATAAAAAATTAAAAAGTGAAGTATTTCCATGGATTCAAAGAAAAAATGTACAAATTAAAGTGGCTTTGCCTTACCATATCTAAAATTATGTTATAAATCATCAGTCATCAAAATTGTCTGATAATGGCTAAGAAATTGAGAGGTGTATCAGTGGAATAGACTAGGTGCAATAGCAGGAAGTGATTATAGTAATCTGCTCTTTGATAAATCCAATGATTCTCTCTCTTCAATGAAAACTGTTGGGAAAATTTGAAGGTAATATGAAAGAAACTTAAATTATATGAACACCTCACACCCTATTCCAGGATAAGACCCAAATGTTTACAGGATTTAGACAAGAAAATATTATAAGCAAACTAGATGTTCAAGGTGTAGTTTACCTGCCAGATCAACAGAAAGGAAAGCAGTTTATGACTAAAGAAGATAACATCATTAAATGCAAACTAGATAATTTTGATTACTTTAAATTAAAAATCCTTTTGCACAGACAAAACCACTGTATGCAAGATCAAAAGAAATGTAGTAAACTGGAAACAATCTTTACAGCTAATATTTCTGACAAAGGACTCATTTCTAAAGTATACAGGAAACTGAGCCAATTTTTTAAAAGAGCAAGCCATTCCCCACTTGAAAAATTGTCAAAGGATATGCAAAGGCAATTTACAGTTGAGGAAATTAAAGAAATCCATAATCATTTGAAAAATTGCTCTAAATCATTGCTTATTAGAGAAATGCAAGTTAAAGATCCCTGAGGTACCACCTCACACCTCTCAGAGTGGCCAATATGATCTGAAAGGACCATGATCGATGTTGGAAAGGATGTGGGAAATCTTGGACACTAATGCATTGTTTGTGGAGCTGTGAACACATCCAACCTTTCAGGAGAGCAATTTGGAACTATGCCCAATGGACAACAAAAATGTGCATACCCTTTGATCCAGCAATACCACTCCTGGGTCTATACACTAATGAGATTTTGAAAAAAGGTACTCATACTTGTACAAAAATATTCATAGCAGCCCTGCTTGTGGTGGCAAATATTTGCAAATCAAGTAAATCCCCTTCAATTGGGGAGTGGCTTAACAAACATGGCAAAAAGTCATTGAACAATGTTGTTCTATTAGAAAGCAGGAGTACTGGGAATTCAAGGAAGCATGGAAGGATCTGCATGAGCTGACGCTAAGAGATTTGAGCAGAATCAGAAAAACATTGTGCACACAAACAGCAACATGGTGGTGATGATCAGACTTGATGGACTTGCTCATTCTCTCAGAGCAACAATCAAGGTCAATTTTGAGTTATCTGCAATAGAGAACACTATATGTATCCAGACAAAGAATTGTGGAGTTTTAACAAAGACAAAACACCATTACCTTTAATTTAGGGGAAAAAAATACTCTCATTATGTAATTTTGCTATCTTATATTTTATTTTTCTTCCTTAAGGATATGATTTCTCTCTCATCATATTGAACTTAAATAAATGCTTACCATTAAAATAATGCAAAGACTAAAAGATTGCCTTCTGTGGAGTGTGGGGGGAGGGAAGCAACATTAGGCAAAAACTTGTAAAACTGAAATAAAATTTTCTTTAAAAATATAAAAATAGTTATATTGGACTGGGAAAAATGTATCACTCAATCTTTTTGTGGGTTCTGCCCATCTAAATTTTGGCTAGAGCCATCCTTAGTTTTTTTAGGGTTTTACAGGGTAGGAGGCTAGTGCTGTGGATATCTACATATCAAAGCACAGGCTTAGAGAGCATAACACCTTGGAGGAATAAAGGTCCCAGTGGGGTGTCCCCTAAAAAAAAAAACCCAAATCATTGGAAATGCTGTAATTTAGTCTTGGGCTGAGGAAATGAGTAAACAACAGATAAAGAAGAATCTGACCATATAGAATTACTTTAGTCTAATGGAAGATCAAATCACATACTCAGATGACAACAAAATCGAGACTTCCATATCCAAAACCTACAAGAGAAAGTGAAAATGGGCTCAGACTATGGATGAGTTCAAAAACGACTTTGAAATACAATTAAAGAAGGTGGAAGAAAAATAGGGAGGAGAAATGAGAGCAATGCAGGAAAATTATGACAACCAAATCAAAAGCTTGATGAAAGAAATACAAAAAAATACTGAAGAAAAGAATATGTTAAAAACCAGTTTAGGCCTAATGGGAAAAAAGCAAAACAAAAGGCAAATGAGAAGAATGCCTTAAAAAGCACAATTGGCCTGCTGGAAATGGAGATAAAAAAGCTCTCTGAAGAAAATAACTCCTTCAAATGCAAAATGGAACTAAAGGAAGCTGATAACTTTCCAAGAAATCAGGGAGAAATAAAACATTTCCAAAAAAGCCAAAAATTAGAAGAAAATGTGAAATATCTCACTGGAAAAACAACTGACCTTGAAAACATATCCAGAATAAATAATTTAAAATTTTTTGGACTATCTGAAAGCCACAACCAGGAGAAGAGCATAGACTTCATTTTTCAAGAAATAATACAACAAAATATCCCTGAGATCCTAGAAGCTGAGGGTAAAATAGAAATTGAAAGAATTCACCAGTCACCCCCTGAAAAGGATCCCCCCAAAAAGCCTTCCAGGAATATCATAGCTAAATTCCAAAACTCCCAAAACAAAGAGAAAATTTTGAAATCTTCCAGAAACAGACAATTCTACCACTAAGGCTCCATGGTCAGCATTACAAAGGATCTTGTGGTATCTACATTAAGGGCTCTCAGGGATTTGATTATGATATTCCAGAAGGCAAAGGATCTTGGTTTACAACTGAGAATCAACTACCCAGCAAAAGTGAACATCCTCTTTCAGGGGAAAAGATGGACTTGCAATGAAACAAGGAACTTTCAAACTTTCCTATTGAGATGACCTGAGCTGAACAAGAAATTTGATCTCCAAGTATAGGACTCTGTTGTACCATAGAGGGAGTCAAAGAGAGGGACTAACTATGAGGAACTTGATGATGTTGAACTGTTTGTATTCCTGCATGGGAAGAAGATATTGATAACTCACATGAACTTTCTCATTTATAGGAATTGTTAGAAGGAGCATATATAGACAGGACATAGGAACAAATGAAATATAATGGTATCATGGGGTAAAGGGATGGAGTCAATGGGTGATGGGTGAAAGTACTGTTAGGAATGAAAAGGAGATGAAGCAGCTGAGAGATTTCACATAAGAGTTGAGAAAAAGTATTTTTAATGGAGTGGAGGTGGGGAATGCATGGGGGAATAATTGATCCTTCATTTTGTCAGAAATGGCTCAGGGAAGAAATGATATACACACTTATTAGGGTGAGGAAATCTGTCTTGCCATGTAGAAGGAAGGGAGGAAAGGGATGGGATGGGTGTAATGGAGGGAGGGAAGGGGGGAATAGGTGATAGAAGAGGGAAAATTCAGGGAGAAGGTACTCAGATGCAATGCATGTTTGGACAGGGCCAGGATGAAAGGAGAGAGAAAGAGTAGAATTAATGAAAGTGGGGAGAAATAGAGTGGAGGTACAGCTAGTAATAGTAACTGAGGGAAAAATATTGAAGCAACTTCTCTGGTAGACTTATGATAAAGAAAGCAACTCACACCAGAGACAGAGACATTGAAATCTGATCACAGACTCAAGTACAATCTCTCTCTCTCTCTCTCTCTCTCTCTCTCTCTCTCTCTCGCTCGCTCGCTCTCGCTCTCTCTCTCTCTCTCTCTCTCTCTCTCTCACACACACACACACACACACACATTCTTGAGGTTTCTCATCTTTTTGGTGGGGAGAGGGGGTTTATGTTTATTCTTATCTTTACTGCTTTAGTATGCAATTTACATCAATGTATGGTATGGAAACAATGTAGAGACTGTCAGACAGCCTTCTGGGGGAGGAAGGGAGGAGGGGGCGAATTGTAGAATTCAGAACCTTGCAAAAATGATGGGTATATAGTACTATCTTATATAATTGGAAAACAAATAAAATGTTAAAATGTTAAAATAAAATAAAATAAAAATAAGTAAAATAATAAGAAAAAATAAATTGTAGGAATGGCCATCAGTTGAGGAATGACTAAACAGGCTGTGGCATGTCTTCAATGCAACATTGCATTACAATGTAGTATCCTTATACAAAAGGATGATCAGATTGATTTAAAAAAAATCCTGGAGTTATGTGAAGTGATGTTTAATGAAGTGAGCAGACACAGAGAAGATTATACAACTTAATAGTAATATTGTATGATTAACAATTATAATAAATCTAGTTCTTCTCAGCAACACAGCAACACAGTGGTCAATAGCAATTCTAATTGACCCATAATGAAAAATGCGATCCTCATTCAGAAAAAATATTTATGGACTTTAAATGCAGATAGAAGCATAGTATTTTCTTCTTTTTAAATTAGTATTTTACTTTTTCCTAATCATAATTTTTCTCTTTTTTTTCTGTTTCTTTTTTCACAGCATAACTAATATGGAAATTTGTAACACAATTGTAATTTTATAACCTAAATCAGATTACTTGCTATCCAAGGGTGGGAGAAAGAAAACTTTCCAAAAATGAATACTGAAAAATTTTGTTTACATAAAATTAGAATAATAGGACAGAAAGGAAAGAAAGAGGAGAAGACCTGACAAGAACTGATTTGGCATATAGAGCCAGTAGAAAATTAAAAAAAAAAATTGGATGGGGGTGGCTAGGTGGCATAGTGGATAAAGTACCGGCCTTGGAGTCAGGAGTAACTGGGTTCAAATATGGTCTCAGACACTTAATAATTACCTAGCTGTGTGGCCTTGGGTAATCCACTTAACCCCATTTGCCTTGCAAAAATCCTAAAAAAACAAAACAAAACAAAAAAGAAAAACAAAAAAGTTATTGGATGGCTAGGTGATACTCCAGGACTGGTGCTCTATCTACTGAGCAACCTAGCCACCCCAAGCAGCAAATACTTCAAGGCACTAGAAAGAAACAAGACAAGCATTGTGGAGTTACAGTCAGGATAATAAAAGAGTTAGCAGATTCTACATTAAAGATCAGAGGTCTTAAAATAAGGTATTCTGGATCTCATTGCATTTAAAATTTTTTGCAGCATTTTTAATTGAGCATAGTCTTTTAGGGAAGAAGATAAGACATTCAGCTAAGGTTTTCAAACTTCATTGATAAAAAACAGTTGAACAGAAAATTTGACTTTAAATACAAGCCTGAAGAAAATCATAATAAAATAGTTTTGAGATCAATTAAATTGAATCTTGGCAATTTGTTCTTGAACCTGTTCATTTTCTTTTGCTTCAGTGCTGAAGGAAGAGTTTGAAATATATTTGTCCTATCCATATTCAATTATTGCCTTCCCACCCCTTTAGTACATCACTGTTTTTCTCTTTCTCTCTCTCTCTGACTCTGTCTGAGTCAATCTCCATTTCTTTTCTTTTTCTCCTGCACCTTCTCATCAATATCTCAATAATTTATTCTTCCAGTTTTAACTCAAATATTAGTGTAGAGGCTTCAGTTATTTTCTTTTTGCCATTGTCCTGGAGGGCTCCCTAGAAACAGTGCCACTAAGAGATTCATGTGAATGTAAAAGCTATATCTAGCAATAGAAGCAATAGAAAATTCATGAACAAAGAAGTCATATCACTTAGATAATCTCATGCAACTCAAGGCATAGTCACTTGCATTGCTTATTAAGTACCTATATTTATAGAATTTGAACTAAATTTGGACAATGTGCTGTAGAATTGAACAGAAAGAAAGTTATCTCTACATTTAAAAATTTGTGTAGCATTTTTAATGAGTGCAAGTTGTTCCCTGATGCAAAGATACAACTTTCTAGCATGCAAATCATTCTGATATATAAGGTTGGGAGCTATAAACCATTACAGTCTCTAAAGACTCAAAATTACAATGGAGAGTTTAAGGTGGTTGTAAGAAGCATGCCAGGAATGATGATTTATACATAGAGAATTATATGAAACTTTCTCAAGAAAATGATTTATCAGAAATAAAGATGACCAGCAAAGCATAGAAACTGACCCTCTAAGAAAGTATATTGTTTGCTCATTTTCATATAGGTATTTTTTTGTTGAAACCTGGTGTATTAGGATTATAAACAATCATATTATCCTCACTAAAAGTGATCCATTCTCTGACTTCAAACTGACAACATAAGCCCAAGTCCAAGTGTATAAGCAGTTGGAAAATGATATATAAGGTTGGAAAATGATTAGGCTTGGGGAGAAGTGGTTATTCTCTATAACAATAAACATTCCTGTGATATGTTTTTGGATGTCCAGTTCCTGAGATCCTGAAAAGACCACCTGAAGTAGGTCATAGAACCTGGCACATAACCTCCTTGTTTGGGGGCTGAATTAAACTGGAGGACCAGGGGACATTCTTTGGAGTCTCCCTGTTATGGACACATAGCCCAGTCATTTTCTCTACAAGTCTCTGGTATGTTACTCCTGGGAGTAACAAACTATGTGGGTCCAGATGTTGTGTCAAGGTCACCTGGTTGTGACAGGAGATGACTGGTTATGTATGACTCGTGATTTTGTGACTTGTTATTTTACTGAGACCTTTTCTTTACTGAAACTTATAATTTTAGCCCTACAATAAACTTAATAGTTTTCATAAACTGATCTATTGGTAACTTTCTCTCATTCTTGAAACAAAGCTAAATTAAATATGCAACTACTGGCTGCTTGGTAATACAATTTTGGTGTCACAAAAAGGATTTGAAGAGAAATGCCCTTGTTCTAAAAGAAAGGACCAGTAATGAGGCTGAGAAATGGAAAATTAGAAAATGATGTAGACTTAGAAGAAGAGACTATTAAAAATAATGAGGAAGTTGATTTATAGCCAGTCAGATGGAAAAAGCAGGAAACTCAGGAAGAGCAAAAAGTTTTTCAAGAGCTAGCAGAGGGTTTTACCCAAAAGAATGTATCAGATATATTGCCTAGTTTTACTCAAAGGGTAAGTGAGACTTTAATAACTTGGATGGTACATATATAAACAATGTCCTACTGACACCATGTGATCAAGGGGCAAAAATCCCTGATATAGTTTAAAAGGCTGTATTTAGAAGTTAAAAGAAAAAATAATGAAGACGTCAATTAAACTGTGGTACTGGTACCTACTATTTCCCAATGGAATAATCCTTTTTGGCCTGATTAGAAAACTGATGAGAAGTGGTAATTATAGACAATTAAGTAAAGTAACACCCCTTTTTTCCCCTCTAGACACTGTGAATGTAACAGAGAAAATTCAAACACATTCTAAGATCTGGTAGACTGTTAGGGATTTAGCTAATGCTTTCTTTAACTGAAAAAGGAATTTTGATATCAATTTGGCTTCACATGGAAAGGCAGGCAATATAGGTTTTCTAAATTACCACAAGGATACATACATAGTCTGAGTAATTGTTACACAATAGTAACAAAACATTTGTAGGAGATAGCTATGCCACAGACCCAAGTAATTTGCTACAATGATGCCTTAAGGAGAGTCTCAAGTAAATATGAATACCTATATTCATCAATTGAACAAATGAAGAACAAAGGATGGGAAATTAATCCTTCATAAATTTAGGGACCTCTAAATCTGTAAAATTTGTCGAATACAGTGGAATAAAGGGCAAAGGGAGATCTTCCAAAAAGTGAAACAGAATAACAAGTTTTAGTACTCCTAGCAACAAATAATAGGATTTTTGTTATTGTAGAACACTTAGGATTTAGTATCTTCAGGACATATATTGTTACCTATATATTAAATTGGCAGGAAGAGCTATGAATTCTATTGGGGGTCAATAAATTAAGGCCTTTGAAGATGCTAATACTGCAATACAATTAACTTTAGATGTGTGACCCATGGCCCAGACATGTAGAAATTGGGCATGCTTGAGAGTCTGGTATTGTAAAATAGAAATGGTATATTTGAAACAGAGCAAAAATAAGAAATCTGGAATTTCTGCACCACATGAGAAAGTGATAGAAGTAGAAGTACCTGGTGTGGAAGATATTGGTTTTATACCACCTTTGCCTATAGTTGAGTCTAGTATCCTTGGAATGAGGGATAAAATTTATTAACACGTATTTAGAAAAATTATGCTTGGCTCACTGATGGTATAGCTAAATACATAGGTGTGGTACAGCAAAATATATAGCCTTTTGGAAGACTGTCTCTTTTAATCTCAAAAATGGGACAGACCATAAGGGCAAAACAGGAAGTAGCCAATACACAGAATTAATGACTGTATATCAAGTCATAAAAGAATAGACTAAGGAATATCACTGACTCATGGATTGTAGCCAATGGATCAACTAGATGTCTCAATGGCAAAGACATTATTGACAAACACAAAATAAAGCTTTATGGGGGGAAAACCTTTGTGGGTACATATATGGGAGTGGACAAAGAGCATGGCTATAACCATATGTCTTGTTGACACATATTCTAAGAACACTACTATAAAAACCACATACAATGCAAAGGCTGATGAACAGGGATGAACAAAAGAATGGGATGAACAAAAGAAGTGGAGAAAATTTCTACTGTAGCAACTGATGAGTATAATCACAATTTGACTTCTTGGCTTCATGAAACATCAGGACATCTTGGAGAAAGGGACCAAGAATGAGGTAAAAGGCAATTCAAAATTGTCTATAATGCCTACATTATTGGCAATGCTCCATGCCACGAATTATTATTGGAATACTGTTTAGAGATACATAAACTGCTCAAATTTGGCAAATGGATTATGTGAGACCCCTAGCCATGAGAAAAGGCTGCTAATTTAACTGTACTGCTATTGATACATATTTTGCAATTAAGAAAAGAAACAAAAAATACATGTTCTCAACTCAAGTTATTAAGGAGGACCTTCAATAAAAAGTTGTCTCTTCAAGGTTAAAGGGTAAATAGAACCCAGCATAGAAAGGAGACTGGGAAAGCCCCACATTTTGCCACAACACAGCCTAGGTTACAACTCATCTAGATAGCAGGCCAACAGTGAAAGTCCCAAACAGAGCCTGAGCCATAGGAACACTGGGGTAACAGATAGGGTGATGAACAGGGATGAACAAAAGGATGGGATGAACAAAAGAATTGGGTTGGGAACAAACAACTAAATAGGCAAAACCTGGACTGCATAGGCAACACTTTGGCAAGCAATAACTCAGGGAACAGATCCTGACTCCATCACAATAAAAAAAAGCTTGGGACTATAATGCCTGTACCCTAGGAACAGAGTTTAACTCTCAGAATGAACAAAAAAAAAGAGTTTTAGCCATAGAAAGCTACTATTCAGATAGGGGTGATAAAAATGCCATCTTATAGAAGAAAGCAATGAAAAATTACCTGTATGGAAAGAGTGAACGGATCTGTGAATTGACCCCAAATACAAAACTTAATGGAAGAGGTTAAAAAGAATTTTAAAAATAAAAAGTACAGAAGAAGAAAAATGAAAAAAGCAATGAGAGCCATGTAGGAAAATTATTAAAAATTGACCAAAGAAATCATCTCCTTTAAAAGTAAAAATAGTCAACTAGAAAAATAAAATAATTCATCAAAAACTAAAATTGACCAATTAGAAAAGAACATACAACTCATCAAAAAGTAAAATTGGCCAACTAAAAAGGTATGCAAGTCATCAAAAAGTTAGTGGCAATGGCTTTCATTTTAAAGAAAAGGATATTAATCAGTCTTACTTATATAAAAACATGGAATGGATCTATCATGTATCCTACTACCCATAGGCTGCTGATCTAATTGGAAGAATTACTGATTTATTGAAACAACCCTTAAACAAAATATCATGGAAAGGTATTCTCTTAACTTGATTGATTGAACATATTGAAAATAGTCCTTTGGAGGAAGGAACCTTATTATTTCTTTGGCTTTTTTTCCAAGGCAGTGGGGTTTAATGACTGGGCACAAGGCCACACAGCTAATTATTAAGTATCTGAGGTCAGATTTGAACTCAGGGCCTCCTGACTCCAGGGCTGGTATTCTATCCACTGAACCACCTAGCTGCCCCAAGGAATTCTATTATTTAGAATGATGAACCCAAGGCTACAGAAATAATAGCACATTGACAAAATAATACCATACTCTTTACCTTAATGATGCAAGAGTTCATTATGTAACTTTATTGCAATATTACTTAAGGCAATCCAAATAACATCAGGCTGATGATGCTCATAATCTGGATGACAATCTGGGTGTCTGGTGGAAAGATATCATGGATAGAGAATATTCTTGTACATCTAGGAGAGACAGTAGAAAATTGCTGGGTTTATCATCAACATCCTCAAAAACAGACAGGTCTTCATATTGTGCATGGATTTGTAAATAAAACTATGCTATTGCACTTCCATATTGTAACCCCTTATTGAACTATTTTCAAGCATTTGCCTTGTTTTCTCTTTGGTGGGCCTTCTTATGTTTCTATTTTTAAGGAATATTTTAATTGTGACAAATTAACAGAAGGAAACTTGGTATGTCAAATAAAAATCTAAAATTTGATTAAACAGTATTTAAAGGGGAAATGAAAGCTGTGCAGTCTGAGTAGTGTGTTTGTAAGACTTAGGAAATTAATAATAATAATAATTATTATTATTATTATTATAAAAGGTACAAGGAAAATGAAGAGACATAGAGAAGGTTGGGTTTTTGAACCATATGAGACATGTAAAATTTATGGAAGATGGTTAAAACATGTAGAAAGAAGATATGAGCAGGTTTGACTTTGTATAATTGAAAATATTGATCTTGGAAGTTTTGAAAATTTATTTGAAAGTCAATGATAAAAGATAATGGAGCATAAATAGCTATGAATCAAGTGATACACTATGGAATTTCTTCTGGAATTGTGTAACCCAGATTTGTACCTTTTATTCCTAGATAAAGATGCTGTGTTAGCTAAAGATCCCTCCTTCTAGGGATAAAATAAATAAACACCTCCTTTAGTTAGAGGATCATATTTAGAATTCTTACATAAAAATTGGCCAGAGATCGTTCCAAAAAATCTGAAATTAATATCAAGATGTTCATTTTTCTCATGATACTCAGGTGTTTTCACTCCAAAGCAAATTTTTTATATATTCATATATATCCTTAATAAGCCTAATTTACAAATATAATTGTCAAAAATTCTCTATAATAAATCTGTTTAATTATTACCTACGTTCAAAATACAAATCATTAATTTTAGAATTCTTTCAAATCATTAAAACATCTTAGATGACTAAATTTTCAACATATGCTATTAATTCCAAATGTAGTAAGATCTACACATTAATTATTAGATTTTACAAAGCAGTCTTTCCACTATTACAGATCAAGAGCAAGTTCCAAGATATCATTTAAATATTTCAGGGATCTCAGAGGGTCATGACTTTTGATATTTTCCCTCATTATCCTTCCAAAGCAATCAATTATTAATTCCAGTCTTTTACATCATTATAGTAAAATCACTTATATTTAAAAAAGTAGATTCTACAACTTTTCAACATATTACTCATCAATAAGTTACTTTTTAATTTCCAAATCATTTTTCAGAACCCCTCACAATTATTCAATACTGGAAGGATATCTTACAGTTCAGATATACTTCCCAATCTCCAATATACTATTCTTTTGAGTTTGCAATTAATATGGGGGGAGAAATCTGCAATTTTACTTCTTTACAATAGAACATTTAATTCTTAACCTACATGAAACATAAGGTTTCCATGTTGACGTTACATTCTCTTAAAGTCAAAAATAAAACAAGTTCTCTTACAGCTAACCCTAAAGCTAAATATTTTTTACACACAAATCTATTTTTTCATTTCTTACAATCTTATTTTTAATCTTATTTACAATTTTACAATACTATTTACCCCTTATTCCAAATTCACTTCTATTTTCAAATACAAAAAGTGATGCTTCAAGAATTTAATTGTACACATGAAAATTTCAAACCCTAATGTAAGTATTTTACCCATGCCAGTGTTACATTTACATAGAACTGGATTTCAAATAGATAATTTTTCTCCTTCTTAAATGACAGGTGTTAAATAAGTTACTTTGATATTACATATAAATATTACTTTCCACAAACACGAGGCATAAAACAAAGTTTTCCACAAACATGAGAGGTGGAAAACAAAGTTTTTCAAAAACTCTCCCAAAAACACCTTGAAAGAGAGATATATTGTTAACAAAGTATTTTTTAGTATTCATATAGCTAAGCTTAACAAATGTGATAGATGAAAGTTCAATTCATTCATTGTTATTTCAATACAATTTTAAATTCTCAAAAGTTTAAATCTGTTCTTAGACAAATTTTACTAATTATACAGAAAACATTTCAATTTCATGTATATTTCCTTTTCAACACAGAAAATTTTTAAGACCCAGATGTTTCTAAAAATCCATTTTTATGGGTACAAGATTTTCTTTATATTTTTCTTAAATTCCAAAGGTCAAATCCAAAATAACATTAAATTATTTTCTTTTCAAAACCTAAAAGTTTGAAATTCTCATACCTTTATTGGTATAATTCTAAATTCTCAATACTCTAAATTATAACATTTTTAACTTCACTTAAAAACATTTAATATGATAACATTCAGGTACATCACAACTTCATAATCAAAACTATACTTTTTTTACAAACCCCTTAATTCATTTACATGTGTTTTCAGATTACTTTAAACAAAATATTAATTTATTATAGAGTTACCTAAATGAAGAAGCAAAAATAAAATAGAAATTAACACTTGCCTAGTAATTTCTTTCATGTCACTACTAGATATTGCAAAAGTGGCAGGATAATGCAATTTTCAAGTTGCCTATAACCTTATTAAAAACATATTCTAAATTAGCATAAACCTGGGTTACGTAAAATCAGATGACGTTCTTTAACTTATCATTTGACTTATAGCTCTCTATACTTTCCCTCTTTTAACACTGATTTTAAAGACACTTTTCTAAGCTCCAAAAATCCATCTTTTTATTAATTTATGCTATGTAAAACCTGCTCATACCTTGTTTCTACATGCTTTATCTAAGTTCCATGCTTCACAAATAATTCAAAACTCCACCTTTCCTAGGCCTTTTCATTTTTCCATTCAAATCTCTCAGACTATAATACTTACATTTCCCCCTAATACACTGTTCCACTATTCCTTTTCATTTTTTTTTATTTCTGGTACATACATTTCTGAACTAGATTCACTGACTTAATTACAACTTTATTTGTATAGCTATATAAGACAAATTGTAATACTTGATTCCATTTCTCACAGTACATCTTTCCATTTAAAAGTTTTAATATTTAGCACCTTGTTTTATTTTATTTTTTTCTTCTGAAGATTGTATTTATTTTGAGTTTTAAATTTTTCCCCTAATATTGCTACCCTCTTCCCACCCCTCACAGAAGGCAATTTGCCAGTCTTTACATTGTGTCCATGGTATACATTGATCCAAACTGAACATGATGAGAGAGAAATCATATCCTTAAGGAAGAAACATAAAGTATAGGAGATAGCAAGATCAGACAATAAAATATCAGGTTTTCCCCCCTAAATTAAAGGTAATAATCCCTGGTCATTGTTCAAACTCCATAATTCATTTTCTGGATACAGATAGTATTCTCCATCTTAGATAACCCCAAATTGTTATTGAACTGATGGAATGAGCAAATCCATCAAGGTTGATCACAACCCCCATTTTGCTGTTAGGGTGTACAATATTATTCTGGTTCTCCATAAGTCTCTCAGCATCAGTTCATGCAAATCCCACCAGGCTTCCCTGAATTCCCACCCCTCCTGGTTTCTAATAGAACAATAGTGTTCCATGACATACATATACCACAGTTTATTAAGCCACTTCCCAATTGAAGGACATTTACTTGATTTCCAAATCCTTGTCACCACAAGCAGAGCTGCTATGAATATTTTTGTACAAGTGATATTTTTTACCTTTTTCATCATCTCTTCTGGGTATAGACCCCATTAATGGTATTGCTGGATCAAAAGGTATGCACATTTTTATTGCCCCTTGGGGAATTCCAAATTTGTCTCCAGAAAGTTTGGATGAGTTCACAGCTACACCAACAATGTATTAATGTCCCAGATTTCCCACATCCCTTTCAACATTTATCATTCTAGGGGTGGCTAGATGGTGCAGTGGATAAAGCACCAGCCCTGGATTCAGGAGTACCTGGGTTCAAATCCGGTCTCAGACACTTAATAATTACCTAGCTGTGTGGCCTTGGGCAAGCCACTTAACCCTATTTGCCTTGCGAAAACCTAAAAAAAATTTTACTCACTTCTCTGTATATTTTAGAAATGAGTCATTTGTCATAAATACTAGTTGTAATGATTGGTTACAGCATTTTGTCTGTGCAAAAACCTTTTAATTTAATGTAATCAAAATCATGTAGTTTGTTTTTAGTGATATTCTCCATCTCTTCCTTGATCATAAACTGCTTCCCTTTCCATAGATCTGACAAGTAAACTATACCTTGGTCTTCTAGTTTGCTTATAATTTTGCTTTTCATATCTAAATCCTGTACTCATTTGGATCTTATCTTGGTATAGGGGGTGGGATGTTGATCTAATCTAGTTTCTTCAATACTAACTTCTAATTTTCCTGGCAGTTTTTTTTTTTTGAAGAGAGAGTTTTTATGCCAATAGCTTGACTCTTTGGGTTTATCAAACAGCAGATTACTACAATCATTTTCTGGTATTATACCTAGTCTATTCCATTGATCCGTCACTCTATTTCTTAGCCAATATCAGACAGTTTTGATGACTGATGCTTTATAATATAATTTTAGATCTGATAGGCCTAAGCAATCACCTTTTTCACTTTTTACAATGAATTGCTGGAAATTCTTGACTTTTTATTTCTTCATCAGAATTAACTGACAATTTTTTCTATCTCATTAAAGTCATTTTTTAAAACTTTTGATTGGCAAGACACTAAACAGGTAGTTTAGTTTTGGTACAATTATCCTTTGAATTTTATTAGCTGAACTTATTCTTGAGTAGTTGATATTTGCCCAATTTTTTTAAATCTGATTTTATTTGTGTTTGAAGTGTTTTGGAATTGTTTTCAAAAAGTTTCTTAGTCTGCCTTGGGAAATTAGCTCCCAGGTATCTTATATTGTCGTTGGTTACTTTGAATGGGATTTTTCTTTCTAGCTCTTCCAGCTGTATCTTGCTAGCTGTATTTAGAAAAGTTGAGCACTGATGAGGGTTTATTTTATATCCTGCATTTTTGCTAAAGTTACTAATTGTTTTCAGTAGCTTTTTTGATGATTTTTTTGGAATTCTCTAGGTATACCATCATGTCATCTGCAAAGAGTGAGAGTTTTGTCTCTTCCATCCCAATTCTAATTCCTTCAATTAATTTTTCTTTTCTTATTGCTGAAGCCAACATTTCTAATACAATATTGAATAGTACTGGTGGTAATGGGCATTCTTGTTTCACCCCAATCTTAATGTGAATGTCTCTATCCTATCCCCGTTGCATAGAATACTTGCTGATGGTTTCAGATAAATACTGCTTATTATTTTAAGGAACAGTCCAATTATTCCTACACTATCTAGTGGTTTTTTAGTAGGAATGGGTGCTGCTCTTTTTTAAAGACTTATTCGGCATCTTTTGATATAATCACATGATTTCTGATAGGATTTTTATTGCTATAATTAATTATACTAACAGTTTTGCTAATATCAAACCAACCCTGTACTCTTGGGATAAATATGACTTGGTCTTAATGTATTTTCCTATTGATAACTTGTCATAATTGTTTTGCTAAGATTTTGTTTAAGATTTTTGCATGTATATTCATCAGGGAGACAGGTCTATAATTTTCTCTGTTTTAACTCTTCCTGGTTTAGGTATCAGCATCATATTGGTGTCATATAAAGAGTTAGGCAGATTTCTGTGTTTTACAAAGAGTTTTTATAGAATTGGAACCAATTTTTCCTTAAATGTTTGGTAGAATTCACTTCTGAATCCATCAGGCCCTGGAGATTTTTTCTTAGGGAGTTCAATGATGGCTTGTTGAATATCTTTTTCTGAGCTAGGTTTGTTTATGTATTTAATTTCCTCTTCATTTAACCTGTGCAGCTTATATTTTTGTAAATATTCATTCATTTTACTTAGATTGTCAAATTTATTGGCAGAGTTGGACAAAATAATTCCAAATTATTATATCAATTTCCTCCTCATTGGTGTTGAGTTCATTTTTTTCATTTATGATACTAGCAATTTGGTTTTCTTCATTCTTTTTTTAATCAAAGCAAAGTTTTATCAATTTTGTTTCATTTTTTCATAAAACCAACTCTTGGTTTCATTTATTAATTCAATAGTTTTTGCTCTCAATTTTTATTAACTTCTCCTTTACTTTTCAGAATTTCTAATTTGGTATTCAGTTGGGGGTTTTAAATTTGTATTGTCTCTAATTTTTTAGCTACATATTTAGTTCATTGATTTCCTGTTTCTCTAATTTACTCATGTATGCAGTTAAAGATACAATGTATCCCTTGACAGTCTCTTTGAGTGAATCACATAGGATTTGATATGTTGTTTCATTATTGTCATTATCTAGGATGAAATAAGTGATTTCTTCTATAATTTGTTGTTTGATCCACACACTTTTTAAAATCAGGTTATTTAGTTTCCAATTTATTTCCCAATTCTCTTGTCCAAAATGGCATATTATTTTTATTGCATTTTGATCTGAGAAAGATATATTCACTATTTCTACCTTTCTGTAATTGATCATTAAGTTTTTATGCCCTAATACATGGTCAATTTTTGTTTAAGTACCATGTACTGCAAGAAAACAATTATATTCCTTTCTATCCCCATTCAATTTCCTCCAGAAGTCTATCATATCTATGTTTTCTAACAATCTATTTACCTCCATAATTTCTTTGTTGCTTTTTATAGGATTAGATTTATCTAAATTTAAGAGTGGGAGGTTGAGGTCTCCTACTAGTAGAGTTTTGCTATCTATGTCTTCCTATAGTTCTTTCAGCTTCTCCTCTAACAATTTCTATGCTATCCCATTGGGTCCATACATATTCAGTATTGAAATCACTTTATTCTCTATGGTAACTTTTAGGAGGATATAGGTTCCATCCTTATCATTTTTAATTCTACTCTTTTTTGCAGTTGCTTTGTCTGAGATGTGGATTGCTACCACTGCTTTTTTCACTTCAGCTGTAGCAAAATATAACTTGCTCTAACCTTTTACCTTGCTCTATATGTATCTCTTTGCTTCAAATGAGTTTCTTGCAAGCAGTATGTTGTAGAATTCTAGTTTTTAATCCATGCTGCTATTCATTTACATTTTAAGGGAGAGTTCATCCCATTCACATTCAACTCTTTATTGCTTTCCATGATATCTTCCCTTTGATAGTAGTTTCCCCCCCTTTTTACATTATCTATATTCCCCAGTATTTTGTTTCTGAATATGACCACCTTCAGTGTGTCTGCCCTCCTATATCCACCCTATCTTCTTTCTTTCCCCTATCCCATTTTACCTTTATCCGTCCTTTCCTTCTGTTAGTTTCCTTTTTTCTCCCTCTCCTTATCTGTATCTCCCCCTCCCCTTTTCCCCTTTTATTTATTAAAAGGTAAAATATTTAAATTAATTGAGTCTTTGTGTGTGTGTGTGTGCGTGTGTGTGTGTGTAAGTTAACTTTAAGCCAAGTCTGATAAGGTGAAAATTCACGTGTTTTTCATCACCTCCCTTCTTCTCCTCTATTACAGTAGATTTTTGTACATCTTTATGTGATGAGATTTACCCCATTCAATCCCCTCCATCCTCCTTTCTCCTTCCTGTCCCCCCTTTTAAAGTGGTAGTGTTTTAAAATCATTCTCTCTGAGTCATAGGAAGTCATGGGTATCCATCATTTCTACCTATGCATATTCTCTCTAATAATGTTACAATTCTCGAGAGTTATTATAGTCTTTCTCCCAAATAGGGATGAAGTCAGTTTCTTCCCATTGGCTAGCAGTATCATGAATAAGTCATGAGTGTCCATCAGTTCTGAATAAGTATATTCTCACTGATAGAGCTACAATTCTCAAGAGTTATAAAAATCTTTTTCCTATGCTGGGATATGGCCAGTTTCATCTTATTGGATAGAAGTTTATTTTCTCTTTATTCCTCCCCCTCTTTTAAAAACATTTTTATGTATCTCTTCAACCTCCTATTTGATGTCCAAATTTCCTATTTAGCTCTGGTCTTTTCATCAGGAATTGTTGGAAGTCTCCCATTTTGTTAAATGACCATCTTTTCCCCTGGAATAAAAGGTTCAGTTTTGCCAGATAGTGGATTCTTTGCTGCATACCAAGTTCCCTTGCTCTTTAGAATATCTTATTCCAGGTCCTTCAATCCCTTAATGCTGATGCAGCCAGTTTCTGTGGAATCCTTACTGGGGCAGCTTGGTCTTTAAATTATTTCTTTCTGGCTGCTTGCAGGATTTTCTCTTTTATCTGATAGTTCTGGAATTTGGCCATCACTTTCCTTGGTGTTTCCATTTTAGGATCTCTTTCCAGAGGGTATCAACTTTTTTTTTCAATAACTATTTTGCCTTCTGGTTCCATGATATCATGGCACTTTTCCATCACTAAATTCTGTAATATTAAATCCAGGATTTTTTTCTCTTCAATGTTTCCAAGAAGGCCTATAATTATCAAGTTGTCCCTGCTCAATCTATTCTTAAGTTTAGTGGATTTGCTGATGAGCTATTTCACATTTTCTTCTATTTTTTTCTATTTTTTGTTTTTGTTGACCAGACCCTTACTGTCTCATGAAGTCATTAGTTTCCACAGACCCCATTTTTTTAAGAGAAGAAATTTCTTCATTTAATTTTTGCAACTCCTTTTCTACTTGGTCAATTCTATTTTTGTAAGAATTTTCCATTTGACCAATTGAGGTTTTGAGAGAATTGTTTTCTTGTTGCAAGGTGTTAATTTTCTCTCCCAAATTTGCTAATTGATTTTTAAACTCCTTCCTTATTTCTTTAAGGAAGTCTCCTAGAGGTTCTAGGATGCTCTGAGTCAGTGTCTTTTCCTGTCAAGAATTTTTCTATGGACCCTCCTTTTCACTATCTCTTTATCCTAAGACCTTGTGTTGGGGTGAGGCTGGTTCACAGCGGTTTGATGTTGGGATCTCTAGAGGCTTTACTGAGTGTAATGTGTCCAACTGGCCAGTAGGTGATGCTAGAGGTTTTGCTCAGTGAATGTAGTATCACCAACTGGACAGTAGATAGTGCTCTTTTCTTTCCCTTGGACTGGAGAGAGTGGTTGAAGCTGTTGAGTACTTTTATCTTTGATCAATGGTGGTCTATACCCTGGGTCGAAGTAATCTCTCTCCCTATTCACAGCTGATGTACTTCTACTGCTTGGCCTGCTGCAGAAGATGGGCTATAATTGTGTTTCTTCTTAGGAGAAGCTTCAGCTGAAATGAAGGTCCTAACTCTGCATTCCTCCAGATCAGAGGAGCCCAGGGATGGATGTCTTCAGCTCTCCAGCACTGGAACTCTCCCTCCAGCACTGCTGGCAATCTCCAGATGGTCAGCACCACAACCAATGCTTCTGCTCCCCAGTTGGCATGAGCCCACATGACTGACCAGACTCTAACCCTGCTGATGATCAAGCCAGTCTGGTTCTCAGGCCCTCAGGCTCCCAGGCTCCTGCCCTGTTGCTAATTAGCCCAATTCGAGGTTAATCCAGGCTCCCAGTCTCTCACCTGGTCCCCTGCTCCTGGCAGAGCCGGCCCTCTGAGCCTGGACTCACCCACAATCTTCAGAAAACAGATACTGAGGTAGATGTTCTCCTCCTGGATTTTCTTTTTGGAATTTGTAGATCAGATTTCTTTTAAGAGGTTTGTTTCATATTGTTTATGGAGGAAGATTGGGAGATTTTAACACTGTGCCTGTCTTCTCTTTGCCTTCTTGAATGGAAGTACAGCAACTTGATTTTGACTGGCATAACTTTTGAGTGGGCAAACAGCCACACAAAATCCCACTCTGCCCCCTCTTCAGATAGAGTCAACCAAATTACTTCTCTCATAAGGGGATAGTCCTAAATCTGTTCTGGGGGTTCTTCTGCTCTTAAATCTTCAATTGAGCCAATATTTTCTCTGCTATTTTGGAAATTAAATAACTAACATTATCAGAATCTATATTTTTACTAATAAACTCCTGAAGCTATAATGTTATCATAAAGTAAACTTGGATTCATTTTATTAAATGATCAACTATTTCCAGCAAATGCTTGTTTCCCTTTTTCTGGCATTTCTATATACTGTAATTCTTGTCCTGGAATTTGCTTCCTCAAAGCTATCTTCAATGCAAAATAGCATTTATTTCATGATTTGTTTATTTAACACATCTGATAATACTGTTTCTTTTTCAGTTTCTATCAGTTCAAATAAATTCTCTTTTTAACATTTGTTTTATCAAGTCTTCATAGAACAACTCTCTCTATATATTATCAATTAGTACTTTTTCTTAGTTAGTCCTTCTGCTCCCATTTCAAGGTTGAGAGATATGCACCAGGACAGGGATACAAGCAGCAAGTGGTGGAGGTGGGGAGGAAGGGGATGAAGCATTCTAGCAGCACAGAATTACAAAGAAGCAAGTCAATTGTATTTTCTGCACTTTTCCCTTTTACTTTCTTGTTTCTTCCTAATTATTAAGTCTAGAGCTCTCTACTGGCACTGGGAAGGATTGTTCCTTGCTGCCTAACTTTGAACTTGTCCTCTTCATGCTGAATCACTTGAGATTGCCTGCCCTACAGAAGGACCCTGCCAAATTTCCCCATTGCATCCATCTCTACAGGTGTGGCAGGGTCCTTCTTCACTCCCTACCTTACAGATCAAACTGCTTGGGTGAAGTGGAAAGGTGAACTCCTTTAGCGACTCTAACCACTTGGGATTATTTCTACCCTTGATCCTCCAACCTTACAGACTTGAACTGCTTAGGTAAGGCACAGGTCAAGTCACCCAGAGGTTCACTAATCTTGTCTAGTCTAACCACTTTAAGATTTCCCATAATCACAGGCCTTGCCTGCCTGGGATTGTTTACAGAAACTTATGTGAACCTTGTAGCCTTTCAAATCAAAAATCAAGTTTTGTGGTGGGGCCATCTCTCTCTCTCTCTCTCTCTCTCTCTCTCTCTCTCTCTCTCTCTCATTGTGTTGCCTCTGGAGGTCTTCACACTTTTGATTTGGCTTGAACTGAGTCTCTCTTCAGGATTCCTCCCTCAGTCCTCAAGGGATCAGCCTGGGCACTGAGTTATGAGCTTCCAAAATAGTTGGCCTTATGCATGTTCACATCCATGCCCAGGAGAGTCTTAATGAGGGGGTTTACTTCCTGGCCAATGTATCAGAACTATGTGGGATAAATTTCATCCTTAAAAAAATTCTCAGAGAATGGCATTGAAAAAAAGAAAGTTTTTATTTACTTTTCTTGAGAAAAGGGCAGACTCTCAGTCACACCAAGATAGTGTCTCAGCGCACTGTGCTGAAAGCACAAGTTTAGTTTATATAAATTCTATACACAATTTCTCCCCCTCAAACCCCCCCCCCTCCCTTCTCCTTCAATCCATAGCCTGGGTCTCCAGAGGTACCAGCTATTCATGTAAAATCTACCCCAGCAAGAAAGACAAAGAAAGGAATGAAGTGATGACCTTCATAACTATTTTAATTAGAAGCAGGGTTTACGGTCAGAATGCTCTCCCTGTTAGTAAAAATTCCCACATTGCAAAATGGGAGGCTATGGATCTCTCTTGGAATGCAAGGTTTTCTTCACAAAAACATTTCTTAACCCTGAGAGGACATTACCAGGAGCTTTCTCACTCAAGAGGGAGCAAGAAAATTTTGAAGCTGGTGCTCCCAGGGCCACAGAATGCTGCAGGCTGTTGCTGGAATATTGGAGCTCCATTGCTCTAGCATGGTGATCCTGGCTTCACTGTCATCTCCTCCATGCCCTGGAAGAGCCTTCCCATGATCTTCCAGGTTACTTTGGACTGGAGAATTGCCCCTCTGAATCATTCTGTAGATTCTCTCTCTCAAAAATTTAGTCATAATTTTAAGGTTTTTAAAATAGTTTAGAGAGGGGCAGCTAGTTGGCACAGTGGATAGAGCAACAGCCCTGGAGTTAGGATTACCTGACTTCAAATCTGACCTCAGACACCTAGCTGTGTGACCTTGGACAAGCCACTTAACCCCATTTGCCTTGAAAAAAACTAAAAAAAAAGTTTAGAGTTCCAAAGAAAGTTTGTTCTTATGCTACCATCTTAAATACTGTCTTTTTATACTTGAAAATTCATGTTATATTTTGTTATAGACTTTTTTGTTCATTTTTCATAATGTTATGCTCATAATGAACGATTTCTTGACTATATTGCTTTGGGTTTTTTAAAATAAATATAAAATATAAATATAAAATAAATATACTTTCATGATATTATTTTGAGAATTTTCCTTCTCTGATTTATCCTTCCCTGGGTACAGGATAAGGATTATATTAGTCTCAAAATTATGTTCAATAGAATGATATTATTCCTCAGTTTCTGAGACAAATGAATGGAGTTTGGGGTTTTTTAAAAAATTTTTTAGAGTTTGTTTTCTTTTTCCTTTCCCCTCACCTCTCACTTTGGCAATGCATTTTCTGTGCTCTCATGCTTAGGTGGGTGAACATCTTTAGATTACTTGATTCAAGGTCTCTAACTAGTATGTTTTTATTATTTTATATTTTCAAAGACTTTTCTTCTGTCTTCTTAGTTTTATTAACATACAACTGTACATAATATTTTCTGATAAATTAAGAAAAATCTGATGTTCTTATAATTTAACCTAATTTGCCATTTGGTTGATTTATTTTCCTGTCATGAATTTTTAAAGTGGAGTAACTGGAAATTTATCAATTGTTAAACTATTTGAGGAATCAGCTTTTTGTGTTATTATTTTTATAATTTGGATTAAGCTTATGTATTTTTAATTTAAATTTCAATTTTTCTTATTTTTCTTTAATTTGTTGATTTCCTATATTTTTGCTTTTTTAATTCAAATTTTGTTTTAATTTTCCAATTACTAGCAAAGACAGTTTTTCAACATTTATGCATTTGCAAATTTTTGAGTTCCATATTTTTCTACTACTCCTCCTCCCTCCATCCCTATCCATGTCATCAAATAAGCCAGTAAAAGCTGCACATGTACATTCTTATTTAATATACTTAGACATTAGACATGTTGTGAAAGATGAATTAGAACTAAGGAGAAATGGAAGGGGGGAAAACATGAAAGAAGCTTTAAAAATATGAAAATGGTATACTTTACTTTGAATTCAGACTCAATAATTCCCCCCCCCCCCCTTCTCCCTGGCATTTTCTGTAGCAGGTTCCTAAGGGTTGTCCTTGATCTCTGAACTGCTGAGATGAACTGCATCCATCATTGTTGATCATCTCACAATGTTGTTGTTAATGTATACCATGTTCTTGTGGATGTGCTCACTTCACTCAGTATCATTTCATGCAAGTTTTTCCATGCTTCTTTAAAGCTTAATTGCTCATGATTTATTATAGAACAATAATATTCTTCACATTCATATAGAATAACTTGTTCAGTCATTCCCCATAATGATGGCATGTCTTCTATTCCTAATTCTTTGCTACCTTAGAAAGAACTGCTATAAATATTTTTGAGCAAGTAAAGATTTTTCCCTTTCTTATGATTTCTTTGATATAGACCTAATAGTGATATTGTTGAATCAAAGACAGTTTTATTTGGGTGTTTTTATGTATAGTTCCAGAATGCTCTCCAGAATGACTGAATCAGTTCACAACTCTATCAAAAGTGCATGAATATCCTAATTTTCCCACATCCTCTCCAATATTGATCATTTTCACTTTCTTGATCATTTTAGCCAATCTGACAGGTGTGAGGTTGCACCTCATAGATATCTTAATTTTTATTTCTCCTATTATAATTTGAAGAATTTTTTCATATGACTATAATTTCTATTTTTGAAAACTGCCTGTACATATATCCTTTGACCATTTATGAATTGAGAAAATACTTATAATCTTATAAATTTGACTTACCCCTTCCATATCATTGCAAAAGCTCATTGCTAAAAATATCTTTTATATGAAATAACTTAGCCTATTCCACCTCTCCTTCTTTTACTCCCTGTACATTTCCCTTTTAACCATTGGCTCCATTTTTACAATATATTTTATCTTCAAATTAAGCTCTCTCCTGTGCTTCATCTATAAAAGCTCCTTCTACATGCTCTATTAAGTGTGAAGGTTCATATGAGTATTATCAGTATCATTTTTCTATGCAGGAGTACATGCATTTCTTCATCATTTAGTCTCTCATAATTTACCCTTTTCCTCTGCTCTCTATGCTTCCCCTGAGTCCTGTACTTGAAGCTCAAACTTTTTGTTCAGCTCTGGTCATTTCAACAGGAAATTTGAAATTTCCCTGTTTCATTGAAACTTTATCTTTTCCCCTGGAAAAGGATGTTCAGTTTTTCTGGGTAGTTGATCCTCGGTTACATTCTGAGCTCTTTTACTTTTCAGAATATTATATTCCAAGGTCTATGAGCCCTTTATGTAATTGCTGCTAAGTCCTGTGTGATTCTGACTGCAGCTCCACGATATTTGAATTGTGTGCTTGTAATATTTTCTCTTTGATTGGGAGTTCTGTAACTTGGCTATAATATTCCTGGGGGTTGTTTTTATTGTATAGCTTTCCAGGGGAGATTGGTGAATTCTCTCAATTTCTATTTTGCCCTCTGCTTCTAGGATATCAATTTTCCTGTAGGATTTCTTTAAAAATGATGACAAGGCAGGTTTCCTGATCATAACTTTCAGGTATCGCAATAATTTTCATTTTTTTTCTGCATCTGTTTTCCAGATCAGTTGTTTTTTCAATGAGAAGTTTCACATTTTCTTCTAATTTTTCATTCTTTTGGTGTTGAAATATTGTGTTTTAATTTTTCGTAAAGTCATGAGGTTCCTTTATCTCCATTCTACATCTGAAGAATTTGTTTTCCTGGGAGAGTTTTCTAATCTCCTTTTCCGTCTGGCCAGTTCTGATTTTTAAAGCATTCTTCTTCTCAATAACTTTTTGAACCATTTTATACACTTGATCTAAGCTGGTTTTTAACATGTTATTTTCTTCAGCATTTTTTTGGATCTTCTTGATTAAACTGCTGACTTCATTTTCATGTTTTCCATCAGCTCTCTCAACTGTTTTCCCAATTTTTCTTCTCTCTCCCTTACTTGATTTTCAAAATCTGTTTGAGCTCTCTCATAGCCTGAACCCAACTTCTAATTTTTTTTTGCAGTCTTTAGTACAAGCAGAAGCTTGTATTTTCTCATCTTTAAATTGAGTATTTTGCTCCTCCTTGGGATCATAGACAAAATATTTGTCAATGGTCTGGTTCCATTTTTTTCTGTTTTTCTCATTTCCCCAGCCTGTGTGTGTTTTGGGGGTACTTCCTGAGCTTTTGAATTTTATTGGAACACCTCCTCAAGGACATTAATGTGTGAGGCTCTGAGTGTTCTCCTGCTCTGTGAATGACCACAAGCACACCCCTCTGCTACTGGGCTGAGTCAGGGAGGTCCAGTTCTGGGGGGGGTAGTGGCTAGACTGAAATCAGGATCTGAATCTGGTCAAAGCTACAGAGTGCTGTTCCAGGGACAGAGAAGAGACCTCGGAAGTCTCCCTCCACTCCCTTACCTTTGGTTGGCTGAGCACTCAGGTTGCAGCTGCCTAGAAGCTCCTGCTTGCCTGTTCTGTGGACCTGTTTCCATTTCCTGCATCTGGGCTAATGGCTGCTGACTACTGAGGCCACACTGAGTGCTATGACCACTCTCAGGGCCTGGACTTCTTCTTCATTCTGGTAGAGGTCTCCCTGCTGTAGTGTATGTCAGGAAATTGCTTCTGCTGCTGGGAGCCATGGTGCCTGCTGTGGGACTATTCCCAGGTGCCTAAAGTTTCTTCACTCTGGTGGGGCCACCCCTCCAATCCCATGGAACAGAGTTTTTCCACTATTTTCCATGTTGCCCTGGGCTGGAGAATTGCCTCACTGGATCTTTCTTTGGATTCTATCTCTAGAAAATTTAGTTACAATCATCATTTTAAGATTTTTGTAATGTTTTGGAGAGAGCAACTAGGAGATGCTCTTCTGCTGCCATCTGGGCTATGCCCCCCAGTGGAGATTCTTTAACCCAGAAGCTTGAGTCCTTGAATTTATAAAACATTAGTTTATTTTAGTTTTTTACTATTGTTTCTTGTATATTTGATTTATTCTAATCATTGACCATTTTATTCACCTTTCTAGTACTAGGCAGCTTCAATGACTGTCAGTTAACAACATCACTATGTTTGAGACAAATTACAGTGTTTCTGACTGTGGCAGAACAGATCAATATGAGCTCCAAATGCTCTACAGCAGATTGGGCACAAATACTCCATGGGAACATCTGCAGTGGGTACTCAACTTATGGATCTCAACTGTTAGATCTAGTACTGCTAGGCCTCATTGCTTTCCAATTTTTCATTAATTCCCTTTATAGTGTTGGGCTTTTCATCCTCCAGATGAGATTTTTTACTATTCTTTCTAGTTCAGTAAAATAATTTGCTGGTTATTTCATTGGAATGGCACTAAACACACACACACAAACATATACAGAATGATTTAAATAGAATTGTCATTTTCAAAATATTTTATAATATTGACTTAGCCTACTCATGAGATATTATTATTTTTCCAATTGAATAGTTCTGACCTTGTGAAAGTGTTTGCAATTTTGTTTATAAAGTTCCTGGGTTACTCTCAGTAGTTAGACTCCCAAATATATTAAGTTCACTACACTTACATTAAATGGAATTTATCTTTCTATCTCTTGTAAATGTAAAGTAATGGTGATGATTTATGTGGGTTTATTTTATACCTTTCTACTTTGCTAACATAATATAAATAGAAGGCAATGTGAAATATCTTATTTGACTTCTGTGGTAGAGTCAAGAAAGAGCTCGAAGTTGGGAAGCTCATGGAGCTTTTCTCTGATCAACTTTAAATGAAGTATCTACATAGTCCCTAAAGCTATAGAATCCACAAAACAAGAGTGAAACAAGTTCTCAACTCAAGAAGAACTTCAGTAAATTTCTGTCACATGGGTAAAAAGGGACCATAACTCTTTTTTAAGGTGAGAGAGCTGTGAAGTCAATGGGGAGCACTTAGGCACAGGGTAGTCCAGGTTCAGAGTTAGTAATTTAGTTGTACTACAGGTCAGCAATGAGGCTCTCAAAAAAACTTTGAAAAACAAATTTTTAGACTTGGACAATGCTGGTGTTACAGGAGTTGCTTTAACTCAAGAAAGAAACTGCTAGCAACTGAAACATAAGGCAATATCTGAAGGCAAACCCAGCTTCCAGCACAAAAATTCTTCTGCCCCAGGAACAGCTCTAAGCTATCAAAATAAGTACCCCCCCAACAATAATAAAACTAAACAAAAAGGCACTAATCATAAAACATTAATATTTCAATTGGTGTGACATAATTCCATTTCCTGGATCTGGGCTGCCAGCCACTGACTCTTGAGGCCACAATAAGTGAGCTGAGTTCCATGACCACTCTCAGTGCTTTATGTGAAGCCTCAGAGGGATTTATGAATTGATTGCAAATCCCAAAAGATCTCTTAGAATACCTAAAAAAATTAAAAAACAAATTAGAGAGGAAGAAGAAAAGTTGAAAAAAGAAATGGGAGTCATCCAGAATTATAAAAAATTGACTAAAGAAAACATTAAAGAAATAAAAATATAATTGACCAAATGGAGAAAGAATTCAATTCCATTAAAAGTAAAAAATATCAACTGAAAAAGAAATTCAAATCATAAAAAAATAAAACTGATCATCTTTGAAAAAAAAAAACAACTCATCAAAAGATAAAATTGACTAAGTAGGAATGGAACATAACTCATCAAAAGTAATGTTAGATAACCAGAAAAGGAAAACCACTCATTTAAAACCAAGGAAACAAAAAAATGTTAGCTGAAGAAAATAAAATCCTTAAAAGTTAGATGGAGAGAATGTAAACTAATGAGTCTATGATATAACAAGATTCCATCAAGCAAAACCAAAATGTTAAAATAATAGAAAAAAATGTAAAATACCACTTAAGAAACCTTGAAAAGAGATACAAGGGAGATAATTTATCAATTATTGGTCAACCTGAAATCCATGACTAAAAAAAGAAAAGTACCTGGACAAAAATCATCATGCAAAACTGCCATAGTATCCTGTAACAAGAAGTTAAAATAGTCCTTAAAAGAATCCTTTGGATTATCCCCAGGAAGAATTCTCAAAATTAAAGCTGCAAAGAATATCATAACAAAATTTCAGAATTCTTGGCTTAAGGAGAAAATACTGCAAACAGCCAAAAATAAGCCTTTTAAAAATGAAGGAGTCAAAGTCATAATTATGTAGGACATCTCAGCTTCAACATTAAAGGATTTGAGGGTGTACCAATGATATTCTCGACCGCAAAGGAACTTAGATTACAATCAAGAATCAAGGATTTTACAAAATCCAGCATATTCTTTCAGTGGAAGTGATGGACATTCAATAAAATAGAAAACTTTTAAATTTACCTGATAAAAATACAAGACCTGAATAGAAATTTTTTATCTTCAAATAGAAGACTAAGGAGATGCATAAAAATGTAAAAAGAAAGGGAAATAATACTAAATTGTCTATATTTCTATATGGAAAGATAATACTTGTAACTCTATATTTGTCTTAGGATAGTTGAAAGAAACATACTTATATTTTCCTTAGACTACTGGAAGAAATTGCCTTTGATGTGATAGAATTTTTAAATCTTGAGGGTTCCATTTCTTTTGGGAAAATCAAAGGGAGGACATTAACAAGGAGTGTGCAGGTAAATTGATTATAATTTGTGGGTCTTGTGGGTCTTGAAAATTGTATTTCTATTGGGACAGTTGGTATGAAATTATTATGATGTAATAAAACATAAATCAATCAACTCTTGAGAATTGTACTTCTATGAGGACAGATAAAAAGAGTAACCTTTCATAAAGAGTATGAGAACTAGAAAGAAAAAAAACATGCAGACATGAAAAAGAGTATTACACCAGGTTAAGAAGGCATTAGAGGAAAAATAACTGCAAGATGAGCTGAAAAGGACCTATTATAGTAAAGGGAAAGAAGGGAGGATGTGAGCACTGAGTAAATCTTCCTCTCAAAAGATTTAGATCAAAGAGTGAGTAACATACATTCCAAATTGTGTTTAGAAATTTATCCTTATCTGCAGAGAAGGAGTTGGAAGAATGGCAAAGAAAGGAGAAAGTGAGTGTGTTAAAAAGGAAAGGAAAATAAAATAAAGGTAAATTTGAAGTAATTTTTTAATATAAAATTTAAAGAGGAAAGTGAGAAGAAATGGGAAGAGGAGACTGATAGAAGGTAAGGTAATTTGGGAGACATGGCAGTTAGTAGCAAAACATTGATGAGGAGGGATAAGGAAAGGAAAGGGAAAAGTACAAAGTGGGGAAAATAGGATGGAGGGAAATACAGAATTAGTAATCTTAACTGTGAATATGATTGGAATGAACTCTCCCACAAAAATGGAAGTGGATAACAGAGTAGATTAAAAACTAGGATCCTACAAAATGTTGTTTACTAGAAACACATTTGAGGCAGAGAGATATCACAGAAGTAAAAGTAAAAGGTTGGAGAAGAATATATTTTGCTTTAGGTGAAATTAAAAAAATAAAAAGCAGGAGCACAAGGCAAAAACAAAAATAAATCAAGTTAAAAGGGATAATTGAAGAGACAGACACTATAAAGCTAAAGCTAAATAATAGATATATCAAAGAACTTTTGTGAACTATAACTTATAATGTCCAGAAATTAGGGAATGGCTGAAAAAATCATGATATATGAATGTTATGGAAATCTATTGTTCTGTAAATGATGAGCAACCTGACTTCAGAAAACCATGGACTCACATGAACTGAAGCTGAATGAAGTGGGAAAAACCATAATAATATTTTACACATTAACAGCTATATTGGGAAATGATGAACTATGATGGAAGCAACTTCACTCACCATATCAGTGTTTCAAGACAATCCTAAGAGACCAGTAAGGAAAATGCCATCCACATTCAGAGAAGAAACTATGGAATTTGAATGCAGAGCAAAGCATATTATGATCACTTTTAAAAACTTCTTTTATGTTTCTTTTTTCTTTCTCATGATCCCCCCCCCTTGATTCTAATTGTTCTTTCATATCATACCTAATATGTAAATGTGTTGAACACAATTGCTGCAATGGGAAGGAGGAAGAGAAGTGAAGATGATAGAAAAACTTGTAAAAGGATGAATGTTGAAAACATTCTTTTCATTTAAGTTAATAATAAATACATTTTTTAAATATTCAGAAAAGAAAAGAAAAAAATTGATGAGAAAAAATAGATCCAATAGAGACAATTTAAAATTTATTGTACTGCATGAAAGTCATGAAAATTAAAAAAAGATTATAGACACTATCTTTCAGGAAATTTTCAATAAAAACTGCCTGTATATTTTAAAATTAGAAGATAAAATTGAAATTGATTCTACTAATGACATCCTGATAGAGATTCCTTTTTTTATGATTTTATTTATTTCGAGCTTTACAATTTTTTCCCTAATCTTGATTCCCACCCCACCCACAGAAAGCAATTTGACAGTGTTTGCATTGTTTCCATGGCATACATTGATCCAAATTATATGTGATGAGAGACAGAAATGGCTCAGGGAGGAAATGACATATGCACTTAATAGGGTGAGGAAATCTATCTTGCCCTGGAGAAGGATGGGAGGAAAGGTACTAGATGAGGAGGAATGGGGGAGGGAAGGGGGAATAGGTGATAGAAGAGAGGGAAGATTGAGGGAGCGGTTATTCAGATTCAACACACTTTTGCACAGGGCCAGGATGAAAGGAAAGACAGAATAGAATATACAAGAGTGGGGAAAAATAGAGTGGATGTATAACTAGTAATAGCAACTGTGGGAAAAATATTGAAGCAAATTCTCTGGTGGACTTATGATAAAGAAAGCAACTCACCCCAGAGAATTAACCATTGAAATCTGAACACAGACTGAAATACAATTTTTTTCTCTCTCTCTATTCTTTAGGTCTCTCATTTTCTTTAGGGGGGGGAGGGGGATTATGTTTATTCTTTGTTTACTCTTATAACACATTCAATTTACATCGAAGTATGTCAAGGAAACAATGTAGAGACTGTCAGACAGCCTTTTGTGGGGGGAAATTGTAGAATTAAAAGTCTTGCAAAAATGATGAGTACATATTGATATTGTATATAATTGGAAAACAAAATGTTAAAATGTCAAAAAAGAAAAAAAAAGAAAAGTAGGGAATATTTCATTTACGTATGAAGGCATCAATAAAAAAAATGTGATGAGAGAGAACTCATCCCTCCATGCTGTCTTCTCTCTGATTGCATTTCCCTTCCTTTTTCACTTTATCCATATTCCCCAGTATTTTTTTCTGAATACCCTCACCTTCAGTGTGTTTGCCCTCCTGTATCTAACCCTCCTGTTTCTTTCCCTTTTCCCCTTTTCCCTCCATTCCTTTTGTTAGTTCCCCTTCCCCCCCTCCTTGTCTCTGTCGCCGATTCTCTTTTTCCCCTTTTAGTATTTAAAAAGTAAAATGTTTCTTAAGTTACATGAGTGTGTGTGTATAAGTTAGCTTTAAGCCAAGTTTGATGACAGGAAGATTCAGATGTTTCTCATCACTTCCCTTATTTCCCTCTATTACAATAGGTCTTTTGTACCTCTTTATGCAATGAGATTTAACACATCAAATCCCCTCTATCCTCCCATCTCCTCCTTGTCCCCCATTTTAAGGAGGTACTGTTTTTACATCATTTTATTGGAGTCACAGAAAATCACAAGTATCCATCACTTCTGGCTAAATATATTCTCTCTAATAGAGTTATAATTCTTGAGAGTTATGAGAATGTTTTTCCCATGCCTGAATGTAGACAGTTTCATCTTATTGGATAGCAGTTTATTTTTTCCTCTTACCCCGCCTTTTTTATACCTTTTCATGTGTCTCTTGAACCTCCTGTTTGATATCCACATTTTCTATTTAGCTCTGCTCTTTTGATCAGGAATTGTTGGAAGTCTCCCATTTCATTGAATTACCATATTTTCCCCTGGAAAAGAAAGCTCAGTTTTTCCAGACAGTGGATTCTTGGCTGCATTCCAAGTTCCCTTGCTCTTTGGAATATCTCATTTCAGGCCCTTCGATCCCTTGATGTTGATGCAGCCAGGTCCTGTAGAATCCTTACTGTGACTCCTTGGTTTTTAAATTATTTCTTTCTGGCTGCTTGCAGGATTTTCTCTTTTATCTGATAGTTCTGGAATTTGGCCACAACATATCTTGGTGTTTTCATTTTAGGATCTCTCTTTCCAGAAGGGATCGATGTATTCTTTCAATAACTATTTTGCTCTCTAGTTCCATGACATGATATCAAGGCAATTTTCCATCATTAAATCCTGTAATATTAAGTCCAGCCTCTTTTCCTTTCCAATGTTCTCAGGAAGGCTTATAATTCTCAGGCTGTCTGTCCCTCCTGAATCTATTCTCAAGGTCAATCATTTTTCTGATGAGGTATTTTAAATTTTTTCTCTTTTTATTCTCTTTTTTGATTTTGTTTAACACTCTTACTGTCTCATGAATTAATTAGTTTCCACAGACTCCATTCTTTGTTTTTTTACAAGAAGAATTTTATTCATTTACCTTTTGCAACTCCTTTTCCAATTGGTCAGTTCTATTTTTGTAAGAGTTTACCATCTGACCAGTTGAGGTTTTGAGAGAATTGTTTTCTTGTTGCAAGGTGTTAGTTTTCTCTCCTAAATTTTCCAATTGATTTTTAAACTCCTTCTTTATTCATTCAAGGAAGTCTTTCCTTGCTGGAGAGCAGGTGATATTCTCAGAGGTTCTAGGTTTTTCTGAGTTAGTGTCTTTTCCTTCCAAGAATTTCTATAGACCCTCCTTTGCACTGGCCTTATTTCTTTATCCTAAGACCTTGTGTTGGGGAGGGACTAAGTGTGATATCTCAAGTTGGCCAGTAGGGGTGTAATATCTCCAACCTGCCAGTAGGGGGCACTGGTTGCTTTCTCTGGAGAGTCTGTGACCTTGATTGGGGCCCACTCCCTTGGCCTAGAAGGAGTCCTTGAAGCTGTTGAATTATTATATCTTTGTTCCAGAGTTGCCTCTACCCTGGGGTGAGGTCATTTAAAATTCAAAGATTTTATAAAAATGTCAAAATTATTTTTGCAAGTTATTGGGCAAATGAAAAAAATAAATGAGAAAAAGCACAATTGGCCGTATAGAAAAGAAAGCATAAAAACTAACTGCAGAAAATAATAGTTTAACAGTTAGAAATTGGCAAGTGGAAATTCATGATTTTATGATGCATCAAAGATCCATGAAACAAATCCAAGAAAATAGAAAAATAGAAGAAAATATCAAATATCTCATTGGAAAAAGGACAAACTGATCTGGAAAATAGATTTGTGAAACACAATGTCAGAATCATTGGAATATCTTTTTATTAATATTTTATTTTTCCAAATACATTTTATGACAGTTTTTTAAACATTCATCCTTTTATGCATATGCATTTAAGTTACAAAATTTCCTTCCACCTTCCATTCTCAACCCCTCTCCTCAACAGTGGACAGTCAAGTTAATATTCTACATACATATTTTTGATGAACATATTTACAGATTAGCTATTTTTGGTATGAGGAATTAGAATTAAAGAAAAGAGATACATAAGATATGCTTTTTATAAAAGTTCATCAAATTCTGAAGGGTTTTTTTCTTTTTTGCTTTGTTTTGCATTTCGTCCTCTGGATGGGGATAACAATGCTAATAAGCAGTTTAATATGATTGTCTTAGCTCTCTGAACTGCTGAGAGGAGCTGCTTCCATGAAGTTTGACCATCTCACAAGGTTGTTGCTAGTATGTATGTTGTTTTCTTGGTTCTGCTCACTTCACTCAGCATCAGATTTTGTAACTCATTCCATGCTTCTCTAGAGTCTGGCTATTTATGGTTTCTTAAAGAACACAAATTATTCCATATTCATGTACCATAATTTTTTCAATCATTCCTCAAATGATGGGCATCCCATCAATTCCCAATTCTTTGCCACTATAAAAAGAGCTGCTATGAATATTTTGGAACATGTGAGACTTTTCCCATTTTTATTTCTTCTGGATATAGGCCAAGAATTGGAATTGCTGGATCAAAGGGAATGAATACTTTTATTGCTCTTTGGACATAATTATATTTTGTTCTCCATTCAAAACTCCACCAGCAATGCATCAATGTCGCAATTCTCCCACAACCTCTCCAACATTGTTCATTTTCCCTTTTTCTCATCTAAACAATTCTATTCCTGGTAAGATACATTATAATTGTTTTAATTTGTATTTCTATAATCAAAAATGATTTGGAGCATTTTTATATAATTTTAATATCTTCATTTGAAAAGTGTCTATTCATATATCAATTGGAGAATGATTTTGTAATCTTACAAATTTGATGTATTTATCTATATATTTTAGAAATGAAAACTTTATCAGAACTACTAGTTGTGAAGATTATTTCCCAGCTTTCTGTTTCCTTCTAATTTTGGCAACATTGATTTTATTAGTGCAAAATCTTTTAGATTTAATATAGTTAAAATCATTCCATTTTCAGTTTATAAGTTTCTCAATTTCTTGGTCATGAATTTTCCCCTTTCCATAAATCCGATAGAATATTTCTTGACCTATTAATCGATCTTTGGTCTTGCCCCTTATGTTACTATTTTCCACGTTTACCAATAATTTTTGTCTAATAGTGAATTTTGATCTGAGAAGTTGATGTCTTTGTGTTTAGCAAATCACTGATTGCTGTAGCCACTTACTGCTGTTTCTTTTGAAATTATCCTACTCCACTGCTCCACTACTCTCTTTTTAATCAGCACCAGGCAATTTTGATGACTGCTACTTTACAGTATAGTTTTAGATCTGTTAGAGCTATACCACCTTCCTTTACATTTTTTCCCATCAGTTTCCTTGCTATTCTTGACCTTGTTACAGATGTATTTTGTTATTATTTTTTTTCTAGCTCAGTAGTTATTTGGTAGTTTGATTGGTGTGGTACTGAATAAGTAATTTAATTTGGGTAGAATTGGCATTTTTATTATATTAATTTGACCTCACCATGAGCAATTGACATTTTTCCAATTATTGAGATTGAGTTTATTTGGGTGAGAAGTGCTTTATAATTGTCTTCTTATAATTTCTGGGCTTATCTTGGGAGGTAGATAACCCAGTTATCTAGAGTTACTTTAAGAGAATTTTCTTTATCTCTTGCTCTTGGACTTTGTTGTTCATATATAGAAATGCTGATGATTTTTGTGTGTTGATTTCATATATTAATACTTAACTGAATTTGTTAAATATTTCAAGGAGTTTCTAGATGACTTTCACAGGTTCTCTAAGTATACAATCATGTAATCTTCAAAGAATGAAATCTAGAAGGAATATGATTAGACGATTCTGGTATAAGTTACATGTGAGAGGATTACATACAAAATAATTAATAGAAGAAAAGAAGAGTGAACTGAGTCCCAAATAATGTGAGAGGAAGAATGTGGTAAACTATTTCACATAAAGAAGTGGAAAATAAGTATTTCAATAGAGAAGAATATGAAGTGCAACACTTTAACTCTTAGGAGTATTGTCTCAAAGTGTGAATAATATAAACAAGCATCTGAATAGAGATAATCATTTTTGTCCAATAGGGAATTAAATGGGAAAAAGATTATATAAAGAAGAGGGGTAAGGATTAATGGAGGGGATCACAGTTCAGGGGAGGTAATAGACAGAAGCAAAACACCATTGATGAGGAAAAGGGTAAAAGGAGAGTAAAAAACTAGACAAGAGGATGGAGTTACTATAACTGTGAATGTGAATGTGATGAACTCCCATAAAATGGAAGTGGATAGCAGAATGAATCAAAACCATCAGCCTATAAATTTATATAAGATGGATGAGGTTGAAAATATAAAAACCTCTTGAGCTAATAAATAACTATAGGAGCTGGTTTGTTGAAAAAAAAAATAAGTGTTAATTTGTTTCATTTGGATTTTAAATAAAGAAGGAAACCAAGGGGACCAAGTTACCAGTATCAGAAATGAAACTTCTGCCAATGAAGAAGAAATTAACAGTGTCATTAGAAGCTATCTGGCCCAATTATATGCGAACAAACTGACAAACTGAGAAAAATCAATGGATATTTATGAAAACATAATTAATCCAGATTAACAGATGAGGAAATATAAAGACTAAATAACATCAACTTCAGGAAAAAAAATTCAGAAGCCATTAATGATCTACCTAATGATAAATCTGCCCAGGGTCAGATGCATTCACAAGATGATATCACCAAATATTTATCAAAAATTAATTTGTATTTTATGTAAACACTTTGGATACAGAGACAAAGAAAGAGTTGTACTTCTTCTATGATGCAAATATGGTGCTGATACCTATACCAGAAATAGCTAAAACAGGGAAAGAAAATTATAGATCAATTTCCCTAATGAATATTGATGCAAAATTTTTTGAAGAAAATATTAACAAGGATATTACAGTAAATAATGACAAGGATTATATTATATGATCAGGTGAGATTAATCCATGAATGCAGAATTGATTCAATATTAAAAAGCCATCAACATAATTAATTGAACCTATTACTAACAAAGTCAGGCAAAGTCCAATGAATAGGCCACCTGTGGACATCCTGGAGACAGCCCTAGTTGATCCCAAATTCCTAATAACCTAGGTAGGTTGACCAAAATCTCCAGCACAGACAGCAAAAGACAGAGAGAGAGAGAGAGAGAGAGAGAGAGAGAGAGAGAGAGAGCACTTCAACTTTTACTTCCTTCAACAATTTACTTTACTTCAACAAATAAGTACCAGTTAGTCCATTGAGCAACCTCCCAAGTTTCTAAGATTTATGGTTCAGGTCAGTTAGCACACTTCTAGGGTTCTCAACAATGAAGAACTTCTAGCAAGTCCCTCCCCCAACATAAGAATTTTGATAAAGGTAAAAAAATCTCAAAAAGATTAAGAAAGGTGAGAAAAAAAGCAAGGTGCATTGAAAACTACCTTGGAGATTAGATTAGGCAAAACATAATCTCTGAAAAAAGGAGCAAAAGGGGTGATGTATTTAAAGCTATGGAGGACAATATAAATTTGTCATCAGCTGTGAGAGACATCTTAGAAGAGCTCAGAAAGCAATTTAGAAATATGAGAAAAATTGGGAAAAGAAATGTGAGGAAAAATTAATATCTTTCAAGAAAAATTTTTCAAGAAGAAAAAAGTCCTTTAAAAATACAATTGGGCATTTGGAAAAAGATAAAAGATCTTTTAAAAAATAGAATTGAGCAAATGGAAAAGGTGATAGAAAAGCTAACCGAGGAAAGGACCCAACTAAGAAATAGGATGGGACTAATAGAAGGTAATGATTTTTTGAGAAACCAAGACTATATTAAACAAAATAAAATAATATGAAAAAAACAGATGAAAATGCAAAACATCTCATCAGTAAAACAACTGATCTGGTAGATCTAAGAGATAAAATTTATCAGAAAGACAGGATCAAAAAAAGAACCTGGATATCATTCTTCAGGAAATTGTCAAGGAAAACTGCCCTGACTTCCTACAACTAGAGGGCAAAATAATCTTTGAATGAATCCAGCAATCATCTGCTGAAAGGGATCCTAAAATGAAAGAGCCAAGGAAGTTTGAGGTCAAACTCCAAAATTATCAAATCAAGGAGAAAATCTCGCAAATGACCAAATGAAAAAAAAAAACCAAATACCAAGGACCATAATCAGGACTACACAGGACCTGGCTGCATCAGCATTAAAGTATTAAAGGTCCTGGAATATGATATTCTGGAGGTCCAGGAAACTTAGAGTACAATCACAAATCACCTACCCAGCAAAGTTGAACACATGCTTTCAGGGGAAAAGATGAACATTTAATTTAATGGACATTTCCTGATGACAATACAAGAACTGAATAGAAAATTTTATCTTCAAAAGGCATATTCTAGATAAAGCTAAGCAGCGGGAAAATAACCAATGGAAAAGTTAAAAAACTGTCATTCAATAAGATTAATCTGGTTGCATCCCTACTTGGGGGCAAGATTCTGAAAAATTTTGATAATTATAATTATATTTAGAAGGAGTATACTTAGACTGAAGGTATAGACATAAGTTGAATCTGATGGAATGATTTCAAAAATAAAATTAATAAAAAGGGGAGAGTATAATGAAATGAGAGGAAGGGGAAGGTAAAATGGGGTAAATTATATCATATAAAGAGGCACAAAGGATCTATTGCAGCAGAGAGAAAGAAAGGAGGTGGAGAGAAATGCTTCACTCTTACTGTCATCAGATTTAGCCTAAAGAAGGAATAACTTATACAGTTATTTGAGTTAAATAATTTATCTTACCTTCAGGTATTATGAGGGGAAAGACGAGAAAGGTAAGGAGTAACTGGCAGAAGGGAGGAAAGGAAGTAGAGGGAGAGGGAAAGAGGCGAAAAAAGAGAGTGTAATTGATAGAAAGAAGTATAGATTGAGGGAGGCAGTATTAAGAAGCAAGACAGAGGGATAGGTCAAGGGAGAAAAAATACAAATGGAGGGGAGGATAGCATGGAGGGCAGTAAAGAGTTAGTAATTATAACTGTGTGAGTGGGATGAAAAGAAAATGAATAGCAGAGTGGATTAAAAAACAGAATCATGTAATATGTTGCTTATCATTAACACATTTGAAGCAGAGAGATATAGAGTAAAGGGAAAAGGTTGGAACAGAATATATTACTCTTCAGCTGAATTGAAAAAAAAAACAACAAAAGAATAGCAATCCTTATCTCAGATAAAGCAATTGCAAAAATAGATCTAATTAAAATGGATAAGAAGGAAACCACATCATCGTAAAAAATACCATGGGCAATGAAGCCATTTCAATACTAAACATGTAGGCACAAAGCAGTATAGCATCAAATTCAAACAAGAACTAAGTGAGTTACAGGAAGACAGAGTCAGCAGCATTATACTGATTGGGGACCTCAACCTCTTTGTCTAAGAATTAGATAAATCCAACAATAAAATAAAGATGAAGGAAGTTAAGAATTTGAATACAATATTAGAAATGTTTGATATGATAGAATTTTGAACATCTTGAATGGAGATAGAAAGAAATATAACATTTTTCTGTACTACTTGGCACCTACAGAAAAATTGACCATGTATAAGGGCATAAAAACTTCATAATCAGAGGCAGAAATGCAGAAATAATGAATGCTTCCTTTACAGATCAGGATGTAATAAAAATCAACCATTTCATCCAAGAGAATGATGACAATGAGATACACCAAAATTTATGTGATGCAGTGAAAGCAGTTTTCAGGGAAATGCTATATCTCTAAATGCTTATATGAATAAAATAGAGGAGAGCAATGAATTGCAAATTAAAAAGCTTGTAAAAGAACCAATTAAAGGTTGGGAATTATATCTCAAATTAAATATTCTGAAAATCAGAGGAGAAAGTAATAAAATTGAAACCTAGAAAACCATTAATCTAATAATAAATAACACTGGGAGTTTGTTTTCAGACCAAACAAATAAAATAGATAAACTTTGGCTAATCTTTTTTTTAAAAAATAAAAATATCAAATTATTAGTATCAAAAAATGGTGAACTGACCACCAATGAGGAAGAAATCATAAACTTTATTTGGAACTATTTTTCCCACATGTATGTTAATAAATTTGATACCCTGAATGAAATCAATCAATATTTACAAAAATACATCTGTGCCCAGATCAACACAAGAGGAAATACAATACTTAAATAAGCCTATTTCTGAAAAAAAAAGAAATTGGAAAAACCATTGATAAACTCCCTAATAAAACATCTACAGTTCCAGAAGGATATACAAGTGAATTCTGTCAATCAATTAAGGAAAAATGAATTCCAATTCTACAAAAATTATTTAAAAAATAGGGGAAGCAGTTGTGCCAAATTCCTTTCATGTCACCAATATAGTGCTGGTGCATAAATCAAACAGAGCCAAAACAAAAAAAGAAAATTATAGATCAATTTTCCTAATGAATTTTGATGCAAAAATCTTAAATAAAATTTTAGCAAAAATATTTCATTAAGTTATTACTAGAAAAATACATCATGATCAGATAGAATTTATACCAGGAAAGCAGAGATGGTTCAATTTTAGGAGAACACTTAATGTAATTGAACATATCAAAAACAAAACCAAGAGAAATCATGTTTATCTCAATAGATGTTGAAAAAGCCCTTGATGAAATACAGTATTCATGCCTATTAAAAACACAACAGAGTATAGAAATAAATGGAGTTTTTCTTAAAATAATAAGCATTATATATCTAAAACCATTAACAAATATTATCTGTATTGGAGATAAACTAGGAAGATTTCCAATAAGGTCATGGGTGAAGGAAAGAAGGATGCCCATTAGCACCATTATTATTTAATATAGTATTAGAAATATTAGCTTTAACAAAAGAGAAGAAAAATAAATTGAAGAAATTAGAATTGGCAATGAGTAAGCAAACTTTCATTCTTTACACATGATGTGATGGTATTCTTAGAGAACCCTAGAAAATCATCAAAAAACTACTTGAAATAATAAGCATCTTTATCAAAGTTTTGGGAAAATAAGTCTAAATAAATCATCAGCATTTCTATATATGAACAACAAAGTTCAAAGGCAAGAGATAGAAATAAAATTTTTATAGTAACTTCAAATACTTTATAATCTAACTCCCAAGATTAATTCAGAAAATTTACAAACACAATTAAAAATATTTCTACACAAATATAAGTCAGACCTAAACAATTGGGAAAGTGTCAGTTCATGGTTAGGTCAAATTGATGTAAAAAAATAATATTTTTTTTCCAAATTAAATTGCTTATTCAGTGTCATACCAATCAAACTGCAAAATAACTATTTTGCAAAGCCAGAAAAACCTAATAATACAGTTCATTTGGAGCAACAAAAAGTCAAGAGTATCAAGGGAACTGGTGAAATAAATGTAAAGGATGGTAACCTAGCTATATCAGATCTAAAACTATATCTTAACGCAACAGCCATCAAAACTACCTGGTACAGGTTAAATATTAGGGTAATGAACCAGTTGATTAGTAAAGTGTAAAAGAAACAGTAGTAAATGGCTTTCATAATCTATTATTTGAGAAAGCCAAAGACGTTCACTTCTTGGATAAGAACTCACTAATTGACAAAACTTTTGAGAAAACTGGAAAATAGTATGGCAAAAGTTAGATATAGACCCACATCCCTTTCTATCTCCTGTTTTTCTGTCTTTTCCTCCAGACTTAATTCCTCATACACAAAATGACTAATATGTAAGCATGTTAAACATATTCTTGCAAAAACACAAAACTCTTTGGTATTGGATAAGAAATGGAGTGGTGAATCAGTGGAATAGATTAGGTGTAAAAGAAATACTAGTAAATGAATACAGTAATCTGCTGCTTGAAAAATCCAAAGATTCCAGCTTCTGGAATAAGAACTCTCTCTTTGATATAACACTGCTTGTTAAACTGGAAGTTAGTATGGAAGAAACTAGGCATAGAACAACATCTCACACTCTATACCAAGATAAGATCAAAATAGGTACAAGATTTAGACATAAAAAGTGATATATGACAGACAATTAAGAACACAAGGAATAAATATTCTGTCAGATCTATGGAAAGGGGAGCAGTTATGATAAATGAAGAGATAGAGAACATTATGTAAGACAAAAAGGATAATATTGATTACATTAAATTGAAATGTTTTTGCACAAACAAGTTCAATCTAACTAAGATTTAAAGAAATGCAGTAATATGAGAGATAATTTTTACAACTATTATTTCTGAAAAAGGATTCATTTCTATAATATATAGAGAAATGAGTCAAATTAATGCACAAACAAGTCATTCCTCAATTGATAAATGATCAAGGAATATGGAAAGTCAATTTTCAGATAAAGAAATTAAAGATACCTATAGTCATATAAAAATTCCTCTAAATCCTTATTGATTAGAGAAATGTAAATTATTATTTTATTAAATTATAAAGACTTTATTTATTTTGAGTTTTATCATTTGCCCCCAATCTTGTTTCTCTGCCCCCACCCCCCACAGAAGGCAGGCTGTCAATCTTTACATTGTTTCCATGGTATTTATTATTCGAAGTAGAATGTGATGAGAGAGAAATCATACCCTTAAGGAAAAAAATAAAGTATAAGAGATATCAAAATTACAAAAATAAGATTTTTTTTAATTTAAAGGTAATAGTCTTTGGTGTTTCTTCAAATTCCACAATTCTGTCTCTGGATACAGAAGTTATTCTCTATCTGAGATAGCCCAAAATTGTCCCTGACTGTTTCACTGATGGAATGAGCAAGTCCATCAAAGCTGATCATCACCCCCATGTTACTGTTAGGGTTTACATTGTTTTTCTGGATTTGCTCATCTTCCTTAGCATTACTTCATGAAAATCCTTCCAAGTTTTCCTGAATTCCCACGATATTCATATACCATAGTTTGCTAAACCATTCCCCAATTGAAGGACATTTACTGAATTTCCAATTCTTTTCCACAACAAATAGGGCTTCAATGAATATTATTTTACAAGTAATGTTTTTTACCATTTTTCATAATCTCTTCAGGGTTTAGACCCAGCAGTAGTATTGCTGGTTCAAAGGATATGCACATTTTTTTGTTGCCCTTTGGGCATTGTTCCAAAATCCTCTCCAGAAAGGATGGATGGGTTCACAACTACACAAAAAATGTATTAGTGTTACAGAAGTCCCACATCCCATCCAACATTGATCATTGTCCTTTCCGTTCATATTGAACAGTGTGAGAGCTGTGAGGTGGTACCTCAGAGATGCTTTAATTTGCATTTCTCAAATAAGTAATGATTTAGAGCAATTTTTCATGTGACTATGAATTGCTTTAATTTCTTCATCTGTAAATTCCCTTTGCATATTCTTTGACCATTTGTAAATTTTGGAATGGCTTGGGTTTTTTGAAAATGTGACTCAGTTCCCTATATATTTTAGAAAGGAGTCCTTTGTCAGAAATATTAGTTGCAAAAATTGTTTACCAATTTACTATATTTCTTTTGATCTTGGTTACAGTGGTTTAGTCTGTGCAAAAGCTTTTTAATTTAATGGAATTCGAATTATCAAGTTTGTTTTTAATAATGTTCTCCATCTTTTCCTTGGTCATAAGCTGCTTCATTTTCCATAGGTCTGACAGGTAAACTACTCCTTGATCTTCTAGTTTGCTTATAATATGTATTTTTATGTCAAGATCCTGTGTCCATTTTGATTTTATATTGGTATAGGGTGTGACATGTTGGTCTAATCTAAGTTTCTTCCAAACTAATTTCCAATTTTCCCAGCAGTTTTTATTGCAGAGAGAGTTTTTATCCCAATAGCTGGACTCTTTGGTTTTATCAAACAGCAGATTACTATAATCATTTTCTACTATTGTACCTAGTCTATTGCACTGAATTACCATTATTTCTTTGCTCATACAAGACAGATTTGATGACTGATGTTTTATAATATAATTTTAGATCTGGTAAGGTTAAGCTACCATCATTTGCACTTTTTTCCTTGAATCACTGGAAATTCTTGACTTTTTATTTCTCCATAGGAATTTATTTACAACTTTTTCTAACTCATTAAAGCAATTTTATAGAATTTTGATTTATAGGGCACTAAATAGTTTATTTTTGGCAAAATTGTCATTGTTATTATGTTAGCTCGACCTATCCATGAGCAGATGGTGTTTGCCCAGTTACTGAAATCTAATTTTATTTGTGTGAGAAGTGTTTTGTGATTTTTATTGAAATGCCTAGTCCTGAGGGAAAAAAAGTAGCAGCAAAGAATTTGAAATTAAGGCGATGCCCATCAGCTGGGGACTGACACATTGTGGCATGTGATTATGTTGGAATACTACTCTGCTTTAAGAAATGTTGAGCAGGATATGCTCAGAAAAATTTGGAAAGACTTATATGAGCTGATGCAAAGTGACACATGCAAAGTAACAGCAATATTGTAGGTTGATCAGATGTGAAATGGCTTAGCTTTTATCAGTAATGTAATGACCCAAGACAACTCTGAAGGACTTATGAAGAGAAAAAGGTAATGGTTTTCAGAATACAGATTGAAGCATTCTTTTAAAAACTTTAATTTTTTTTTTTCTTGAAGTTTTTGTTTTTTGGATAAGAGTGGTTCTGCATTTTCTTTTACAATATGTATATTAGGAAGATATTTTTTGACTATATATTTCAAGTTCCTTACTTTCTCAATGGAGGAAATGGTGAAGGAAGAAACAAGAAAATTTGAAACTTTAAAAATAAATCTTGAAATTGTTTTTTTTTCAGTTAACTTAGGAAACCAAAATACCAAATAAATACATTTTAAAAACTTACTTGGCATATCCCTTGAATTGAATAGTTCTTTAATATACAAAACAGAGTACAAAATACTGACACTAAGATCTTTGCATCTCATCAAGATTCAAGCATGTAGCTTTTAGTGACTCAGTAAGAATTAGTATCTTCAAACATCTATTGAATGCTTATGTCAGTCAATTATTCTCCATGTTCATCTCCTATTTAAAAATTATTTTCTATGTTGTGAGTTAAGCCTGAGCTAGAAAGAACCAAGAAAGATGTTAAATTCAAATCCATAAGAAAACTGAGGCACAGAAATTAAATAACTTATCTAGGGTGACAATGAATCTTTAAGGTGCCATTAATCTGGAGCAGCGAGGTGGTGCAGTGAATAGAGCAATGAACCTTATGTTAGGAGGACCTGAGTTTAAATCCAGCCTCAGATATTTAATAATTGACTAGCTGTGTGACCTTGGGCAAGTTATTTTATCCCATCGCCTTAAATAAATGTGCCATTAATCTTCACTATTTTTCTTTTCCTGTCAAAGGAAATGCTATTTAGACAGAAGTTTAATCATCATGGAAATAATGTATATTTTAAAACTCTATCAAGTATTTCATAGCAATTTCAATTTGAATATTTCATATATATGTATATATATATATAAGATATATATACATAAATACATGCATACATATTATGTGTGTGTGTTTTCCCATTTAATTGAATATATTTGAAATTATTTGCAGAGCATATTTTAACTGACTCTTATTTCAAAGAGTTGGCATATATTATATCTATTTCTCATATAACATAAACACACATTTGCCTATGGAATGGTGACATTTGAGAAACTGAGTTTTACATTAGAGAAATAAATATCCACAGAAGTTTGTTTGGAACAGATGACTCAGAGTTGTTTTACACTGTTACCTTCTCTCATATAAGAGACATAATTCTACAAAAGAGACAAACATTATATTCAAAAGATGACTATGTTTCTGTTGTTGATTTTTCTTTGAATTATTTTACAGACATCTAAACTAATTGACCAATAACACAATAAAAGTAATGTTGTAATTTCTATAGCAATTAAATTTCTATAAATATAATATAGTTATATATGGCTAGGCTATATATTTTATTTAAATCTAGAGGGACAAAATATAATTTATATTAATTTATGTACTATTTAAACTCTTTATAGTCAGGTTTCATGGTTGGAGCCATTATGATGACTGACAACCTTTCTTTTGACCCAATAATTCTTCTAAAATAAATTTCCACTCAACACTTCACAGTACTTCATTATATTGACATTGCCAGCAAGCAGGGAAGACTCCCAAAGAGACTAAGTGGATGAAAACATCAAAATTTTTAAATTTATTTCCTGATTTATTCTATTTTAATTCAGCACAGTATGATAAATTTATTAGTAGAGCTTTGCGCATTATAAAGTACACAGAAAGGGAAAAAAATGTCCATAGGATCATACAAACACCCTTTGGTTGAATGTATCATGTAATAGCTATTCTTTGTCATCATAAAGAAGTTATTTGGGGTAATTAAATCAAACTAGAATGCATAGATCTGATTGGCTTTGACCAGATGCTCTTGTCTGGAAAGAGTTATGGATTTATGGCTACCTGGTTAGAGATAATTGCAAATCTATTTGTCTTTGAGCTATCGATTTCAACAAACCTTTTAGAAATACTTGCAATTTGATCAGCATAATACCTGGGAATTGTTTGATCTGAATAGTCATGACCAATCTGATACAGATTTACAATTTCTTAGACTTTTGTACGTGACCTTTCCTCCTTTTCTGGTCTTCCCACATGTATTTCTTCCACATACTCTGTGTTAAGTGACATTAACTTTTCTTGACAAATCAAAGCTCTAAAATAATTCTGAAGTTATAGAAGCCAAAAGCAATAAGAATGAACTAATATCCAAACCTAAAATAACTTGGAATTCAGGATAAGTCTGTCTCACTTGGGTAAAAAGTAAACACAACCCAGTGCAGGCAGTGTCCAGGTAAGTAAATGAGAAACTTTTAACCACAGAACAGACTATCAACCAAGGCCCAGTAGTTCTGGGTCAGCAGACCAGTGGCACAGTATGTCAACTGTGAGGGGACTCCAGCCTCAGAGGCAAACTTCCATTCCAGGAACCCATAGTACACCAGAAATGACTAGGCTGTTACACCTTATAACAGTGGGCAAGTCACCAGCCTAAAAGGCCCCAGCATAGAAAATCCATGACCAGATCCCTGTTCCAGAATTTGGGACATTATTTCCTGTATCTATGGAGCAAAATTCAGTTTTTGAAAATGAGCGAAGGGCTTCTGGCAAAGTTGGCAGAGAGAAGCCAGGCACTGTGTGAACGTCTCTTTATCTTCCCACATATATAATATGAAACAAACTTCTTAAAAGAAATCTTATCAACTACACCCAGAAAAAGAAGCAAGGAGAAGAATATCTACCTCAGGGTTTGTCTTCTGGTATGGTGGATGAACCAGGGGTAGAATTCAGCGACCCTTTTGGGAGGGGTGAGAGCCAGACTAAACTGGGGTCAGCTGCCAAGGTGCTGACTGTGTGGGTCATGGTCCAAGAGCCAAATGGGGAGTGGAGGCATTGGCTGTGAGACTGATGGTCTGAGGCTTACCAACAGGATTGGAGGGCGAGTGCCAGCTTGAAGTACAGCTGGACATTGATCCAGTGGGCTGTGGTCTGGAGCACCTCAAAACTGCATTTCAGCTGAACCCTATTCCCAAAACAAACACAATTACAGCTCACCTGCTCACCAGGATCAGGCATGGGCAGCAAAGTTCCCTCATCTGTGAATAGGAAGAGTAATTAACTCAACCCAGGGCAGAGTCCATATTGTTCAAGGATAAAAGTATCCAGCACCATGGCACCACTCACCCCCTCCAGAGCAAGGGAAAGGGCTTCAAATCAATGTCACAGACACTCCAGTGAAGGCAATCAGCACCCACTACTGGCCCACTTGGAGTTATTAAACTCAGTGAGCAAAGCCTCTAGCACCCCATACTGTCCAGCACACTTGGAGTTATTAAACACAGGGTGTAAAACCTCTAAGGATCCTAACACAAAACTTCTGTGAATCAGCCCCTGCCCCAACACAAGATCTTAGGGAAATGAAGAAAGGCCATTGAAAAGGGGAGTCCATATAAAAATTCTTATAAGGTAAAGACCCTAACTCAGAGAGATCTAAAACCTTTGAGGAGAATATGATTTGGTCTCCAGCCCAGAAAGACTTCCTTGAAGAAATCAGGAAAGAGTTGAAATTGGAAAATTTGGGAAAAGAAACCCAAAAGAAGATTAACACTATACAACAAGAAAAAAAAATCCTTGGAAAATACAATTGGACAAATGCAAAAATAAAATTATGCTCTCAAAACCTCCATTGGTCAAAAGGAATAAAAAATGGAATTGGCCAATTGGAAAAGGAGTTGCAAAAGGTAAATGAAGAAAATTCTTTTCTAAAAAAAGAATGGAGTCTGTGGAAACTAATGATTTCATGAGACAGGACTTAGTTAAATAAAAAAAAAATAAAAAAATAGAAGAAAATGTAAAATACCTCAGCAACAAAACCACTAGCCTCGAGAATAGATTGAGGACAGACAACTTAAGAATTTTTGGACTTCCTTAAGACATTGAAGAGAAAAAAAAAGCCTAGGCATATTATTACAGGATTTAGTGATGGGAAACTGTCATGATATCATGGAACCATAGGCCAAAATAGTTATTGAAAGAATACATTGATCCCCTGCAGAAAGAGGTCCTAAAATGAAAATGCCAAGGTATATTGTGGCCAAATTTCAGAACTACAAGATAAAAGAGAAAATCCTGCAAGCAGCCAAAAAGAAATAATTTAGATACCAAGGAGCCACAGTAAGGATTACACAAGATCTGGTTACATCAGCATTAAGGGATTGAAGGGCCCAGAATGCCTTATTCCTAAAAACAAGGGAGCTTGGATTGCAGCCAAGTATTTATTATCTGTAAAAACTGAGCCTTGAGCCTTGTCTTCCAGGGCAAAAGAAGGACATATAATGAAATAGGAGACTTCCAAGTTTTCCTTAAGAAAAGACCAGAGCTAAATAGAAAATTTGGACATCAAACAGGAGACTCAAGTGACTCATGAAAAGGTTAAAAGAGAAGAGGTAAAAGAAAACAAAACTGCTACCCAGTAAGATAAAACTGGCCATATCTCTGCCTGGGTGAAAGACTTGAATAACTCTTACAAATTGTAAGTTTATTAGAGAGAATATATTTATCCAGAAGTGATGGACACTCATGACTTATTCATGAAATGGCTATCCAATAAGATGAAACTGGCTGTATCCCTACCTGGAAGAAAGACTCTAATAACTCTCGAGAATTGTAATTCTATTAGAGAGAGAATATATTTAGCCAGAAGTGATGGACATTCATGACTTTTCTGTGACTCAGAATGATTTAAAAATAAGACCTCCTTTAAAGGGGGACAATAAAGAGATGGGAGGATAGAGCAGATTGAATGGGTTAAGTGTCATTACCTTAAGAGATACAAAGGACCTATAGCAGTAGAGGTGAAGAAGGGAGGACCTGAGAATTGCCTGAAACTTTCACTCATTACATTTGGCTTAAAGGTAAAATAAACATACTTTCACGCAGTACAGTTAAGAAACTTATCTTAGCTTTCACATATTAAAAAGGGGAAATGGGAGGGGGAGGAAATAGGGAAGCAACAGAAGTAAGGGAAGGAAGAAGGGGCAAAGGGAAAGGGAAAAGAAAGGGGAGGAGGAGGGATATAGATGGATATAGGAGAGCAAACACACTAAAAGTGGTGATATACAGAAAAGAAATAGTGGAGAATATGGGTAAAGAGAAAAAGGGGGGAAATACAAACAGAGGGAAGATAGCATGGAGAACAATAAAGAGTTAATAATTATAATTGTGAATGTCAATGTGATGAATTGTCCCTTAAAACATAAGCAAAATCCTACCATAAGCTGCTTAAAAGAAACTCATGTGAAGTAGAGAGATATATGTAGAGTAAAGGTAAAAGTTGGAGAAAAATGTATTTTGCTTCAGCTGAAGTGAAAAAAAGCAGTGGTAGAAATCCTTATCTCAGACAAAGCAGCTGCAAAATTAGATATATTGAAAAGATATAAGGAAAAAAAACTATATACTCCTAAAAGGTACCAAAGATAATAAAGTAATTTCAAAACTAAATATATATATATATATATATATATATATATATATATATATATATATATATATATATATATATACACCTACCTACCATTATAGCATCCAAATTCTTAGAGTAGAAGTTGAAAGAGTTACAGGAAGACATAGATAGCAAAACCCTACTAGTGGGAGACCTCAACCTCCCACTCTCAGGGTTAGATAAATCTAAACATAAAATGAACAAAAAGGAAGTTTAGGACATAAATAAATTGTGAGAAAATCTAGACATGATAGACTTATATAGGAAACTAAATAGGGATAGAAAGGAATATGTTTTTTTCTTCAGTACATGGCACTTACATGAAAATTGATCATGGATTAGGGCACAAAATCCTAATAATCAATTGTAGAAAGGCACAAATAGTGAATACATCTTTCTCAGATCATAATGCAAAATAAAAAAAAAACAAAAACAAAAAACACATTCAATATTGGTCCAGGGAGATATAGAACTAAACTAATTGGAAAATGATTAACCTCATTTTAAAGAATGAGCGGATCAAACAACAAATTATAAAAAAGAATTGTTTCATCCTAAATAAAGACAATATTCAACATACCAAAACCTTATGGGATACACTCAAGGTGGCTGTCAGGGAATATATTATATCTTTAAATGCTTACATGAATAAATTAGAGAAAGAAGAAATCAATGAACTAAATATGCAACTTAAAAAAATTAGAGAAAAAACCAATTAACCCCCCCAATTAAATTCCAAATTAGACATTTTAAAAATTAAAGGAGAAATTAATAAAAACAAAAGCAAAATCTATTGAATGAACAAATAAAACCAAAATTTTGTCTTATGAAAATACCAATAAAATTGATTATCCTCTGGTCAAGTTGTTTAAAAAAAAGAAAGAAGAAAACAAAATTGCTAGTATCATAAATGAAAAAGTTGAACTCACTGCCAATGAGAAGGAAATTAAAGTAATAATTTGGTATTATTTTGCCCAATTCTATGCCAATAATTTGGACAATCTCATTGAAATGGATGAAAAGTTATAAAAATATAAGCTGCCCAGGTTAAATGAAGAGGAGATTAAATACTCAAACCACCATAACTCAGAAGAAGAAATTCAGAGAGAGAAATCATATCCTTAAGGAAGAGACAAAAAAGTCTAAGAGATAACGAGATCAGAAAATAAGATATCTGTTTTTTTCCTAAATTAAAAGGAATAGTCCTTGACCTTTGTTCAAATTCCGTGGCTCTTTATCTGGATACAGATGGCAATCTCCTTTGCAGACAGCAGAAAATTGTTCCCAATTGATGCACTGATGGATTGAGCAAGTCCTTCAAGGTTGAACATCACTCATGTGTTGCTCTTAGGGGATACAGTGTTTTTCTGGTTCTGATCATCTCACTCAGCATCAGTTCATGCAAATCCCTCCAGACTTCTCTGAATTCCTCTTAGTTTCTAATAGAACAGTAGAGTTCCATGACATACACATATCACAGTTTGCTAAGCTATTCCCCAATTGAAGGACATTTACTGGATTTCCAATTCTTTGCCACCACAAACAGGGCTGTTAAAAATATTTTTTGTACAAGTGATATTTTTACCCTTTTTCAATCATCTCTTTAGGGTATAGACCCAGTAGCAGTATTGCTGGGTCAAAGGGTATGCTCATTTTTGTTTTCCTTTGAGCATAGTTCCAAATTTCTCTCTAGAAAGGTTGGATGAGTTCACAGCTCCATCAACAGTGTAATAGTTTCCCATATTTCCCACAGCTCTTCCAAAAATGATCATTACCCTTTCTGGTCATGTTGGCCAGTCTGACAGCTTTGAGGTGTTATCTCAAAGAAGCTTTAATTTTCATTTCTCTAATAATTAATAATTTAAAGCAATTTTTCATATGGCTATTTATTGCTTTAATCTCCTCATCTGTAAATTGACTTTGCATATCCTTTGACCATTTGTCAATTGGGGAATGTCATTTTGTTTTAAAAATACGACTTAGTTCTCTGTATATTTTGTAAATGAGTCCTTTGTCAGATTCATTAGTTAGAAAGATTATTTCCCAATTTACTACATTTCTTTTGATGTTGGTTACAGTGGTTTTATCTGTGCAAAAGCTTTTTAATTTAATATAATTGAAATCATCTAGTTGGCTTTTGGTGATGTTCTCCAACTCTTCCATGGTCATAATCTACTCCCCATTCCATAGATCTGACAGATAAACTAGTCCTTCATCTTCTAGTTTGCTTATTGTATGGTTTTTATGTCTAAATCCTGTAACCATTTGGATCTTATCTTAGTAAAGGTGTTAGTTGTTGGTCTAATCTAAGTTTCTTCCATACTAACTTCCAAATTTCCCAGCAGTTTTTAATAAAGAGGGAGTTTTTTCCCAATAGCTGTATTCTTTGGGTTTATCAAACAACAGATTACTATAATCGTCTCCTGCTTTTGCACCTAGTCTATTCCACTGGTCTACCACTCTATTTCTTAGCGAATACCAAACAGTTTTGATGACTGATGCATTATAATATAATTTTAGATCAGGTAGGACTAAGCCCCCTTCTTTTGCACTATTTCAGTAAGCTCCTGTAAATTCTTGACTTTTTATTTCTCCATATGAAATTACTTAAATTTTTTTCTAACTCATTAAAGTAATTTTTATGAATTTTGATTGGTAGGGCACTAAACAGGTAGTTTAGTTTTGGTAGAATTGTCATTTTTATTATATTAGCTCTACATATAAATGAATAGTTGATATTTGCCCAGTTATGTAAATATGTTTTAATTTGGGTGAGAAGAGTTTTATAATTGTTTTCAAAAAGTTTTGGAGTATGTCTTTGCAAATAGACTCCCGGGTATTTTATTTTATGTTGTCTGAGGTTACTTTGAATGAGATTTCTCTTTCTAGCTCTTCCTGATCTGTTTTGTTAGATATATATATATATATATATATATATATATATATATATATATATACACATATATATATGTATATACATATATATATTTATATACATATATATAAATATATATATGTATATACATATATATATGTGTTGAGGATTTATTAGGGTTTATTTTATAACCTGCCACTTTGCTAAAATTGCTAATCATTTCCAGTAGTTTTTTATATGATTTCTTGGGATTCTCTAGGTGAACCATCATGTCATCTGCAAAGATTAAGAGTTTTGTTTCTTCCTTCCCAGTTCTAAATCCTTTGATTACATTTTCTTCTCTAATTGCTGAAGCTAACATTTCCAATACAATATTGAATAGTAATGGTGATAATGGGCATCCTTGTTTCACCCTTGATCTTACTGGGAATGCCTCTTGCCTCTCCCCACTGAATATAATGGTTGTTGATGGTTTCAGATAGATACTGCTATTAATTCTAAGGAAAAGTCCATTTATTCCTACACTCTGTCATTTTTTTTGCAGAATTGAATGCTGTATTTTGCCAAAAGCCTTTTCAGCACCTATTGATATGATCTTATAATTTCTTATATGTTTGTTGTTGATATAATTGAGTATACTAACAACTTTTCTAATATTGAACTAATCCTGAATTCCTGTGATAAATTCTACTTGATCATAATGTATTATCCTAGTGATAACTTGTTGTAATCATTTTTCTGAGATTTTGTTTAAGATTTTTGCATCTATATTCTTCAGGGAGATAGGTCTATAATTTTCTTTCTCTGTTTCAACTCTTCCTGATTTAGGTAACAGCACCATATTGGTTTCATAGAAAGAGTTAGGCAGAGTTCCATCTTTCCCTATTTTTCCAAAGAGATTTTATAGAATTGTAAACAATGTTCCTTTAATGTTTGGTAGAATTCACTTGTGAAGCCCTGAAGCCCTGGAGATTTTTTTCTTAGGGAGTTCAATGATGGCATTTTGAATTTATTTTTCTGATATAGGGTTGTTTATGTATTTAATCTCCTCTTCATTTAACCTGGACAACTTATACTTTTGTATATATTCAACCATTTCACTTAGATTATCAATTTTATTGGCATAGAGGTGGGCAAAATTATTTTGAATTATTACTTTAATTTCCTCCTCATTGGTGGTGAGTTTACCTTTTTCATTTATGATACTAGCAATCTGATTTTCTTCCTTATTTTTTAAATCAAATTTACCAGAGGTTTATCAATTTTATTGGGTTTTTCCATAATACCAGCTTTTGGTTTTATTTATTAATTCAATGTTTTTTTGCCTTGGTTTTATTAATTTTTCCATTAATATTTAGAATTTTAAATTTGTATTTAATTGGGGATTTTTAATTTGTTCTTTCTCTAATTTTTTTAGTTGCATGTTTAGTTCATTGATTGCCTCTTTCTCCAATTTATTCATGTAAGCATTTAAAGCTACAATATATCCCCTGAGAGCCACTTTATATGAATTCCATAGGTTTTGAAATATTGTTTCATTAATGTCATCTAGGATAAGATGGTTAATTCTAACTATAATTTATTTTTTGGACCACTCATTCATTAAAATGAGGTTGTTCAGGTTTTTAATGTCCTAGTACATTGTCAATTTTTGTATAAGTTCCATGTACTACAGAGAAAAAGATATATTACTTTCTATCCCCATTTCATTTCCTCCATAAGTCTACCATATCTACTTTTTCTAACAATCTATGTTCCTCCTTAACTTCTTTCTTGTTCATTTTATGATTCAATTCATCTAGATCTGAGAGTGGGAGTTTGGGGTCTCCCACTAGTAGAGTTTTGCTGTCTATATCTTCCTGTGGTTCTGGAATGCTGGATTCTGTCCCATTGGTTGCATATATATTCAGTATTGAAATCACTTTATTGTCTATGATACCTTTTAGGATGATAAAGTTTCCTTCCTTATCTTTTTTGATGCTATCTATTTTGGCTGCTGCTTTGTCTGAGATAAGGATTGCTAGACCTGCTTTTTTTACTTCAGCTGAAGCAACATATATTTTGCTCCAACCTTTTACCTTTCCTCTATATGTATCTCTCTGCTTCAAATGAGTTTCCTGTAAGCAGCATATTGTAGGATTCTGGTTTTTAATCCACTCTGCTATTCACTTACATTTTAAGGGAGAGTTCATCCCATTTACATTCAAAATTATGATTACTAATTCTTTATTCCTCTCCATGGTTTCTTCTCTCTGTTTGTATTTTTCCCCTTTCCCCATTTTCCATATTCCCCAGTATTTTGTTTCTGAATACCACTTCCTTCAATGTGTTTGCCTTCCTATATCACCACCTCCCATTTCTTTCTCTTTACCCTTTTTCCCTTTTCCCTTGCCTTCCTTTTGTTAGTTACCCCTTTTTCCCCACTCACCCTCCCTTTCTTTGCCCCCCCTTCATCTTTTAATATTTGAAAGGTTAGATGTTTTGTAAATTAACTAAGTATGTGTAAGTTGATTTTAAGCCAAGTCAGATGAGAAGAAGATTCAGGTGTTTCTCATCTCCTCCTTCTTCCCCTCTATTACCATTGGTATTTTGTACCTCTTGGTGTAATGAGATTTACCCCATTCAATCCCCTCCCTTCTACTGTCTCCTTCCTGTCCCCCTTTTTAACAAGATAATGTTTTTTAGATCATTCTATCTAAGTCATAGAAAATTCTGAGTATCTGTCACTTCTATCTATGTACATTCTATCTAATAGAGTCAAAATTCCTCAGAGTTATTAGAGTCTTTCTCCCAAGTGGGGTTAAAGCCAATTACATTCCATTGGATAGAAGTCTCATGGATAGGTCATGAATGTTCATCACTTCTGGCTAGGTATATTCTCTCTGTTAGATTTGAAATCCTCAAGATTTATGAGAATCTTTTATGCCCATGCTGGAATATAGCCAGTTTAAAATTTTATATAGCAGATTTTTTTCTTTTACAGCCCCCATTTTTTTGACCTCTTCATGTGTCTCTTGAACCTCCTGTTTGATGTCCAAATTTTCTATTTCTGGTCTTTTCATCAGAAATTTTTGGAATTCTTCCATTTTGTTAAGTGTCCATGTTTTTCCCTGGGAGAGAAGGGTCAGCTTTATTGGATTGTGGATTCTTGGCTTCATTCCAAGCTCCCCTGCTCTTCTAAATATCTCATTCCAGGCCCTTTGATCCCTTAATGTTGGCACAGCCAGGTCCTGTGTAATCCTTACTGTAGTTCTTTGATATTTAAATTATTTCTTTCTGGTTGCTTTCAGGAGTTTCTCTTTTATGGGCTTGTTCTGGAATTTGGACACAACATTCCTTGGTGTTTTCATTTTAGGATCTTTTTCTGGTGGGGATAGATGTATTCTTTCAATAACTACTTTGCCCTCTGGTTCCATGATATCAGGGTAGTTTTCCATCACTACATCCTGCAATGTTAAGTCCAGGCTTTTTTTTCCCCTCTTCAATGTTTTCAGGAGATCTAGTATTTCTCAGGTTGCCCCTGCTTGACCTATTTTTGAGGTCAGTGGCTTTGCTGATGAGATATTTTACATTTTCTTCTATGTTTTCTATTTTTTAATTTTGCTTAACTGGCTTTTGCTGTCTCACCAGAGTCATTCATTTCTGCAGACTCCATTCTTTTCTGTAAAGAGGAGTTTTCTTCATTAACCTTTTCCAATCCCTTTTCCAACTGGTCAATTCCACTCTTTAAAGAGCTTTCCATTTGACCAATTGAAGTTTTGAGAGAATTATTTTTTTTTGGATTTACCCAACATAGGATCTGAGAAATTCATTCTCATTTTATATTTGTCCAATTGTATTTTCTAAGTATTTGGTTTTTTTTGGCAAGGTAGTAATTGTTTCTCCCAAATTTTCTGGTTGATTTTTAAACTCCTTGCTTATTTCTTCAGGGAAGTCTTTCTGTGCTGAGTACCAGATTGTATTCTCCTCAGAGGTTCTAGATCTCTCTGAGTTAGAGTCTTTCCCTTCCAAGAATTTTTCTATGGATCCACCTTTCTGCTGACCATTCTTCATTTTGCTAGGACCTTGAATTGGGGAGGAGCTGGTTCACAGGGGTTTAGGATCACTATTGGCTTTACTCGTTGAGTGCAATTTCCCTGGTTGCCCAGTAGGAGCTGCTGGTTGCTTTCTCTAGAGTGTCTGTGACCTTGATTGAAGCCTTTTCCCTTAGCTTGAAGGGAGGGGTTGGGGGTATTGACCTCAATCAATGATGGGCTTTGCCCTGGCTTGAGGTCATCCCTCTCCCTATTGTCAGCTGGGCTGGTTCTTCTGCTCACACACCTGTGCCTGAGTTAGAAGTAGTATTATATTGTTTGTTCTGGGAAGACACCACAGCCCCAATGGAGGCATGGACTCATAGTTCCTCAGTCCAGAGGAGCCCAGGGATGGTATACCCAGCTCTCCTGCACGGGAACACTCCCCCCAGCCCTGTGGGCAAGCTCCAGTGCACTTCTGCTCCCTAGTTGACTCAAGCAGGCACCCTCTAGCTCCACAGCTGATCCAACAGATCCGGCTCTTGGGCCCTCCCCAGCTCCAATTCAGCAGCTAACCTGCCTGATCCGGGGCTGATCTGCCCTCTGCTCCCAGACACACCTGCTCGAATTTACCCAGTGCTGCTGCAGGAGACAAATCCAAAGATAGATGTTCTTTCTCCTGGCTTTTCTTTCTGGTTTTTGTGGGTTGGATTTCTGTTAAGAGGTTTGTTTCATATGATAGATGGGGAAAGATCAGAAGACTTTAGAACTGTGCCTGTCTTCTCCCTGCCATCTTGGCCGGAAGTCCAGATGGAAAAAAAAATTGTATGTAAATTCATATGGAGAAATAAAAAGTCGAGGATTTTCCAGGGAGGTAGAGATAAATATGCAAAAGAAAGTGCCTTGGCCCTACCAGATCTAAAATTACATTATAAAGCATCATTCATCAAAACAGTCTGGTATTGGTTTAGAAATAGAGTGGTGGAACATTGGAATACCCTAGGTGTTATAGCAGGAAATCATTACAGTAATTTGCTCATTGATAAACCTAATGTTTCCAGTTATTGGGATAAAAAAATCTCTCTTTGATAAAAAAACTGTCGGGAAAATTGGAATTTATTATAGCAGAAACTTAGATTAGATGAACACCTCATACCCCTTACCAAGATAAGATCAAAATGGATATAGGATGTAGGCCAATAAAAAAACAATATTTTAAGCAAACTGGGAGATCAAGGAATAGTTTAGCTGTTAGATCTATGGAAAAGGCAGTAGTTTACGACCAAGGACAAGATGGAAACATCATTAGAAACAAACTAGATAATTTTCATTACATTAAATTCAAAAGCTTTTGCACAAGCAAAGATAAAAAGAAATGTAGTAACCAATATGAAAAGAAATGTAATAAATTGGGAACAATTATTACAGCTAATAAATTTATGACAAAGGACTCATTTCTAAACTATACAGTAAACTGATTCTATTAAAAAAAATAAACCATTCCCCAGTTTACAAATGGTCAAAGGATATGTAAAGGCAATTTACAGATGAGTAAATCAAAACAATCCATATTCATATGAAACATTGCTTTAAATCACTACTCATTAAAGAAATGCAAATTAAAAAATCTTTGAGGTTCCAGCTCACACCTCTCAGGACTGGCCAATATGGCCAGAAAGGACAATGATCGATGTTAGATGGGGTGTGGAATTTCTGCAACAATAATGCATTGTTGCTAGAGTTGTGAACTCATTCTGTCTTTCTGGATAGCTATTTGGAATTAAACCCAAATGGCAACAAAAAATGTGCATACCCTTTGATCCAGCAGTACCACTTCTGGGTCTATAATCTGAAGAGATTATGAAAAAGGAAGAAAACATCACTTGTACAAAAATATTCCTAGCAGTCCTGTTTGTGGTGGGGAAAGTATTGGAAATTAAGCGAATTTCCTTCAATTGGGGAATGGCTTAATAAATTGTGCTATATGTATGAATTGCAACACTATTGTTCTATTAGAAACCAGGAGGGATGGAAATTCATGGAAGCCTGGAAGAATTTCCATGAACTGATGCTGAGCGAGATGTGCAGAAGCATAAAATATTGTACACACTATCAACATGGGACTATCAACATGATCAGCCTTAATTGACTTGCTCCTTCTCTTAGTGGAACAAGCTGGCACAATTTTGGGGTATCAGTAATGGAGAATGCCATCTGTATCCTGAAAAGAATTGTGGAGATTGACCAGAAACCAAAGACACTTACCTTTATTTAAAAAAAAACATGCTATTTTACTATGTAATTTTGCTATCTCTTATGTTTTATTTTTCTTCCTTAAGGATTGGATTTCTCTTTCATCACATTCAGCTTAGATCAATGTACACCATGAAAACAAAGTAAATACTTACAGACTGTCTTCTGTGGGGGTGAGGGCTGGGAAGTAAGATTATAAAATTTAAAGTAAATAAAATCTTTCTTTTTTTAATTTATTTTTATTAAAGTTATTATTTGAGTTTTACAATTTTCCCCCAATCTTGCTTCTGACATATAGCACTCTGTCAGCCTTTACTTTGTTTCCATGTTGTACCTTGATCCAAATTGGGTGTGATGAGAGAGAAATCATATCCTTAAATAGAAGAGAATTCTCAGAGGTAACAAGATCAGACAATAAGATATCTGGTTTTTTTTTTCTAAATTAAAGGGAATAGTCTTTGCACTTTGTTCAAACTCCACAGCTCCTTATCTGGATACAGATGGCACTCTCCTTTGCAGACAGCCCAAAATTATTCCCAATTGTTGCACTGATGGAATGAGCAAGTCCTTCAAGGTTGAACATCACTCCCATGATGCCGTTAGGGTGTACAGTGTTTTTCTGGTTCTGCTCATCTCACTCAGCATCAGTTCATGCAAATCCCTCCAGGTTTCCCTGAAATCCCATCCCTCCTGGTTTCTAATAGAACAATACTGTTCTGTAAGCCATTCTCCAATTGAAGGACATTTACTGGATTTCCAATTCTTTGCCACCACAAACAGGGCTGCTATAAATATTTTTGTACAAGTAATGTTTTTACCCTTTTTCCTCATCTCTTCTGGGTATATAGACCCAGTGGTATTGCTGGGTCAAAGGGTATGCACATTTTTGTTGCCCTTTGGGCATAGTTCAAATAACTCTCCAGAAGAGTTGGATGAGTTCACAGCTCCACCAACAATGTATTAGTGTCCCAGATTTCCCCTCCTACAACAATCATTATCCTTCCTGGTCATACTGGCCAATCTGAGAGGTGTAAGGTGGTACCTCAGAGAAGCTTTAATTTGCATTTCTCTAATAATTAATGATTTAGAGCATTTTTTTATATGGCTATGGATTGCTTTGATCTCCTCTTGTGTAAATTGCCTTTGCATGTCCTTTGACCATTTCTCAATTGGGGAATGGCTTTTTGCTTTAAAAATATGACTCAGTTCTCTGTATATTTTAGAAATGAGTCCTTTGTCAGAATCATTAGTTGTAAAGATTGTTTCCCAATTTACTACATTTCTTTTGATGTTGATTACATTGGTTTTATCTGTGCAAAAGCTTTTTAATTTAATGTAATTGAAATCATCTAATTGGTTTTTGGTGATGTTCTCCAACTCTTCCTTAGTCATAAACTGTTCCCCTTTACATAGATCTGACAAGTAGACTAGTCCTTGATCTTCTACTTTGCTTATAGTATTGTTTTTTATGTCTCTGTCCTGTAACCATTTGGATCCTATCTTGGTAAAGGGTGTGAGGTGTTCGTCTAATCTAAATTTCTTCCATACTAACTTCCAATTATCCCACTAATTTTTATCAAAGAGGGAGTTTTTATCCCACTGGCCATACTCTTTGGGTTTATCAAACAGCAGATTAGTATAATCATCTCCTGCTTTTAACCATAGTCTAAGCCACCTTCGTTTGCATTTTTTTTTCATTAAGCTCCTGGAAATTCTTGACTTTTTATTTCTCCATATGAAATTACTTACAATTTTTCTAACTCATTAAAGTAATATTTTGGAATTTTAATTTGTAGGGCACTAAACAGATGATTTAGTTTTGGTAGAATTGTCATTTTTATTATATTAGCTCTACCTATTCACGAGCAGTTGATATTTGCCCAGTTATTTAAATCTAATTTAATTTGTGTGAGAAGTGTTTTATAATTGTTTTCAAAAAGATTCTGAGTCTGTCTTGGCAAATAGACTCCCAAATATTTTATGTTGTCTGAGGTTACTTCTTGCTATATATATATATATATATATATATATATATATATATATATATACATATATGTTGAGGATTTATGAGGGTTTATTTTATAATCTGCAACTTTGCTAAAATTGCTAATTGTTTCCATTAGTTTTTTGGATGATTTCTTGGGATTCTCTAGGTAAACCATCATGTCATCTGCACAGAGTGAGAGTTTTGTCTCTTCCTTCCCAATTCTAATTCCTTCAATTTCTTTTTCTTCTCTAATTGCTGAAGCTCACATTTCTAATACAATATTGAATAGTAGTGGTGATAATGGGCACCCTTGTTTCACCACTGATCTTATTGGGAATGCCTCTAGCCTCTCCCCATTGAATATAATGCTTGTTAATGGTTTCAGATAGATACTGCTAATTATTTTAAGGAACATTACATTTATTCCTACACTCTCTAGTGTTTTTAATTGGATTGGATGCTGTGTTTTGTCAGAAACTTTTTCAGCATCTATTGATATGATCATACAATTTCTGATAGGTTTGTTGTTGATATAATTGAGTATACTAACAGTTTTCCTAATATTGAACCAACCCTACATTCCTGGAATAAATCCTACTTGATCATAATGTATTATCCTAGTGATGACTTGTTGTAGTCATTTTGCTAATATTTTATTTAGGATTTTTGCATCTATATTCATCAGGGAAATGGGTCTATAATTTTCTTTCTCTGTTTTAACTCTTCCTGCTTTAGGTAACATTTACCATACTGGTTTCATAGAAAGAGTTAGGCAGAGTTCCATCTTTACCTATTTTTCCAAAGAGTTTATATAGGATTGGAACCAATTGTTCCTTAAATGTTTGGTGGAATTCACTTGTGTATCCATCAGGCCCTGGAGATTTTTTTTAGGGAGTTCAATAATGGCTTGTTGAATTTCTTTTTCTGAGATAGGGTTGTTTAGGTATTTAATATTTTCTTCATTTGACCTGGGCAATAAAATCTTTCTTTTATAAATAAACAAACAAAAAACTCCAAACAGAAAAGATCCCTGAAAAGAAAAAAGCCACTATGAATACAGGGAGCATCAAAACATAATCTCAACTTTGGTTAGAAAGACATATGCTGACACAGAGTGGCTGTAATGCCGGCTTTGCATCTCTGGGAGGGCTAGCTAGTCATGTACCTACACATGTTAGCCCTCAGAATTCTTCAAAAATTGCCAGCCAGCCAAATGCAAAAGAGAAATCTCCTTTAAAAGTTGGAATGAGCACGAGGAAGAACCTAAGGAATAAACATCATCCTTCCCTATTATGACCCCATGTCTTCTTTGATGCACAGACACTAAATGCAATAACACATTGATCCTTATGCCTTAACCTCTCAGCCCATATAGAAAGTTAAGGAAAAGGACACGGTGTTGTTTTTCATAGTACCAGCCAAGCATAATAGCCAAAAGAAATGAAGATTATGTAAGATAAAACTGCTCCTTCACTGTATTCCAGAAGATATTTTGCCTGATGTGTGGGCAAATGAAAGAGAATGACATCACCTAAAAACTAAAGAAGTTCAGTTATCAAAGTTACCCAAAGTCACTACCTTGCTTTTGGATCCAAACATATATAGAAATTCTAGCAAAAGAAATACATATAGTGTAATCCTGAAAGATCACTTTTCTTAAGATCACATGTTGAATTACCCCACAGAAGAGGTTGTGAACAAAATTCTGATAAGAAAAGTATTCAATTTGTATTTAAACAAATTATGAGTTCACTGTTTGCAATCAACCAAAATTTTCATCTATCAAATTAGGGCTGAAACTTAGCTATTAAGAGTGTTGTGGTATGTCTGCTGGTTTCCTTTTCAGGGTTAGGTCTTTCTCATGGAGGACAGTATTTTAAAGTTTGTATATATGAATCATTAATGGTTTTTGAAAAACCTCTTTTTCAAAATTATTGAAAACTCCTAGTATTTTCATTTTAAGAGCTTTTTCCAATGAGAAAAGCAATTGAAATTTCTGTTAATGTACCAAAAATTGCATTTTTTACATATATATGGAAATTCTTTATGCACCAAAGTTGGTTTGGGAAAAGAAAATTAAATCACTTTCTTGCATATTAAGCAAGAAGACATATGGAATTTTTTAAACTTAAATAAATAGAAAATTGTGTAACTTGTTTAGTCTTGTATGGAGACAAAAATGTTGCATATAGATAACAAAACATTGCTTGTAAATAATTCAGCCGATTTTTAACATATTTTTTATATTATGAAATGTACTATAGATATTTTTCTAGAGTCATGAAAATTAAAATGTATATATTATGGTAGAAATAATATTGAAGGATATTGTAATTCACTAGTTATGCCAGAATTGTTAATAAAATGCCTCCTTAACAATAAATGTCTTTTGGAGACTTAAGAGACTATGTACTATTATTAATAATATCTGTTGTAATGAAATAAATTGAACATCCTTCCAGAAATCTTTGAGGGATGAACAGTAATCATAAAAGAATTATGTCACTCATTTCTGATAGTGACTGTGAAATCAATTATTTCCATACTGTTGGTAGGACCTATTGTAAAGTATGAGGTAATGTGCAGTCAAACTGCATAAAATTCTCCTAATTGAGGAGTTTTCACTTTACCTACAGTAAATATAAAAACCAGAAGTTTTTGCACTAATTTTTTTAGGTTATGCAAGTCATTGGGCTTAAGTGGCTTGTCCAAGGCCACACAGCTAGGTAATTATTAACTGTCTGAGGCCAGATTTGAACTCAGGTAGTCCTGACTCCAGGTCCAGTGCTCTTTCCACTGTACCACCTAGCCACTCCTACACTAAATTTTAAAGAAGAGCCAAAACCTTAGAATTAATCCTTTGCTTTCAAGTGAGAATTTTCATGATATACAGTTCATTTTGCATTTACTTAATTCAAAACAAAACAAAACTAAACAAAAAACATGAGGCCATCTTAGTTCCAGTTGGTTAAAAAGCTCTTGAAAATAATGAGTCAAGAAATTTAAATGAAGTGCAATTACAGCACTAATAATGTAAGATATTCTGGAAAGATTGTTTAATAAGAATATTATACATAAGCTCTGTAGCAACGTGACATTTCTTTTATCTTGTTGAAATTTTGTTTTGCTTTCTGTTCTTTTGCTGAACACTTCATCTACTGTTTTATTCGGTACCTATAAAGTAATCTGCAATCTCCATTGCTATCTTAAATTTGCTATGAAACTGCTAATAATGGGATATATAATTCATATCTGTATTTTTGTTTTATTGCATCATGTGCTTGTAAGTCATTCATAATTGACAGATGATTGTAGCCTATAAGCATAAATTCAATAGGAGAACAATGTAAAAGTACCCTTGACAAATCTTAAAGGGAAATATGAATCACAAGCCTTAAAAGTCCTCTTATAAGAGCTCAAAAGGATTTTAAAAATCGTGTGTGTGTGTGTGTGTGTGTGTGTGTGTGTGTGTGTGAGAGAGAGAGAGAGAGAGAGAGAGAGAGAGAGAGAGAAGAAAGCTTGGGAAAAGAAACCAAAAATCAAATAAACAAAAAACAAAATAAAAATAACAACAAAACAAATGTACTGGGGTCCCTTTTATTCTAAACTTTGATTCTGAACTGTCTTAGATGGGATTCTAATCTGTGTTCTTTCACTCACTATAGATGACCTCCAAAATGTCACTGATTCTCTGAATCTGTTTCTTTATGTGTAAAAGAAGGGGTTGTACTAATTGATTTCAATGTACTTTTTCAGACTTAGATTCTTGGATCCTATGTAAAAAAAATGGCCAAAGACATAACAGTCCTTCCTTGCTATATTACAATATAATCACAATATTGCAGTACAAGCCACAATATAATCAGTTTTCTTTCACCATCACTGGGTGGGGAAATGAGATGAGCAAACTATATCTACATACATTTTTTTGGCAGTTAACTATTTTCAGATTTTTATGTACATAAATAAAATGGAATATTGTTGTACCAGATGAAAGGCATTTATTGAACATAATATTTATTAAAAGCTGTGCTAAATAGTGGGCATAAAAACGGTTAAAACAGTTATGAACATGCATACAGGAGAAGATGGAATGTATATGAACAGACACCAAATGAACTGAGTAAAGATAGAAAAAAATAATGACTACTGGAATGCAAATAACAATAAAAGTAAAACAAATTAAATTTGAATAATGTCAAATTCAAAATTCAAGCTTGAATCCATGGAAGACATTTAAGAGGACAATCAGTCAATAAGAATTTAAGTGCTCTTTGTGTACCAGGGACACAATGTGGCCAAGTCCGTTCCCTTCTCATTTGCAAAAATGAGATAAAAAATATATGATACTGAAAATAAAATCAGACTTTTGCTAGGTTGATCTGAATTTTTCCCAGAATATTTAATTATCTTCTAAAATCTTTCCCCCCTAAAATGTATGATTCACTAGGTGGGACCAAGGCAAGGATACAGATGGAAATGTAGGTGAAAATATACCCACCAATTTTTTTAATGAAAATACTTTATTTTGAAAAAAATTCTCGTACTTTGATAACTCTAATTCTATCGGAATGGAGTCATAACTGTATTAATGACCTGAGATTTCAGGAGTTCCCTATTAAAATATAAACTTGAGGGGTGGCTAGATTACTGACCCTGGAGTCAGGAGTACCTGGGTTCAAATCTGGTCTCAGACACTTGATAATTACCTAGCCATGTGGCCTTGGGCAACCCACTTAATCCCATTTGCCTTGCAAAAAAACAAAAACAAAAAAACCCTAAAAAATATATAAACATGAATAAAAGATCAAAACTGAAGTTCATTGTTAGGGCAAAGCATAGTTAAATATTTTGAGAGTAAAGAGAGTAAAGAGTACTTCTAGAAAATGGGCAACAGACCAAGTGAATGTGGTAGCAGCTAGTTGTTGTTGTTACTAGTATGTTTGACTTTGTCCTTCAAGTTCTGGGTTTCTACCATACATCAGACCTTTAATAGAAGACTGATTATGACCAAGTGACAGAGCATCTAATAGTCTCAGTTTCCTCATGTGTAACATGGGAATAATGACATCTATCTCCTAAATCTCTTGTGAATATATTGTATACATACAGGCATAGATCTAAAGCTATATATTTCTATTTTTCTATCTTTATTTCTCTCTCTTTATCTATCTGTCTATACATCTTAATATAATCTCAATTTACATACTTTAAAACACTCTATAAATGCTAGCTGTTATTACTATACCTTGAGCATTCAGGTCATAGAATAAAGAACTCTGCATTTGGAAATGGGTGCAACCAAATTAAAAAGTTTGGAGAAAAGGAAAATAGCTAAATAATCATAGCCCAGTTTTTGATTGTGACCCTGGAAATAAGGAAATGGGATATTCTCTTATATGAAGTACTTCATATCACAGACAGCCAACAAGCCAGTACCAAATAATGGTGAAGCTATTGAAACCTGATGACCATGCTCTAGAAAAATGCCCATATAACCACTGATGAAATTTTGGAAAATTAGGGACATAGAATAAACCTATAAAAGTAGAAGATAATTAAAGTGAAACTTGCCTTTATAATTTTAGTTAAGACATCTGATCTGCAACACGGATTTTATTTAATCAGCAGATTTGTTGAATGGTATGGAGGACCTAAAGACCTAAAGAACTTTTAATCATTTTTGGCTGCTATTTCAAATAATTGAATTATGATGAAGCTTCATTCTATTAAAAGCTCCAAATCTTTTTTCATGTCAATGTCAATGTCATGGCACTTCCATCATATAGTTGTGCACTTGTTAAATCTATGTACAAGAGTTATAAAAATCTATTCAATGCAAACATTATGTCAGTGCTTCATGGATTTATGATTTCATTCTATAGGAGAGATATGGAGTGCTCTGGCAAATGATAACATCAATAATAATAATTTAATATCTATCTGACAGTCAATCCCTTGATTATCTGACAGGGATTACCCCAGTTGATATATTTCCATGAAGGGTGGTTTTTGGATGACAGTGTCTAATAGTGGATCTGAATTCCCAATCTTTCAACTGTGAAAACTATGTCAGAAATTCTACCCCATTAAAATAGCCAGGGAGACTAGAGTGTCATCTCCAAAAAAAAGAAATTTTTTAAAAAATTTAAGCTTTAGAATAGAGATTTACTGAGGAAAGGGAAAGGATATATTTTTTACGAATAAATATTTTTATTACTTTTTAGCAAGACTTTTGACTGTTGCAGAAAATTCATTCACTTTAAACTGGACTTCCAGCCAAGATGACCAAGAGAAGCCAGGCATTGTCTCCTGACTTTCTCTCAAACCTATTATGAATCACTCCTCTTAAGAGGAATTTGATAGACAAAACCCAGAAGAAGAACAATAACAAGGTCTGTCTCAAGGGAGTGTGGGTGAACCAGGGGCAGAGAGCAGAGAGACAATCAGCCCAGGGGTGGCAGAGTGAAGCCTGAGGACTAACCTGAGAGCAGTTGTAGAGGCTTTGGCTGTGTGATAGGTGGGTGGGGAGTTCCAGCAGGGGTGGAGGGGAAATTCCAGCACAGAGAGTTGCACAGTGTGGCTGGTCATTGATCCACTAGGCTTGGCTCAGCTGGTCTGGACCCCCAGGACTGTGGCTCCATACATTCAGTGGAGTCCTTGTCCCAGAACAAACACAGTAACAACTCCCCCATCCCTCCCCCAACCCCAGGCATGAGCAGCAGAGTTCCCTCAAGTAGAATAAGGAGATTAAATAGAGCCCAGCCCACATTGCTCAAGGATAACAGTATCCAACTATGCCTTCAAACCTTCCTGGTCTAGCGAGTGGGCCTCAAGTCATGGTCACAGACACCCCAGAGAAAGCAATCAGTACCCCCTACTGGATGGCCCACTTGGACTTATAAGCCTATTGAACAAAGCCTCTAAGGAATTTCAACACCAAAGGTCTATGAACCAGCCCAACACAAGATCTTGGGAAAATGAAGAAAGACCAGTAGGAAGGGGGGGGTCCATTGAAAACTATCTTTAAGGCAACAATAACTCAAAGAGAATAACTGAGAAGAGCATGAATTGTTCTCCAGCCCAGAAAGATTTCCTAGAAGAAATCAGGAAGGAGTTTAAAAATCAATTGGAAAAACTGGAAAAGAAACTCAAGATAAAATCAAAGCTTTTTTTTTCTTGGATTTTTTAATTACATTGTATAATCATAGTATATTTGTACTATGCCACCCTTCATGCTCCAATGTTATACATATATATATATATATATATCTGCTATGTTATTCATTGTATTACCCAGAGCAATTAAGTAACTTACTTAAGTAAAATAGGTATTGAGAGGATATGTTAATCACTTCCTCAAAGGGATCCCCAGAACTTCCAGCCAAGATGGCAGAGAGAAGACAGGCACAGTTCTAAAGTTCCCTGATCTTTCTCCATCTATCATATGAAACAAACCTTTTAACAAAAATCTGACCCACAAAACCCAGAAAGAAAATCCAAGAGAAAGAACATCTGCCTCAGGATTTGTCTCCCACAGCAGCCTTGGGTGAATTCAGGGGGGGGTGAGTCTGGATGCAGAGGTCAGATCATTCCCAATCAGGCAGATTAGCTGCTGAATTGGATCCAGGGAGTCTGAGGGCCAGAGAGATGGAACTGCTTGATCAGTGGTGGGACTAGACCACGGGACTTGAGTCAACTCGGGAACAGAGGCACTGGTGTTGGCACTGACCCCCTGGAGCTTGCCCACAGGGCTGGGGAGAGAGTACCTGTGTAAGATAGCTGGGGACACCATCCCTGGGCTCCTCTTGTCTGAGGAACTATGAGTCCATACCTCTACTGGGGCTTCGGAGTCTTCCCAGAACAAACAATTGCAGAGGAGTTCTGCCTCAGGCACTGGTGTGTGACCAGAAGAAAAGGCCCAGCTGACAATAGGGAAAGGAAAGACCTCACCCTCGGGAAAAACCCACCATTGGCTGAAGGCAAAATGATTCAATATTTTCAACCCCTGCAATCAAGCTAAGGGAGAAAGCCACAATCAAGGTCACAGACACTCCAGTGAGAGCAACCAGCACCTTCTACTGGCCAGCCAGAGAAATTGCACTCAGTGAGTAAAGCCTCTAGCAATCCCAATACCAAACCCCTGTAAATCATCCCCTCTCCAACTCAAGAACTTAGCAAACTGAAGAAGGGTCAGTGGAAAGGTGGACCCATAGAAAAATTCTAGGAAGGAAAAGACCCTAACTCAGAGAGACCTAAAACCTCTGAGGAGAATACAATTTGGTCTTCAGCATAGAAAGAATTCCTTGAAGACATGAGGATATGAGGAAGGAGTTTAAAAATCAATTGGAAAATTTGGGAGAGACAATTAATACCTTGCAACAAGAAAACAAATGATTGGAAAATAAAATTGGTCAAATACAAAATGAGAATAAATCTCTCAGATCATCAATTAGACAACTACAAAATGAGAATAATTTGCTCAGATCTTCAATTGGTCAAATGGAAAAAAGAAAATAATTCTCTCAAAACCTCAATTGGTCAAATAGAATGCTATTTCAAAAGTAGAATTGACCAATTGGAAAAGGAGTTTCAAAAGGTTAATGAAGAAAATGCATCCCTAAAAAAAGAATGGAGTCTGTAGAAACTAATGACTTCATAAGACAGCAAGATCCAGTTAAACAACAAAATCAAAAAAATAGAGAACATAGAAGAAATTGTAAAATACCTCATCAGCAAAACCTTGAGAAAAGGTTGAAGAGGGGCAACCTGAGAATTATTAAAATTCCTGAAAACATTGAAGAGAAAAAAAGCCTGGATATAGTTTTATAGAATCTAGTGATGGAAAATTGCCATGATAACATGAAAAAAGAGGGCAAAGTATTTTTTGAATGAATACATCGATCCCTTCCAGAAAAAGCTCCTAAACTGAAAACACCAGGGAATAATGTGGCCAAATTTCAGAACTATAAGATAAAAGAGAAAATCCTGCAAGCAGCCAGAAATAATCAATTTAAATATCAAGGAACCACAGTAAAGATTATGCAGGACCTGGCTGCATCAAGATTAAGGGAGAGAAAGACCTGGAACGAGATATTTAAAAGAGCAAGGGAGCTTGGAATGCAGCCAGTAATCCACTATCCCAGAAAGCTGAGCCTTCCCTTTCAGGAAAAAATATGGACATTTAACTAAATGGAAGAATTCCAAAAATTCTTCAAGAAAATACCAGAGCTAAATAGAAAGTCTGAATATCAAACAGGAGGTTCAAGAGATGCAAGAAAGGATAAAAAATTTTCTATACATGTCTAGCAAGATACAACAGGAAGAGCTAGAAAGAGAAATCCTATTCAAAGTAACCTCAGACAGCTGAAATACCTGGGATTCTATTTGCCAAGGCAGACTCAGAAACTTTTTTTTAGATTTTTTTGCAAGTAAAATAGCAAGTGGCTTGTCCAAGGTCACACAGCTAGGTAATCATTCAGTGTCTGACACTGGATTTGAACCCAGGTACTCCTGACTCCAGGGCCGGTGCTTTATCCACTGTGCCACCTAGCCACCCCTCAGAAACTTTTTGAAACAATTATAAAACACTACTCACACAAATTAAATCAGATTTAAATAACTGGGCAAATATCAATTACTCATGGATAGGTATATCTAATATAATAAAAATGACAATTTTAGCAGAACTAAACTAATCAAATTCCAAAAAATTACTTTAATGAGTAAGAAAATATTGTAAGTAAATTCATATGGAGCAATAACAAGTCAAGAATTTCCAGGAATTTAATGAAAAAAGTGAAAAAGATGGGGGCTTAGCCCTACCTGATATAAAATTATATTATAAAGCATCAATCATCAAAACTGTTTGGTATTGGCTACAAAACAGAGTGGTGGACCAGTGGAATAGACAAGGTGCAAAAACAGGAGATGATTATAGTAATCTGATGTTTGATAATCCCAAAGAGTCCAGCTATTGGGATAAAACTCTTTCTTTGATGAAACCTGATGGGAATGGAAGTTACTATAGAAGAAACTTAGATTAGACCAACACCTAACACCCTTTACCACGATAAAATCTAAATGGTTACAGAATTTTGACATAAAAATCAATACTATAAGCAAATTAGAAGATCAAGGACTAGTTTAACTGTCAGATCTATGGGAAGGATGGCAGTTTATGACTAAGGAAGAGATGGAGAACATCTTCAAAAACAAACTAGATTATTTCGATTACATTAAATTAAAAAGCATTTTGCACAGTTAAAACCACTGCAAGCAAGATCAAAAGAAATGGTGTAAATTGGTAATCAATCTTTACAACTAATGATTCTGACAAAGGACTCATTTCTAAAATATACAGAGAACTGAGTCATATTTTTTTTAAAAAATAGCCATTTCCCAATTGACAAATGGTCAAAGGATATGCAAATGCAATTTAAATAGGAGGAGATCAAAGCAATCAATAGCCATATGAAAAATTGATCTAAATTATTTATTATTAGAGAAATGCAAATCAAAGCTTCGCTGAGGTACCACCTCAAAACTCTCAGACTGGCCAGCATGACAAGAAAGGATTATGATCATTCTTGGAAGGGTTGTGGGATATCTGGGATAATATTAGACTTTTGGTGGAGCTGGAGAGCAATTTGGAACTATGGCAAAAGGGCAACAAAAATGAGCATACCCTTTGATCCAGCAATGCCACTACTGGGTCTACCCTGAAGAGATGATAAAAAGGGTAAAAACATCACTTGTACAAAAATATTCATAGCAGCCCTGTTTGTGGTGACAAAGTATTGGAAATCAAGTAAATGTCCTTCACTTGGAAAATGGCTTAGCAAACTGTGGTATATGTATGTCATGGAACACTATTGTTCTATTAGAGACCAAGAGGGACAGGAATTCAGGGAAACCTGAGGGGATTTGCATGAACTGATTCTGAGTGAGATGAGCAGCACCAGAAAAACACTGTACACCCTATCAGAAAAATGAGGGTGATGTTTCACCTTGATGGACTTATTCTTTCCATCAGTGCAAAAACCAGGGACAATTTTGGGCTGCCTGCAATGGAGAGTAACATTTGTATCCAGATTAAGAGCCATACAGTTTGACCAAATTTCAAGGACTATTCACTTTAATTTAGAAAAAAACATAGATCTTTTTGTTTGATCTTGTTATCTCTTATACTTTTTGTTTCTTCCTTAAGGATGTGATTTCTCTTTCATCACACTGAATTTGAGTCAATTTACAACATGGAAACAAATTAAGACTGACAGATTGCTTTCTGTGTGTGGGGGGGGAAGCAAGATTGGGAGAAAAATTATAAAACTCAAAACTCAAATAAAATCTTTAAAGAAAGAGGATCCCCAAATGAAAACACCAAGAAATATTGTAACCAAATTACAGAACTATCAGGTAAAAGAGAAAACACTGCAACCAATCAGAAAGAAACAATTTAGATACCAAGGATCCATAGTAAGAATTAGGCAGGACCTGGCTGCATCAACATTAAAGTATTGAAGGGCCTAGAATGTGATATTTCAAAGAGAAAGGGAGCTTGAAATGTGGCTGAGAATCCACTATGCTGTAAAACTCATCCTTTTCTTCCAGGGAAACCATGGGAATTTAAGGAAATAGGATACATCAAAATTTCTTGATGAGAAAAACAGACCTAAATAGAAAATTTGAACTTCAAACAGGAGACTCATGAGACAAATGAAATGGTAAAAAAGGGTAAAGTTAAAAATAGTGTTATCCAATAAGATGAAACTGGCTTTATTCCCAAGTGGAAAAAAATTCTTATAAGTCTCAAGAATTGTAACTTCATTAGAGAGAATATACTTAGCCAGAAGCAATGGACACTCATGACTTATCTGTGAATCTGATAGAATTATTTTAAAATAGTATCTCTTTTAAAAGGTTGCCAGAGATGGTATGATGAAGGAGGTGGAATAGGGTAAATCACATTACATAAATAGTATCTCTTTTAAAAGGTTGCCAGAGATGGTATGATGAAGGAGATGGAATAGGGTAAATCACATTACATAAATAGTATCTCTTTTAAAAGGTTGCCAGAGATGGTATGATGAAGGAGGTGGAATAGGGTAAATCACATTACATAAATTGATATAAAGGACCAATTACAATAGAGGGGAAGAATTTTACTCATATCAGATTTGGCTCAAAGTTAACATATACACACTCAGTTAATTTAAGAATCTTATCTTATCTTTTAAGTATAAAAAGGAGAAAGGGGGAGGGATGAAAAAAAGATGAACTAACAGAAGGAAGGGAAGAAGGGGCAAAGGGAAAGGGGAAAAAAGGGGGAGCATGGTTGGATATAAGGGGACAAAATACTGAAGGAGATGGCATTCAGAAATAAAATACTGGGGGATATAGATAAAATAAAAACATGGCAAAATTCAGTGAGAGGGAAGATAGCATTGAGGGCACTAAAGAGTTAGTAATTATTACTTTGAATGTGAATGGGGTGAACTGGCCCACAAAACATAAGTGAATAGTAGAATGGACTAAAGACTAGAATCCTGAAATATAATGCTTACAAGTAACTCATTTGAAGCAGACAGATACATATAGGGTCAAGGTAAAAGCTTGCACCAAAATATACTTTTCTTCAACTGAAGTGAAAAAAAAGCAGGGGTATCAAACCTTATCTCAGACAAATCAGCTACAAAAATAGATCTCATTAAAAGAGATAAGAAAGGAAATCTAGATCCTCCTTAAAAGTACCAAAGACAATGAAGCAATTTCTATACTAAATATGTATAGCATACAGATTCCTAGAGGAGAAGTTGAATGAGTAACAGGAAAACAGACAGACAGCCAAACCATATTAATGGGAGATCTGAACCTCCTGCTCTCAGATTTAGATAACTATAATGATAAAGTAAACAAGAAGGCAGTTAAGGAGCTAAATAGAATGTTAGAAAACCTAGACATGATAGACCATTGAAGGAAGCAAGGGATAGAAAAGAATATACTTTTTTTCCTACAATACATGGCACTTACAGAAAAATTGACCTTGTATTAAGGCATAAAAATCTTACAATCAAATGCAGAATGGCAGAAATATTGAATAAATCCTCAGATCATAATGCAATAAGTATCACATGCAATAATGGACCATGGAGATATAGACCTAAAGCTAATTGGAAACTGAATAAACTCCTTTTAAAGGATGAGTGGATCAAAGAAGAAAATATAGAAATAATTATTTATTTCATCCTAGATAATGACAATAACAAGACAACATACCAAAACTTATGGGTTGCAACCATGGCATTTGTCAGGAGATATGTTATATCTTTAAATGCTTACATGAATAAATTAGAAAAAGAAGGAATGAAATAGCTAAACATGCAACTAAAAAAATTAGAGAAAGTGCAAATTAAACCACCCAATTAAATACAAAATTAGAAATTCTAAAAATTAAAAGAGAAAGAACTTAATAATATCAAAAGGAAAAAATTGAACTAATAAATGAAATCAAGAGTAGGTTTTATGAAAAAATCAACAAAATTTATAAATGTATGTTTAATTTTATTAAAAAAATAAGAAAACCAAATGACTGGTGTCAAAAATGAAAAAAAAAATGACTCACCACCTATTAAGAGTAATTAAAGTAATAATTCAGAATTATTTTCCCTAGCTGTATGCCAATAAATTTGATAATCTAAGTGAATGATTGAAAATTTACAAAAGTATAATTTGCCCAGGTTAAATGAAAAGGAAATAAAATACCTAACCAAATTTATTGCAGAAAAAGAAACTCAACATGTCATTATTGAACTCCCTAAGAAAACATCTCCAGGACCAGACACATTCACAAGAAAACTCTATTAAACATTAAGGGATAAATTTTTTCCAATTCTATGTAATCTATTTGGAAAAATAGGTGAAAATGGAGCTCTGCCTTCCTCTTTCTATGACACCAATTTTGTGCTGATACTTAAAGAAAGAAAATCATAGACCTATCTCTGTACTGAATATATATGTAAAAATCTTAGCAAAGTGATTAAAGCAAGTTGTCACTAGCAAAATACACTGTCACCACCAAGAATGCAGGGTTGGTTCAATATTAGGAAAATTGTTAGTATAATTAATTATATCAAAAACAAACCCATCAGAAATCATATGAGTATCTCAATGGATACTGAAGAAGTCTTTTATAAAATACAGCGCTGTTCCTACTTAAAACACTAGAGAATGCAGGAATAAATGAATTGTTCCTTAGAATGATTAGGAATATCTATCTTAAACCATCAACAAGCATTATATACAACAGGGATAATCTAGAGGCATTCCCAATAAGATCAGAAACAAGCACACCCATTATCACCACAACAGTTCAATATGATGTTAGAAATGTTAGCCTCAGCAATAAGAGATGAAAAAGAAATTGAAGGAATTTGAATTGGGAGGGAAAAATGAAACTCTCATTCTTTGCAGATGACATGATGGTACACCTAGAGTATCCTATAAAGTCATCTAAAAATTACTATAAACTTTTAGTAACTGTCGGAAATTTGCTGGATATAAAACAAACTCTCATATATCCTCAGCATTTCTATGTATTACTAGCAAGTTACAGCAGCAAGAGATAAAATCAAGTAACTTCAGACAATATAAAATACTTGGGAATCTAAGGAAGACTTAGGAACTCTGTGAAAACAACTTTGAAACAGTTCTCACATAAGGCAAATCAGATTTTAATAACTTGACAAATATCAGCTCCTCATGGATAGGCTAAGGTAATATAATAAAAAAGATCATTCTACCTAAATTAAGCCACTGATTTTGTACATTACCAATCACAGTTCAAAAAAATTACCTTAATGAGTTAGAAAACATTCTATATAAATTCATATGAAGACATAGAAAATCAAGAACATACAAGGATTTAATGAAAAATAGTGCAAAAGATGGTGGCTGAATCCTACCAGATCTAAAATTACATTGTAAAGCCTCAATCATCAAAACTTTGGTATTGGCTAAGAAAGAGAGTGGTGGATCAGTAAAATAGACTAGATGCAAAAGGTATAGCAAGAAATGATTACAGTAATTTACTTTTTGATAAACCGAATGAATGCAGCTTCTGGGATTAAAAAACTCTCCCTTTGATTAAAAACTGTTTTGAAAATTCGAAGTTGGTAATGCAGCAACTTGGATTAGATCAACATCCCACACCCTATAGCAAGATAAGTTCAAAATGGGTGCAGGATTTAGACAAAAAAAGACAATATTATAATCAAACTTGGAGAACAAGGAATAGTTCACATTTCAGAACTATGCAAAGTGAAGCAGTTAATGTCCAAGGAACAGACAGGCAATAACATTATAAAAAAATGAGAAAATTTTGATTGCATTAAATTAAAAAGCTTTTACAGAAAAAAACCCCACTGTAACAAAGATCAGATCAAAAGAAATATAGTAAATTGGGAAACAATTTTTACAACTAATATTTCTAACAAAGGACTTACTTCATATATATATATATATAAATATATATATATATATGTATATATATATATATATATATATATATAGAGAGAGAGAGAGAGAGAGAGAGAACAAAGTCAAATTTATTAACAAAAACAAGCCAGTCCCCTATTGACAAATGGTCAAAAGATATGCAAAGCAGTTTATAGATGAGGAAATCACAGTTATCTATAATCATACAAAATATTGCTCTCGATCATTACTGATTAGAGAAATACAAATTATAGCACTTTTGAGGTATCATCCCACACCTATCAGATTGGCCAAAATGACCAGAAAGGACAATAATCAATGTTGGAAGGGATTTGGGTAATGTGGGATAATAATATTTTTGGTGGAGCTGTGAACTCATCTAAACATTCTGGAGAGTAATCTGAAATTATGCCCAAAGAGCAATAAAATATGATTACCCTTTGATCCAGCAATATTGCTTCTGGACCTATAATCTGAAGCATCATGCAAAATGGTAAAAAACATTACTTCCACAAAAATATTCATAGCTGTCCTGATTTTGGTAGCAAAGAATTGGACATTGAAGGAGGGTTCATCTATTTGAGAATGGTTGAACCAAGTGTTGTATATGTATGTTATAGAACACTATTGTTCTATTAGAAGGCAAGAGGGAAGGGATTTCAGAGAAGCCTGGAAAGACTTTCATGAACTAGAAGACTAGCATGAACTGATGTTGAGTGAGATGAGTAGAATCAGAAGAACATTGTACACCCTAACAACAACAGGAGTGAGGATCAAGCTTAATGGACTTGTTCATTCCATCAGTGCAATAATAAAAGTACATTTTTATAGTACCTGTGTTTGGGACTAAAGCGTGTATCCAGAAAAAGAATTGTGGACTTTAAACAAAGATCACATTCTAATACATTTAATGTATTTAAAAAAAATTGTCTCATGTCCTACATTGGTTCTTATCTATAATATTTTATTTTCTCATCAAGAATGTGATTTCTTTCTTAACACATTTGATTTCTATCAGTTAATAGCATGGAAAAATATAGATTATCAGACTGCCTTCTGTGAGGGGGAGAGGGGAGGGAAAGTGGGGGGGGGATGTAAATTCAAAACCACACCAAAGCCTTACAAAAATAATAAAGAATAAGCCTTGGTACATCACTTCTGCAGAAAGTCTGAGAAAGTTGTCTGGTGATTTCAATACGGAATATATATACCCAATGGGATAGCTTCTAGATCCTTAGAGAAGAAGCTTAAAGAACTACAGGAAGACATAGACAGCAAAACTGTACTAGTGGAAGACCTCAAACTCCCACTCTCAGATCTAGATAAATCAAATCATAAAATAAACAAGAAAGAATTTAAGGAGGGAAATAGATTGTCAGAAAAACCAGATATGGTAGACTTACGGAGGAAACTGAAAGGGGTTAAAAAGGAATATACCTTTTTCTCTGCAGTACATGGAACTTATACAAAAATTGACCATGAACTAAGACATAAAAACCTAATGATCAACTGCAGAAAGGCAGAAATAGTCAATACATCTTTCTAAAATCACAATGCAATAAAAGTCATATGCAATATTGGGTCAGGGAGATATAGACCCAGAACCAATTGGAAATTGGGTAGCCTCATTTTAAAAAAAAGTGAATCAAAAATAAATTATAGAAAAATTAATCATTTTATCCTAGATAATGACAATAATGAAACAAAATACCAAAACCCATGGGATTCACTCAAAGAAACTGTCAGGGGATATATTATATATTTAAATGCTTACATGAATAAATTAAAGAAAGAGGAAATCATTGAACTAAATATATGCAAAAAATTAGAGAAAAGACAAAAATTAAAAATCCCCAATTAAATACCAAATTAGAAATTATAAAAATTAATGGAGAAATTAATAAAATCAAAAGCAAAAAAGCTATTGAATTAATAACACCAAAAGTTGGTTTTATGGAAAAAAACAATAAAATTGATAAACCTCTAGTCAATTTGATTTAAAAAAGAAAGAAAAGAATCAAATTGCTAGTATCATAAATGAAGAAGGTAAACTCACCACCTATCAGATGGAAATTAAAGTAATAATTTGAAATTATTTTGCACAACTCTATGCCAATAAAATTGATGATCTAAGTAGAATGGATGAATCTTTACAAATATATAAGTTGCCCAGGTTAAATGAAAGGAATATTAAATACCTAAACAACCCTATCTCAGAAAAAGAAATTACACAAGTCATCATTGAACTCCCTAAGAAAAACTCTCCAGGGCTAGATGGATTCACAAGTGAATTCTACCAAACGTTTAAGAAACAACTGCTTCCAATTCTATATAAACTCTGTCAAAATAGGGGAAGATGGAACTCTGCCTAACTCTTTCTAGGAAACCAATATGGTGCTAATACCTAGACCATGTAGAGTTAAAACAAAGAAAGAAAATTATAGACCTATCTCCCTGATGAATATAGATGCCAAAATCTTAAATAAAAGCTTAGCAAAACAATTACAACAAGTAATCACTGGGATTATACATTATGTTCAAGTGGGATCAATCCCAGGAATGCAAGGTTGGTTCAATATTAAGAAAACTGTTAGTATACTCAGTTATATCAACAACAAACCTATCAGAAATTATATGATCATATTAATAGATGCTCAAAAGGCTTTTCATAAAATACATTACCCATTCCTACTAAAAACACTTAGAGAATGTAGGAATAAATGGACTTTTCCTTAGAATAATTAGCAGTATCTATCTGAAACCATAAACAAGCATTATTTCAATGGAAAAAATTGGAAAAATTGGAAAACTAAAAATAAATAAAATATTTATTAAAAAAGAGAAAATTCTGACTATTCATCACTTCTAGCTAAGTACATTCTATCTAATAGTTACAATTCTTTAGAGTTATTAGAGTCTTTCACCCAAATAGGGATATAGCCAGTTTCATCCTGTTGAATAGAGGTCTCATGCATAAGTCATAAGTGTCCATCACTTCTGGCTATGTATATTCTCTCTAGTAGTGTTCCAGTTCTCATGAATTATGAGAATCTTTTTTCCATGCTGGGAGATAGCCAGGTTCACCTTACTGGATAGAAGTTTTTTTTCTTTTCCTTCCCCCCCCTTTTTTTTTAACCTTTTCAACTGTCTCTTGAAGTTCCTGTTTTATGTGCAATTTTTGATTTAGCTCTGGTATTTTCATCAGGAATTTTGGGAATTCTTCCATTTCTTTAAATGTCCATCTTTTCTTCTGAAAAAGAAAGCAGAGATTTGCCAGATAGTGGATTTGTGGCTACATTCCAGGCTCCTTTGCCCTTTGGAATTTCTCATTCCAGGCCCTTCAATCCCTTAATGTTGATGAAGCCAGGTCTTGCATAATCCTTACTGTGGTTCCTTGGTATTTAATTTTTTTCTTTCTGACTGCTAGCAGGATTTTCTGTTTTATCTGATAGTAATGGAATTGTGCCACAACATTCTGTGATGATTACATTTTAGGTTCTCTTTTTGGAGGGGATTGATATATTCGTTCAGTAATCACTTTGCCCTCATGATATCAGAGCAATTTTCCATCACTAGATCCTGTAATATTAAGATCAGGCTTTTTTTCCTCTTCAGTGTATTCAAGAAGTCCAATGATTCTCAGGTTCTCCCTTCTCTATCTATTCTCTTGCTGATGTGGTATTTTACATTGTCTTCTATTTTTTCTAATTTTTTTGAATTTGTTTAACAGGCTCTTGCTGTCTCATGAAGTCATTAATGTCTGCAGACTCCATTCTTTTTTTTTTTTTTTAGAGAGGAGTCTTCTTCATTTTCCTTTATCAGGTCCTTTTCCAATTGATCAGTTTTACTTTTGAAAGAGTGTTCCATTTGACAAAATGGGGTTTTGAGAGAATTAATTTTTTTTTGAATTTGCCCAATTGTGGATCTGAGAGAATCATTTTTTTTTTGTATTTGTCCAATTGAAGTTATGAGAGAATTATTCTCATTTTGTATTTTTCTAATTGTATTTTCCATTGATTTATTTTACTTGTTGCATGGTGTTAATTGACTCTCCCAAATTCTCCAATTGATTTTCAAACTCCTTCCTTATTTCTTCAAAGAAGTCTTTCTGTGCTGGAGACCAGATCATATTCTCCTCAGAGGTTCGAGGTGTCTCTGAGTTAGGGTCTTTTTCTTCCAAGGATTTTTCCAAGAATTCAGCTTTCAGCTGACTTTTCTTCATTTTGCTAAGGACTTGAGTTGGTGAAGGGCTGGTTAATAGAGGTTTGGTGTTGGGATCCCTAGAAGCTTTACTCACTGAATATAATATTTCCAGCTGGCTAGTAGGGGGCGCTGGTTGCTTTCTCTGGAGTGTCTGTGACCTCGATTGAGGCCTTCTGACTGAAGTTGTTAAATACTTTTGTCTTCAATCAATTTTCAGCTATAGCCTGGGGTGAGTTCATATCTCTTCCTACTGTCAGCTAGGCTGGTTCTTCTGCTCCTATACCTGTGCCTGGAGCAGAAGTAGTCTGTAATTGTTTTTGTTCTGGGTAAAAGCCTCAGTCAAAATGGAGGTATGAAATAGGAGTTCCCCAGACTAAAGGAGCCCAAGGATGATGTCTGCAGCTCTCCTGCACCGGTACTCTCCTCCCATCCCTGTTGGCAAGCTCCAGACAGTCAGCGTCAACACCAATGCCTCTGCTCCCTACTTGGCCCAAGCCCTCACAGTTGACTAGTCTCTAGCCCTGTGGATCAAGCAGGTTCTGACTCCCAGGCCCTCAGGCTACTGGGGATCCAACCCTGTTGCTAATGAGGCTGATCTGAGTCTGATCCCCACCCTGTGCCCGGACTTACCCAGGACTGTGTAAAACAAATCCTGATGTAGTTGTTCTGTCTCCTGGCTTTTCTTTCAGGGTTTTGTGGATTGGATTTCTGTTAAGAGGTTTGTTTCACATCATAGATGAGGAAAGATCAGGAGACTTTGGAACTGTGCCTGTCTTCTCTCTGCCATCTTGGCCAGAAGCAAGTATGATTTTCTAACATACTTGCTAAGAGATTGTGGACCAGCCACATAAAATTTTTGGATTCTAATTATGGTAAACAGATTAGGAATAATTCCATTTCATAGGCTAAAGTTAATGAGCATCATAAAAGGCAAAAGGGAAAAATTAGTAATGAAGAATAAGAAAAAAGCATAAGTTGACAAAATATTTTAAACATATCACAATGTTTACATAGACATAATGACTCCAGATGGAAGGTAATTTTGCCTAAGCAAAATTTGGCACTACGCTCTTTGTGTTCTTAACTCCCACAAGAAATTTTTCAGGTTCCAGGAAGACTGAATGAATACTTGTCACCTCTGGACCTACCCTATTAAGTATTATTTGTTATCTGGGGGAATGAGTAGATGTCATTTGTTCCTTGTAATACATGGCAAAGTGAGTTTATGTGGGAGTTTCCATAAAAATATGATAGTGGCAATAAATTCAGATAGATAACATGTTTGAGGAAAACTTTAACATGCACACTAATCAAGGAGTTACTTCATTCCTCAGCATTAACAACCGCTGTCTTTTTTCATAGGATCATAGGATCAGAGATCTAGTCCTCCAGGACTAATAGCTTTAGACATAGTTTGATTCAACACAGTCATTTTATCGTGAAAGAAAGTGAGCTCCAGACAAGTTAAATAACTTCCAGGAAGTCACAAAATCTTTAAATGACTTCAAGTCCAGATCTTCTGACTCTATAATATTCTCTATAATCTAGCATGCTGCCACCTATTTTGTTTAGTCCCAGAGGAAAACAAGATAAAAGTTTCCATTACAGTAAATAATTTAAAATTTTCTTTAATAACAAATAACTTAAAAAATAAATAAAATAATTTTTAAAAATTAAAAAAAAGATTGATTTGACTAATGAAAAGAAGGATAGACTTAGGTATTAGGAAAACCTGAATTCAGATTCAGATTCCACAAACTCTTTATTGGTGTCTAGGCAAAGTACTTGACCTCATTATATCTCAGCTACCTCATCCCTACAATGATGAAATTCTGGAAGCAATTAAGTGACATAATAGATAGAACACTGGATTTCGAATAGAGAAAAAACCTGAGTTTATACCTTGTTTCAGATATATATTGTGTGCCCTTGGGTAAATTAGTCATTCTCTCTGTGCTCCAGTATCCTCAGTGTAAAAAGGGTATAATGATAGCACCTACTTAGCATAGGATCAAAAGAATATATATATATATATATATATATATATATATATAGCTATACATATAAACATTATATATATACTCATTATCCATACACACACATCAACACACAGACATATTTATATATATATATATATATATATATATATATATATATATGTGTGTGTGTGTGTGTGTGTGTGTACAGACATATACACTTATATAGGCATGTGTGTATATATATATATATATATATATATATATATATATATATATATATATGGAGAGAGAGAGAAAGAGAGAGAGAGAGAGAGAGAGAGAGAGAGTTAATTTTTGGCCAAGCATAAAGTGGTAAATAAATTGGCACTATGCTATTTGTGTTTTAACTCACATGAGAAATTTTTTTAGATTTTTCAAGGCAATGGGGTTAAGTGGCTTGCCCACGGCCACACGTCTAGGTAATTATTAAGTGTCTGAGGTCGAATTTGAACCCAGGTACTCCAGACTCCAAGGCCGTTGCTCTATTCACTGCACCACCTAGCCGCCCCCCATGAGAAATTTTTTGTTGTTACTTTGTACTACCAACTTTACAGGTATCTTGTGAGGAAAACATAAATACCAACTATTATTATTATTATTAGTAGTAGTAGTAGTAGTAGTAGTAGTAGTAGTAGTAGTAGTATATTTTCCTAATTATTGTTATGATTGCTGTCTTTGTTGAGACATTTCAGTTATGTCTGACTCTGTGATCTGATCTCTCTGTGTAATATTTTCTTGTCAGAAATACTGGAGCAGTTTACTATTTTCTTCATCAGTTTATGTATTTTTTACAGAGTTAAGTGACTTAACCAGAATGACACAGTTAATAAATGCAGAGATCAGATTTGTATTGAAAGTCTCCTAATTTCAGGACAACTGCTCTATCTACTTTAACCCCATCTGCTCATAGCATTACTAGGATTATATGATAATAGTATTATCTGCCATTATTTTATTAAGCAGCTTCCTTTATAGAAGTTAGTGACACCCTCTGATAGCATAGAAAACTAAGAAAACTATCTACAACTAAAGAGAGATGTACTGTCAAAAATATCACACTGAGATTATATTGCAAAAAAAGACAACTATATCACATGGTTGGTGCTGACAGTAATAATGTATAAAAACACCAAGAGAGCAACATAAGACAAAGACCCAAACCATTATTAGGTCAAGGCTTCATTTGTCTGAAAAAAAGAAGTCCTTATATCACTTTTTCTGGCAATCAAAGTTAGAATCTATAACTGACTCAATGGCTGGAGAAATGGGTGAGACTTGTAGAAGTAAGGCCAAAGAAAGGGAGACAACATGGTTAGTAGAAAAAGCAGAAAATCCAGTTTTAAAAAATAAAACAAAATATTGTTCTAGGATTTAGTCAATTGAGAAGCATAAGAAATGTTCCAAACTAATTTCTAAGAATTTGAAGAAAAGTAACAATGTTCACTGTCCTCAAATAAAAAAAAATTCTGAAAGGGAAAATAACAGATAAATGAAAATATATGATAGAGACAGGGGAAGTAAGTGAAAGACAGAAAGAGACAGAGACACAGAGAAACAGAGAGACAAGAGTATAAGAAAAGAAAGAGGCAGAGAGACAAAAAGATACAAAGATGAGAGAGACGGATATGGGAAAGAAATTTAACAAAGAAGGTACTAATAGATAGGCATAAAGGATAAGATTTTCAACTGAAAAAAGAAAATGAATTGCTTAATAAAGGAAACTATGGTATCTAAGAGACAGAAATGAGGAGGTAGAGCATTCCAAAAACAGGACACAGCAAGTACAAAGGAATAGTTGAGAGATGGCTTTTTCAAGTATGAGAGTGTAGTTGGACTATTGGTTGCATGACCAAAGAAAAGCATAAGAAGTCGAGAAATGTATGAAAGGTACAGATTATGAAAAGCTTTAAAAGGAATTCAGATGGTAGAGGAATGAAAAAAGGATGTATATTTAAAGGAAAAAAAAACATCACTTTTAAACTTTAATTAAAGAACCAAAACAAAGAAAATTATAGACCAATCTCCCTAATGAATATTGATATTAAAATATTAAATATAATTTTAGCAATGAGACTACAAAAAATTATTACTAGAATAATACACAATGTTCAGTTAGGATTTATACCATGTAGGCAGGGATGGTGCAATATTAGGAAAATACTCAATATAATTGAACCTATCAACAGCAAAACCAACAGGAATCATATGATTATCTCAATAAATGCTGAAAAAGCCTTTGATAAAGTACAACATTCATTCCTATTAAAAACACCAGAAAGTTTAGGAATAAATGGAATTTTTCTTAAAATAATCAATAGTATCTATCTAAAACCATCAAAAAATATCACATGTAATGGGCATATAATCAGAGTATTTCAAATAAAATCGGGGTGAAGCAAACAATCCCATTATCACCATTACTACTCAATAAAGTATTAGAAATGGTTGCTGTAGCAATAAGTTAAGAAAAAAGAAATTTAAGCAATCAGAATTGGCAATTAGGAAGCAACTACTCTTTGCAGATGACATAATGGTATACTTGAAATTCATCTAAAAATCTCCTTGAAACAATTAAATTGTGCAAAGGAGCAGGATATAAAATAAACCCATATAACTCATCAACATTTTTATATAATGAACAACAAAGCCCAAAAGCAAGGATAGAAAGAGAAATCTCATATACAATACCTCTAGACAGCATTGTCTCCCAAGACAAACCCAAGAATTGTATGAACACAATTATAAAGCATTGCTCACCCAAATAAAGTCAGATCTAGATAATTGGAAAAATGTCAATTGCTCATGGTGAGGTCAAACTAATATAATAAAAATGCCAATTCTACCCAAATTAAATTACTTATTCAGTACTATACCAATCAAACTACTAAATAACTTCTTTACTGAACTAGAAAAAATAATAACAAATACATCTGGAGCAATAAAAGGTAAAGAATAGCAAGAAAACTGATGGAAAAAATGTAAAGGAAGGTGGCATAATTTTACCAAATCTAAAACTATACTGTAAAGCAGCAGTCATGAAAATTTCCTGGTACTGATTAAGAAAAAGAGTAATGGAGCAGTGGATTAGGATAGGTTTAAAAGAAACTGCAGTAAATGGTTACATCAATCTGTTGGTTCACAAACACAGAGGCATAAACTTCTGGGATAAGAACTCAGTATTTGACAAAAATTGCTGGGAAAACTGGAAAATAGTATGGAAAAAATTAGACATAGACCCACATCTCACACCCTATACCAAAAATAAGGTCAAAATGCGTACAAGAAGTACAGCACACTAGATAACTTAAGAGACCAATAATTATTCTATCAGATCTATAGAAAATGAATAAATTTATGACCAAACACAAATTAGAGTACAGTATAAACTGAAAAATGAAATATTTTGACTATATTAAATTAAAAAGGTTTTGCACTAAGTAAAATCAATGCTGCCAAAATTTAGGACAGCAGAAATCTGAGTACTAATATTCACAATTAGAAGTTTTGATAAAAGTCACTTTTCTGAAACATAGATAATTGCATCAAATTCATAAGGCTACAAGTCATTTCCTAATTGATAAATGGTCAAAGGATATGAATAGACAGTTTTCCAATGCACATATTAAAGATATATGTAATCACATGAAAACATTCTCCAAATCATTATTGATTAGAAAAATTAAATATAAAACAATAATCAAGGGCAGCTAGTTGATGCAGTGGATAGAGCATCAGCCCTGAAGTCCAGGAGGACCTGAGTTCAGATTCTGCCTCAGACACTTAATAGTTACCTAGCTGTGTGGCCTTGGACAATTCATTTAACTCTATTGCCATATATAAATATTTTTTAAAAAAAACCCAACAACAATAAGGTATCATGTCACTCCTAACACTTTAACCAAGATGAGGAAAATGGAAGAAACTGGAGAGGCTGTTGGAGGAATGGGACATTCTTTCATTGTTGGTGGAACTGTGAATAGATCCAAACATTCTCGAGAGCAATATGGACCTATGACCAAAGAACAGTACAACTGTTCATACCCTGTGACCCAAAAATTCCAATTCTAGGTCTATATCCAGAAGAAATTATAAAAAATGAGAACATCCTACATGTTCCAACATATTAATAGCAGCACTTTTTGTAGTGGCAAAGAAATGGAAATTGAGATGATGCCCAACAATTGGGGAATGGCTATGGAATACTATTGTTCTATAAGAAATCAGAGGTTGCACTTTGGAGAAGCATGGAATGATGTTCAGGATGTGATGCTGAGTGAAGGGAACATAACCAAGAGAAAAAGGTACACATTGTCAACAACATTGTGAGATGATAAACCTTAATCGAAGCAGTTCCTCTCAGCAATTCAGAGAGCTAAGATAACCATATCAGATCAACTATAGACAATGTTATCCTCATCCAGACAAAGAAAAACAAAACAAAACAAAACAAAAACCCAACCCTTCAGAATCTGATGAACATTTTATAAAAATTATCTCTTATGTATCTCTTTTCCTTAACCTTAATTCCTCATACCAAAAATGGCTAATATGTATACATGTTTACCAAAAATATGTATGTACAATGCTGACTGTTTGCCACTGAGAGTGTAGAGTGGGAAGGGTGGGTGGAAATGAATTTGTAATGTAAAAATATATATGCATATATGATGAAAATTACTTAAATAATTAATTAATGAATTTAAAAAATTGAAGGATGGATTAGTTTGACGGGGAAAAACAAATAACTTAAGGCTTGGAGATCAACTAAGAGTCTAATATGACCGTTCAGGTGAGAATAATCCTCCCTCCCCTTCAAATGCAATCCTATTTGTGATGGACTGGGAGGAATGCTGAATTTAGTAAAACAAACAAAAATATCATGTTTCAAACCTCAATTTCCAAAACTGATGAAAGGTCATTTTAGTCATTGAGCACACATACGTAAATAATAATTTGTAGGGGAAAATATTTCCATTTGATCATAACTACAGTTTACTTTTATAAACCTCAATTTCTTCATCTATAAAATAGGCTTACTATTTGAACCGCTTCTCAAAATTGATGTGAGGCAAGTACTTATCAGCATCATATTTATAATTAAGCATTTTATTTATCATTTGCTAGAAATTTGATGTGATCTTTTGATGAACTCCAATTGCAATTTTGTCATTTTCCATTGGATCTTAATGTCATAGGGAAATTTCTTTCAGAAATTATCAAAACAGTCAGCTAAGCAGGTACAATCACTTATCTGTAGTGTTTTACTTGAATTCATTATTAATTTAGCTAATCTAATGTTAAATAACTCTTGGTGTGCTTTTAAATCTATTTTGTTTGTTTTTAATGGTTTTTGCCCATATTCAAAACTAAACATTTTACATCATACTTAATGGTGCTTATTTTGAGCAACAGTCTCTGGAGAATAAAGGACACCAATATATTTTATGAATCTGCACTAAATATCTAGTATGATTGGATTACTAAATACATGGTCATCAGAGAACTTTTTCCTGCCAACAAAACTTTATTAAAGTATATCTTATCTGACAATCTTGGGATTCATTCTGTCTGATTCCAAAAAGTTGGATCTTTAAAAGCATGATTTACCTTGACATTTACTATGAATTTGCTTATTGTAGAAAGTCTCAAAAACCTGTACCCTATACTTAAGTTTTTCATAAATTATTTTCCTTCCAGGAGTCTTCTATACTCAATCACATGCTTTTTAAAATTCTCAATAAGGGATTGTACACAATAGTTATGAAAAGATTATATTACAGGGAGCAGTTAGGTGGCACAATGGATAGAGCACTGACAATGGAGTCAGAAGTACCTGAGTTCAAATGCAGCCTCAGACACTTAATAATTACCTAGCTGTGTGGCCTTGGGAAAGCCACTTAGTCCCATTGCCTTACAAAAACCTAAAAAAAACTGACTGATAATAAAGCAGAAGCGATTGGAGTATGTTTGAATTATGAGTTGAGTTTATTCTCTCCATATGTTAATCAATAGACAATTTAGATATTATGTATGAAGAGACTGAAATTTTAATTTGTAGCTGAGGACAACTTATTCTCTAGTCTGTCAGTCTCATGCATAGGTAAATTATTTTAGGTTTCAAAGGTCCACTTCTCAATTCCAAATCACTCTCTATTATCACTGTTGTATTGATTAATTTTTCCTTTAATCGTTATTACTTGGGGTTAAAGATATTAAAAAGAAAACACTTAAGACATCAGATATTTACACATTGTCATGTATTAGTTTTTCCTTTAAGTCCATTCACTCATCAATAAGGTCCTGAAGAATGACTAAGAGTTGAATAGCAGAGGTGGGATTGGGGAAAATAACCAGACTATGTCCTTGACTGTGATTAGTGAAAGAAACAAACGGAAGGGAGGTACTGAATAGTCATAATAGAGGTTGAAAACAGTGGTATTTAGTGGAATGAAAACAAAGGTGCAATGGTGATGCACAAAGAGAAGAATGAGAGCTTTCTTAATAGTGGCCAGTTCATCATATTAACAAGGATGTTTCTGTCTCTGTCTTGTTTTTCTTAGTCTTTTCTTTCCCTTTCTCTGCCTCTGTCTTGTTTCTCCCCTTCCCATCTGCTCTTTTTTCTCTTCTTCCATTGAAAGATAACTTATTTATCCCACGTCAACCAAAAAGTAGAAGCAAATATTCAAACCCAATACCTCTGATGCAAGCAACTCTTTCAACCAGTGCCAAGTGCCTTTGATGTGTGTGTGTGTGTGTGTGTGTGTGTGTGTGTGTGTGTGTGCATGTGTGCCTGACATTGCTACTGTGAATCTGGAGAATTGTGTGGCAGAAATTTGGTGCTTCTCCCCCATAAAATTAGGACATCTCTAGATGTATGGGGTTTAAGTTTGTCTAGCTAATTCCAATGAGAGAGTTTTCTCAGGTTCTCTGGATCATTATTATCCATCACCTCTGAGTAAAATATATTAAAGATTTAATTCATAGCCAGGGTATCTCCAAAACAATAGTCTCTTCTAGAAAAGACACTCAGTGTATAAAGTAGTAATCTGGTATGGAACAAATATAATAGTAGCAGACTTAAGCAGTGACATGAATATGAACCACGAAGCAGTAACTTATCTCTCTTATTATGCTCTTAGAAAAGTATAAAAGCAGAAAAAATGAAGTAGATATTTGGGATTATTAAAAAAGATTTCACTTTCCTCTCAGTTTGCACAATCTGAGTACCAAGTCAATAAAGGTCTTTTGACAAGCCAGGGATGCATACATTATCGTCTTCCTCTTTGAGAATGATGTGGCTACAGGAAACACCATGCAATGAGTAACCAGTACCCAGAACTTTAAAAGATTCTGGACTGGATCCCTAAAACTGAAGATAGAACTTAAAGATAGAAACATTTATTTCTGGATTACCAGTCAGTCATCTGTGTATAAAACAAAAATAAAATATATGTTTGAAAAGTTAGGAACTTGAGATACAGACTCAGCATTATCTAGATAAATTCATATTTTCATATTACATTACATAACTGCTGTAGCTATTACTGAAGAAGAAAGGAGAGAAGTTTCTTCTTACTCCCTCCATGTACCAACCAAAGTCAGAAGGAGAGACTTAGCTCATACCCTTATGGAATCATATGGTTATGTATTCATTTTATCACATGGCACATCAAATGAGATGAAGCACATATCAATTCGCAAATGAGTTTGATCAACTGGCTTTATAGAACAAGTTCAACAGATCAGGTCATGCCATCCATCATTTCTCATATATAAATTATTTTGGTATATTTACATATGCAAACACATGTGTGCTTATGTAAAATAGCACCTCTGTTTCTTTCATTATAATCTGAGAGGTGAAGAAGACAAGGACAATTGTGTGAAGGGAGAGGGAGACAGAGACAGAGAGAGGGAGAGAATAATAGTTGGAGGGGATACCTTGACATTTTTGAGAAAAGCAACTTCTCAGAGAAGAGTAGTTAAGAAGAGGCTATGGAAGTTCTGGGAGGAACTATATAGAATCAGTCCAGAGCAAACATACTGGATTATGGTTAAATTGGTTAAATGACATCATTTTCTAGCAAGTCTTTTATATGTTTTTGTTTTTTTTTTTCTCCTTCCAGTTGTATATTTCCTATCTTTAAGAAATTTATTGCTGGGAAATTGAATCAAAGAACTGTATGTAATGATTCTGGGTCAATTGTATCTTGTATGTTAGAATCTCTGAGAGAAATGTAGCTTTTGACCTTCTCAACCAAAGTTAAAGATGGGTCATGACATATAAGAAGTCCTTTATTTGGGACAAAAGAGATATGAGAAAGCATGGCATAGAAACTTAAGTTAGGAGCTATACATGGAATCTTGAAGCTAATAGACTGACAAAACTGAGAAATCAACTGGAGGGATGAAGTAGAGAAAACATAATGGTAATAGCAGTTGCTTTGACTAACAACCACCTGAAATCAGATGACAAGAGACAAACAAGTTCACTTGTGGAATTAACCTGATTGAAGGAAAGCTCTGATACTGGAAGATGGTTGAAAAGTAAACTCTTTAATCTGAAAATCTGAATGAGCTAAGGCTATCTGATCTTTTCTACCACTTTCCATTTGAGAGAAGGTAAATCTTTCTGCTGTTTGAGTATTTTTCACTTTATTGGCATTTATGTCTATAGAGAGCTAAACTCCTCAATAGGTTAATTGAATTACTGTACATATCCTAGGTTCAAGGAAACTGCTTTTCACTGAAAGATTGTAAAACTTCATCAGCCAAGAGAGCAGAAATAGAAAGTAATGCATATTAAAAGATTATGGTAGAATATTGCTAAAAGATCTCAGCACTACTTCAGTGACCTAAGAGTAGCAGAAAAGAATCTCTTGGGATTTTTAATTATTCATTCATATTTTATCTTTTAGGTATATTATTTTATCTTTTAGACATTTAATTATAGCTCATGATAGCTATTTCTTTTTTTTTTGCAAGGTAATGGGGTTAAGTGGCTTGCTGAAGGCCATACAGTGATAGCTATTTCTGATGGAAATATCAATGATATTGTCCTCAAGTAGAAAAATCTATTTAAATTTTACTAATAAAATTTTAAATTCTTTCCTAGACTTATATTCTATATACTGATACATTTTTTCTAGACACTAAAGATTCTTTATCATTATTATTATTATTATCATTGTAATTTAAATTAGATACAACTCTTTAATGGATACTCACATAGATGAGTTCAGGTTAAACATTACCAGATGTTTCAAAAGATACATAATTTTTGTTAGCTTTGTCCAGCACAGATAGAAAAAGGAAAGTTTACTTCAAGGGTTTATTTGTTATATTTCCTTCATTCACTCTCCATGAATACAGTTTAGAAGGCTTTCTAAAATTAAAATGATTTATTATATTTATAATATATTATTAAATTTGTATTTTCTTAATATTGAGTTATTTCAATATTTCTTATATAAATGAACTTATTTTCATATAATATTTTGTGCTATTTGCTTAATGTTTCATTAGAATATATGGATTCTGGAGAATTTTAAATTCTCTCTATGGGGCTCAGCCCTTTTTCCATCAGTTGTATATTTCCTTTTTCAATTTATGGATATTTTTCTCTGTTGTTAGCTCATGAACTATTGATTTTCTATTTTTTCATCTTTTAGTTTTCAGAGATTCTATTTCTTTGATAAGATTTGCTAATTTCTCTTCTAATATATTCCTTGTCCTTTTATATATTATTTTCTTCCAAAATTTAGTTATTTTCATATCATTCTCTATTCAATATTAGTCCTGAATTGAGGTTTTAGGCAAAGACCAGGCTCCTATGGCTTTCTCTTCCCCTGAGTCACTTGGATTCATTGGATAAATTACACCTTCCAGAATATTTTTTTTCCTATTATGGATTTAATTCCCTTTCCATGTTTCCTTTTTATTATTTTATTATATGTAAATATAAATATCATGTTTAAAATTTCTGCCTGCTACAATTGATCAATTGGCAGTCAAATTTTCATAAGGATGGCATATTATACAAGAAAAAAAGTTATGATCCTTAACATTCTATTCAATAATTACCAACAATTTTAAAATATTATATTTACATTATTAAAATCTTTCTATTGGGTTTTAATTTCTAAAAAAGCATATTAAAATTTCTAACTATTACCATTTTTTGATCTTCCTGTACTTGTTATATTTACTTAATTACTTAGGTTCTACTTCATTCTATATTAATTCATTCATTAACATATATAGTTAATATTTGAATTATTTCAGTTTCTAAGATTCCTTTAGTCATAATATACTTTAATTGTTTATTGCCTTAACCATGTCTATTTTTAATTTCATCTCTTTTAAATTTTAGCAATTATTTATGACCACAATGTCAATTCTTGCTATTATGGATTCAGTTAATATATCATTAACTTCCCTCTGAAAAGTTATTTTAATATTATACTAAGTTTTAAATTTTAATGTTTTCTATATGAAGCATATTGCTGTTTTATCATTTTTCTCTCACTCCATTTTCTATGTGACTCTGAAATACATAGTTACAGTTTTTATATATTTCCATTAATATTATTGTAATAATTATTTTCTCTATCAATAGATATTCCTCTTTAGAAGAAAAAAGGAAGGATGAAGATTTAGCAATTTTTTAAATCTGTAATAATTCATGTTTTAGAAATAAATGCTAAATTTCCTTCATTTTCTGCTGTCACCATAGATTTTCCACATTTTTTTGTTAGCTATTTATCTTTTCCTGTGCAAGTTTTCTTCAAAAGCTCCAGTTTCACAAATTTTCTCTTTATTCATTATATATTGAACTTTCAAATTCTTGTGTATATGCAGTTCTCTTTTTGGTGTTCATATTCGTAATTTTAATAGATTATCCGTTTCTTCCTGAAGTTTTATCCTTGGTCAAAATTATTTTTCATGATATTTTCCCTTATGCTTACCTATTGCTCACTCTTTCCTCTAATGTTTAAACTGTTAAAAATCCTAATTTCTGTGCTTTTGCCACAACACTTAATAATTACCTAGCTGTGTGACCCTGGGCAAGTCACTTAACTTCACTGCCTAGCAAAAAAAAAAAAAAAAGAATGGAAAGCCCAGGTTCAGTTTGTTCTAGGAGTGACTACTAGTGAGGTCAGTAAAAGATTATCCCAACTGCTCTTACCACCAATCTTCTCTAGTTTCTGCATCTCATGAAGTTACTGTTATGCAGAAATTTTCATTCCAAGATATTCTCTTCTCTGGGAAGATATGATAAATAAGTAGAAAGTAGCCTTTAGGTGAAACATTTGTGTGATACAATGAATATAGCGCTTGAATATAGTGCTTGACTTGGAGTCAGAAAGATTCATTTTCCTGTGTTAAATCTAGTTTGAGAGATCCTGAGCCAGTCACTTAACTCCATTTGCCACAGTTTTCTTATCTGTAAACTGAGCTGAAGAAGGAAATGGCAAACAAATCCAGTATCTTTGCCCAGAAAAACCCAATTGTAGTCAGCAAAAGGGGGCTATGATGGAAAAGACTGAATAACAACGTTATTATGTATTTCACTTAGATATTTGGAAAGGACCTCAATCCCCAATGAAGAACATTTAATCCTGAAAATAAGAAAATAAGAATAGAGACAAAGCATCAATGGGAGTGGAGGGAGGTGGAGGAAAAAGAATATTGAAGTCCTTTGTTTCGCATCTCCTTTTTCATTGGAATTATTATGAGCTTCTTCTGATTCTGATTTTCAGTTGCAAATCCTATACATACATACATATATATATATATATATATATATATATATATATATATATATAATTTTTCATGATTAAAATTGTTAGTAAATGGAGTTTGGTTTGACTGATACCATTCACTATTCCATCTTAACTTAAAGTCTCATCAGATTTATGATTAAAATACAAAGGTACTAATTAAAGAATTCTGAAGATTCTCCTTATCCCTTCCTGCCCCCCCAGCACTTTCCTCATTTGTAAAATGAAGAACATCCCAAAAGTCACTATCAGCAATGAAACCCATAGGTTTCTTATGATTTAATGATTTAATTTAAAGATTCTTATTATTGAAATAGTAAATTTCAGGGTACTAAATGTATGTACAATAGGAATTCAGAGGAGGAAGAGACTGTTGTCAATTAGAGTAAGTGGAGAAAGTTATATTGAGGAAGTGAGACTTTAGTTTGTTCTAGAACATATAGATTTCATGTAGCCAGAAGGAAGAAGGAAAAGTATTATAAATGTCAAAGCTCTAGGATCAGGAATCAATATTGCATGCTTAATAATAATAATAATAATAATAATAATAATAATAATAATAATTTGTCATTTGCTTTCAATGAAGACCATGGCATCAATTTCTTGATGCCATGACAAGCACATAAATTGGACTTGAGTAAGAGGGATGTTGTGCTAAGTCACCAGTCTCACTTTCTGTTCTAGAGTCATCTGGGTCCAGTGGCCAGATATTTATCAGAATGACTGGAGATGTCCTTGGATGTAAGGCAATCAAGATTAAGTGACATGCCCAAAGTCACACAGCTAGGAAGAGTAAAGTGTCTGAGTTCACATTTCAACTCCCATCCTCCTGACTCCAAGACCAGTACTTAAGTTTAATGAAGAATTTAGAACACAAAACTTTAATTATAATTAGGGTGGGAAATTAAAGGATTTATAGTTTAGAGATTATTAAAACTATGAAAAGGATTTTGAAGTTGATGTGAAAGCAAACAATAAACTAAATTTCTCTATGTATATAGTGGTTGGGTATAAGATGAATCCCAGATATAATCCCACTTTTATAGGTAGCCCATCTGAATACTCACTAATTCTTATTCTTCACCCCTGTGAACTCTCTCCAAATGTCCTTGTTTATTACTTGTTTTAGGTTACCTCCCACATTAGATTGTAAATCCTTGATAAAAGTGAGAGTCTTTTACCTTGCTTTGCATTCCATGTTTAATATTTGGTAAGCACTTAAGTCAACATTTGTTGTTAACCAGGAAATCTGGAAAGCAATACCACTACATGCATGTGAATTGGATTTGAGGGAGGGGCATGCTATGTATTATCATAAACCTCACTTTCTTCTCCAGAGCCATCTGGGTCTGGTGGCCAGATATGAATCTGGCAAGGCAATCTAGGTTAAGTTACTCACAGCTAGGATGTTTCAAGTGTCTGAGGGAAAATCTGAACTCAGGTCCTCTTGATTTCAGGGTCAGTGCTCTATCTAGCCACTGTACCACTATTTATTGAATTATTGACTGACTGATAAGGATAGAAAAAAAAAATGGAACTGAATGAATTGTAATGAGGAATTGAATGAATTGCAATCAAAGAACTGACAAGATTTGTTTCATCCATTCCACTTTGAAGCAGTAAGGGTCATGATGATTTTAAAATGAAGAGAAAAGAGAATATCTGAAAATTTCTGGATGAAAACTTAAAATTATTTAGTCTAATCCTCTGAAATGAATTAACAGAGGTCTTTAGAAGAAAAATGACTTGTCCCAAGCTCCCACAGTCATTTGATGAAATATTTGTATTAAGGCCCTCTAGATAAAGAATCTGTTCTCCTTCTATCTTGGCACTAATGGTACTGACTTCATTGGTGTTCTAATGACTCAGTTAGGTTATAAACTTCTTGAAGACAAAGATTATGTTACATAATTTCTATATATATATCTCTTAGCAATTATTATAAATTGAATTCCATAATAAAGGCTTATAAACTGTTTGCTTATGATGACTCATTGATAGCTTTTAGAGTCCTTAATGTAAAAAATGAATATAAACTTATAAACTGAGATAGGGAAGCAGTTTCTCTACTTCAATATAAAAATAAATATCAAATACTACCTAGGTGTGAGCATACTTGTTATTTTTTTTAACTAATGACACAAAAAAACAAGTGCTGACTACAAAAATCAAACAGAAAAGCATGGTTCGTATATTTAACATTGATTTATTTTCAAATGAATAATAATTTCAAGAGTAATGAAAAGTTTTGGAAAAACTAGAGAGTATATACTTGTATCAATGGTAATTTCAGATACATGAGAATTTTTTAATCCTCTAGATTCTCTCTTCAAATATATAACTTATTAGTGCATTAAACTTTTAAGAATGTTAATAATATGAGAATTATTGCTCTTTCTCTCCTCCCCATGTTTCTTTCTACTAAAATGAGGCACTTACGAAAAGAATATTTAAATTTCCCTAAAAATAATATTGAAAATTTTGCCAAAGTCATCATAAATAATAATTTCCAGAGTTCAAGTTTTCCGCTCTTTTTTTTGTAGGTTTTTACAAGGCAATGGGCTTAAGTGGCTTGCTCAAGGCCACACAGCTAGGTAATTATTAAGTGTCTGAGGCCAGATTTGACCTCAGGTACTCCCGACTCCAGGGCCGGTGCTCTATACACTGTGCCCCCTAGCCACCCCTAGAGTTCAAGTTTCTAATAAACACTAGGATGATAAGAGAAATGCTTTCCCCAATAATATTAATTCATTTGCAAACATGAAAAGAAGAGCTTACATTTCTCAAGACTATGATATGGATTTAAGATTCAATAAGAATGATGAATACAGAGCATGAAATAAAACATTAAGTAAAGTGAAGAGCATCTGTTAGGTTATAAAGCAAAAGTTTTTACAGATATGAATGAAGTGTTCTTATACAAAGATAAATGGATAAACAGGACCAGTCAGCTAGAAATTCTTCCTTGAATAACATGAGTGATGTCACTATATATGGTATTGTTTTATCTTAATGAATAATTATACATAATAATTACACAAGCACATTCACTTTTCCAATTGATATTTTATTTTTCCAAAATTGTCTACATGTATATGTATATGTTTAACTTACATAATTTCCTTCCACCCTCCCTTCCCATCTCTCTACCCTCAGTGAACATTGTGGTGAATATTGTACATGAACATTGATGTTTGACATGTTTACAGATTAGTCATTTTCTATATGAGGAATTAGGATGAAGAGGAAAAGAAAGAAAATCATATGAAGGAAAGAAAAACCTAAGAGATTTAAAAAAATGAATGGAAGGGGCAGCTTAGTGGTGCAGTGAATAGAGCATGGACCCTGGAGTTGGGAGGACCTAAGTTCAAATTTAGTCTCAGATACTTAATTACCTAGTGATGTGACCTTGTGGCAAGTCACTTAACGTCATTGCCTTGCCAAAAATAAAATGAATGTAGTGTTTATTCAGATTATGTATGGTTTTTGTTTTGTTTTGTTTTTCTTCCTCTGGATTTGAATAGCATTATCCATAGCAGACATCCTAGGGTTGTTCTGGCTATTTGAACAAGAATAACCAGCAGATCAGTTAAAATTTAGAAGCACAGAAGTCCAGACAGAGTGGAGCTTTGTCACAATGTTTTTGTTAATGTGTACAATGTTCTCTTTTTCTTCTCCCTTCACCCAGCAAGAGTTCCTAGAGTTCGACTCTGCATGATTTCTTATAGAACAATAGTACTCCATGCATTCATATACCATAATTTGTTCAGTCATTCCCCAAATGATGGACAGGCCCTCAATTTCCAATTCTTTGCCATTCTAAAAAGAGGTGCCGTGACCATTTTGGAACATGTGGGACTTTTCCAAATTTTTATTATTTCTTCTGGATATAGGCCTAGTATTGGTTTTGATGGGTCAATAAGTATGATACTTTTATAACTCTTAGGATATAGTTCCTTATTATGCTTCAGAAAAGATGGATCACTTCATGATTCCAGCAGCAATGCATTAATGTCTCAATTCTCCCACAACCTCTCCAACATTGATGGTTTTCCCTTTTTTGTCATCTTAGTCAGATGATAGGTGTGAGGCGGAACCTCATAGTAGTTTTAATTTGTATTTCTCTAAACAGTAATGAATTAGAGCATTTGTTCATATGATTATATAAAGTTTTGATTTCTTCATTTGAAAACTGTTCATATCCTTTGACCTTTTATCAACTGGGGAATGACTTAAACATAAATTTGATGCAATTCTCTGGATATTTTAGAAATGAGACCTTTAGGAGAGCCCATAGTTGTGAAAATTGTTTCTCAGCTTTTGGTTTTCCTTCAGATTTTCGAAGCATTGGTTTTATTAGTTTTTATACTAAAAGTTTTTATACTTTTTAATTTGATAAAGTCAAAAATCATCCTTTTACAGTAGATAATGTATTCTATTTTTTGCTTAAACTTCTCCCCTTTCCATAGATCTGACATAGAGAGTATTTTTTGATCTGTTAATAGGTCTATTGGTCTTCATGTCTAAATCTGGAACCCATTTTGACCTTATTTTGGTATAGGGCATGAGATGTGGATCTAGTTTTTCCACAAACTTTTGTCAAGTAGTGGATGCTTTTTGCAGAACCAAATGTCTTTGAGTTTATCAAACCGTAGATTAATGTAGTTATTTTTCACTATTTCTTTTGAATCTATTTTAATCCACTGATCCATTATTCAATTTCTTACCTGGTATCAGACAGTTCTGATGTCTGCCTTGTTATATTTAGTTTTATGTCTGTTACAGCTAGGCTATCTTCTTTTATATGTTTTGTTTTTCAATCAGTTCCCTTGTTATTCTTGACCTTTTTGTTCCTCCATATGAATTTTATTATTTTTTCTATTTCAGTAAAATAATTATTTGATAGTTTGATTGATATGGAACTGAATAAGCAATTTAATTTGGGTAGAATTTTTATGTCTTTATATTAACTTGACCTCACCATGATCAATTGACTTTTTTCAATTATTTGGATGTGACTTTATTTGGGAGAGAAGTGTTTTGTAATTGTGTTCATACAATTTCTGGGAGGTAGATTCCCAAACATTTAATCTTGTTTGTAGTTATTTAAATGGAATTTCTCTTTCTATTTCTTTCTCTTGGGCTTTGTTGTTCATATACAGAAATGTAATGATTTATGTGACTTTATTTTTTATCTGGCTATTTTATGAATTTATTAATTGTTTCAAATTGTTTTTGGACGATTTTCTAGGGTTCTCTAAGTATAACATCTTATCATCTGCAAATAGATAAAGATTTGTTTCCTAATTGTCAATTCTGATTCCTTCAATTTCTTTTTCTTCTCTTATGCTATTTCTAATATAATATTGAATAGATATGGTGATAATTGGCATCCTTGTCTCATCCCTGATCATATTGGAAATACTCCTAATTTATTCCTATTACATATTTGTTCATTTATTGTTTTAGATAGTTATTATTTTGATGAAAACGTCATTAATTCCTGTACCCTCTAGTGTTTTTTAATAGGAATGGATCAGCCTTTTTTCAAGGGCTTTTTCAGCATCTGTTGAGATAATGAGAAGATTTCTGTTGGTTTTGTAATCAGTATGTTCAATCAAATTGAGTGTTTTCCTAATATTGAACCATCCCTGCCTACCTGGCATAAGTCCTATATGATCATGGTTTATTATGCTAGTAATGAGTTGCTGTAATCTTTGCTACAATTTTATTTAATATTTTTGCAGGGAGCCGGCCGGGCTGTTGCCCCAGGCGCCTCGTGGCAGCGGCGGCGGTGGCGGCAGCGGCGGCCCCGAGTCTCTGGCTGGCTCGCGCGCGCGCTCGCCCAGGTGCGCCAGGTGGGAGCCGGCGGCGGCGCCGGGGCCATGTCCAAGGCGAAGGGGCCCCGGGGGCTCCTCTCGGGCAGGAAGCAGCGCGCGGCGGCGGCGCCCAGCCCGAGTGGGAAGAAGTTCCGAAGCAAACCTCAGCTAGCCCGTTACCTGGGGAGCTCCATGGACCTGAGCACTTTTGACTTTCGAACAGGGAAAATGCTCTTGAGTAAGATGAACAAGAATCGACAGAGGATGCGCTATGACTGTTCTAACCAAGCCAAAAGAAAACCAGATTTAAATACTGCACTCCCTGTCCGGCAGACGGCATCCATCTTCAAACAGACTGTTACCAAGATTACTAACCATCCCAGTAATAAAGTAAAGAGTGATCCACAGAAGGCTGTGGACCAGCCTCGACAGCTTTTTTGGGAAAAGAAACTAAGTGGATTGAATGCCTTTGACATTGCAGAAGAGCTTGTGAAAACAATGGATCTTCCTAAAGGTTTGCAAGGGGTTGGTCCAGGTTGCACTGATGAAACCCTCCTCTCTGCTATTGCCAGTGCCCTGCACACTAGTACAATGCCCATCACTGGGCAGCTCTCAGCTGCCGTTGAGAAGAACCCTGGGGTGTGGCTTAATACCTCCCAACCACTCTGCAAAGCCTTCATGGTGACTGATGAAGACATCAGGAAACAGGAAGAACTTGTACAGCAGGTGAGAAAGAGGTTGGAGGAAGCACTGATGGCCGATATGCTTGCTCATGTGGAAGAGATTGCTAGGGATGGGGATGCTCCTGGAGAGAAGGGAACTGGAGAGGAGAAAGAAGAGGAAGAGGAAGAAGAAGAGGAGCAGGACCAAGACCATGAGATGGAGACTGTATAGTCCAGGAAGATCCAGCCAAGATTGACCTGTAAAGTAGCAGCAGGGCCAGCACAACCATTCCCAAAGCCAGGCATGTCCAAGGACTAAACTGCATCTACCATACCTAGAAGATCAAACACCCTTGTCCACTAGAGGAAAGAGTTGGGCATCAGAGAGTAACAATTGACTCTTTTGAAAGACACATGTCCCTCTTTTCCCTTCCCATGTCAGGTGGGGAGAAGCTAAACGGGTTTATGATAGACATGCAATTTCCCCTTCTTATTAAGTGGTCACTAGTTCAGTATGGTAAAATTTCCCAGGCCTTTGGTACCTTTAACTTTTTGACCTAGGTTCAGCATTTTCTCTCTCCCTCTGGGTCTTTTAAAGTAAGAGAGGCTCTTCTTCACTGCTTGGCCTCTCCCCAGTAACCTGCTTGATAATACCCAACTCTTAAGAGACCATTTTTATGCTTTGGTTTGTTGTTCCATATGTGAATTCAGGTCACTGAATTTCATGTCCAGACTGATCTTGAGGAAGGACCGGGAGTAAAATAAGGGTGTGATACTCTTACAACCTGCTTTTCCCTAACCCATTGCCAGAATTCCTTTATAAAATGTTTCAGAGCTGAAGCTAGTATAAACTGGGAAGATCTGCAGGAATCAGATTCACCTGTCATGCTAAGTTTCTTCAAACATACTCTAATTTTGTATTGTCCTTATTTTATTCTGCATCATGGAACTAAGCTGCCAACAAAGAAATACTCCCAGAGTAGCCTGTTCCTGGGGTCCTCAGCATCCCATAGGTGGGGTAGCAGAAGAGAGAAGTGGTCTATGAAATTTTGAGTGTGGTTACTCGAGTGAGGTTGGGGAAATGCTTCCAAGCAAAACAGAAGAGCCATCGGTAAGAAGGGAGGGACTTGATTCTGGCGCCAGGACTTCTGCCCCTTCCGGAGAGCAGATGTGGAAAGCCTCACCTTTAGTTTGTTTACACGACTACACAGTACATGGAGCTGTGAGAGTCTCATCCTCGTTTTAAAAAGTTCACCTTTCTTTAATAAATTGATAATATCAAAAAATATTTTTGCAAGAATGTTCATTAGGGAGATTGGTCTATAATTTGCTTTGGTTCTTCCTTGTTGACCAGCTGCTAGTTCTTTTCACATGGCTCTCACAAACCTACCTCCACCATAATAACTCCTGCTATTTCATAAATCTTCACTTTCCAAATTTTTCCACGTTTCAGTCTCAGTCTCCTATTTCTCATACCAGCTGGCCTAAACCTCAGTCTATTTATAGATTTCACAGGATGTGTAAACATGGATGAGGAAAAAAATGAGTATATCTTTATTTCAACATAATTACTTTCTTTAAACATGGATTAAATCACTAATGAATTTTTAAAAACATTCTGATAAAGAGATCTATACCATAATTTTTCTTTTAAATTATATTTTTGCTAAACAAAACATATTTTCTTTCATTTTTACCCTTTTCTCACTGAAAAAGCAAAATTCACATATGCATATATATGAATGTATGAGTGTGTCTTCTTATATACACATGTGTTTTATGTTCATGTATATGTGAATATTTGCATATAAACTATGCATATATTTTATGTATATGTATATACATATAAATATATACGTAAATGTATATGAGCGTGTATTCCTATTACTTTGAACACTTAAATCAGTCTCCTATTACTCAATTATTTGTCTCCTAAAAGAATACAACTCACCAAATTTCCCCATGAAATAAAAAGATCTTATTTAAATATTCCTCAATTTCCAAATAATTATATGCTTTTAAATAATCTTTTATTCTCTTAAAATTTAAAACAATTATAGTTTTGTTATTTAGGATAGAACAATGTCTAAGCTTTGAACATGTGCCATCACATTATTTTAACATTTCTTTAAAGACAATTATGTTCTGTTTTAGTGGAATAAATTTTGAGATGTCAACACTACAGAGTTTATATTCACTTTTCGTACATCCTTGAATGCAGAACTCTATTACAACAAAAATAAATGTAATATATTTTGACATCTGTATTGATGATCAGATGGCAGAAAAAACATGCAATGAACAAAAGAAAAGGAAAAAAATACAATGCTTTGAAGTTTCCCATGATCTAAAATAATCTCTTCTTTCTTTTCTCTCAATAAAATTCTTCAACATGCTACTAGGTATGCTCTAATTTCCATTTTATTTATGTACTGGTCCTGTTATTAATGTCATCTGCATCACAACTAGAATTTTATCTTATTTACTTGAAGCTCTCCCTACACTTCACTACTTCACATAAAGTTGTTGTTCAATAAATATAATGTTTGCTGAAGTTGTTAAATTAAGCATCTAGTCAATGTACCATTAATGGTAGATAGATATGCATGTATTCATGTATTCACAAATGCATATAATGTGTGTATTCACACATACACACATAAATAGATAAATAAAGATATATACATGTATACATGTAATAAATATATTAGTACAAGTGTCCCAAAATTTGAGTACAGTTTAAAGATATAATGAAGTATTTACATTTATTAAAATATTGAATCTGAAAGATGAAATAAGATTTTGAGTTCTCTTGTTCCAGATATGTTTTCAATTAATTAAATTAGAAGTTTTTTTTCAGTAATGCTATTATACATATATTTTCTGCAAATGATAAGACCTCAGGTTGTTTTTAATCTAAGTAGAATAATATGTATTTCGGTGCCTTGGAAACTCTACTTGTGAGTATTTTATCTTTTTATTAAACAAAAGTAATCCCCATAATATTTTTATCTTTCAGTCTTAGGAAGAAAAGAAATGGAAATAATTTCAGGAACATGGTAATCTGCTTTTTCTAAATAAATGTGTATAATTAGAATATCCATAAATGAATGTGCTTATAATTAATATAATACAACTGGAAAAATGTATTGCCATATCATTCTAAATTAAATACTCCAGAAGGCTTTGTAAACTGTTAATGAAAGATAGCATTTAATGCAATTATCTATTTTGTATTATGATAAATGTGCAAAAAGGGAATATCTAGTATAATTGGAGAGTCACAGAAAAATTGCCACTCCTGTCATATCTATTGGATGCTCCTCTAAACAATCTATGAATGATGTACCATATATCAATGTTAATTAGGAGTATCTATCAGTAGTTTAGAAAATCTGTTAGCATCCAGGGAAAGGTATAAGTTAGGGCTTGGTAGGATATATTCAACCTCTTCCAAAAGAAAGAAAAAGACACTCAAACAGCATGAATTGAAGATGAATAGAGAGAAATGCTCATAAAACATGGAATATTCAGAGAAATGAACAGTCTATCTCTTTGATTTATCATGATTATTATCCTCACAAGATTTTTCTCAGTCAAAACCAAGAAAATCTGTCACTTAACAATGACCTATTTTACCCCTCCCTTCTATTCCTCTGGTTGCCAAGCAACAGCAAAGACCAAGAAGTGAAGATCTTTAATATTTTTACATATATAAATGTTATTGTGCTGCAATTTTTCTTTATAGGTTAAAAAGTAATTATTTGACAAAGTGTGTTCTTGAGAATTCTAAGGATTATCAAACTACCAAGAACCAAATTATTTCTACTGACATAGATTTTTAAAAAATTTGAAGCTGATTCAGTTACATATATAGTCTTATAGCAACTCTAGGTAAGGCAAAATTCACTATTTTACATAAAAAGATAGGACTTTGAAAGCACAAGATGCTAGTCTAGTATTGGAAAGGACTCTAATAACCTCATTTTACATATGAGAAACTGAATGCCTGAAAAGTAAATAACTTACCCAAGGTCTTTTTTTTTTTTTTTGTAAGTCAATGGGGTTAAGTTTTGGAGGCCAAATTTGAATACAGATGCTCCTGACTCCAGGGCTCCAGCTCTATTCACTGCACCACCTTTTTGCCCTCCCCCCAAGATCTTATAAGCAGCAATTGTCTCCAAGTTCACTTTTCAGATCCCTTTTCATTGTGCCATGGCAATGCATGAACAGAAAGAAGAATTGTCATTTATTTCTAATCTTAGCACAGTGCCTAGAACATGGATGGCAAATAATAATTGCTAATTGATTGGTTGACTGATTGTCCATTAAAATGTCAGCAACAGTTTTCCTTTACTTTTTTTTAACAAGTCCCTCTACTTAAGCAATGCCCATCCAAGAGCAACTCATATGAGCAAACATTCAGAGTTTTAGAAATAGTAGCTATATTTGATTAATTACTTTGAAAACTAAGTCATAATTGTGCAATATTGATGGACATGGTCCTTGTTTTTTTATCCTCCATTCATGTCATTTAAATATTTCTTTCCCTTTCTGAAATTTTTCCTTCTGATTTCATTCTTTAGAAATCCTTCATTGGTTCCTTCTTTACTTTATTCTCTTACATATTGTCCTTATTATCATCATATAATTATTATATTCCTAGAAATTGAAATAATTAATTTACATTCTAACAAGATTGATTAACCTTGGAAGCAGCTAGAATTTGGGGTCTGATTCAAGAAAGACAGTCAAAAGAATTTTTTTGTTATCTGTAAGGAAAACAATAATTCAACAATGACATATTTAAAAAATCATTTAGACTTTGTTTCATGTGTTGAACAATGTTAGGAATTGCAGAGTATGGAGTATTCAATGTCCTTATAGACCTTATAGTCTCATAAAGTGAGATAGCAATATATACAGAAGGATAATATGAAACAATAACAAGCATTTATGTATCTTTCTAAGGTTTTCAAAACACTTTAGATATATTAGCTCATTTAGATATGTTTATCTTACAACAATCCTGTGAGAGAATTGTTGTTATTGTGTCAGTTTTACATATAAAGGAAATAAGTTTGATAGTAACTACATGACTTGCCCACTGTCAAATAAATAGATATATGAGGGAATATCTCTAAATTCATAGGTCTCTTTGTTATTCCAGTTAATTGCCTCAAAACGGAAATTGTAAAAAGAAAGGGAATCTATAGGATGAAAAACAAATAACACTGTGGTGAAATAAATCAATAAAGGCAAAATGGAAATTACATTTGAGTTGTTTTTATACTTATTCAAAAATTCAACAATTGGAAGAGGAAAATTTCTAGTATGACACAGTAAATAAAGACTAATCTAAAGGTAAAGGAGGATGTATATGAGTGATGAGAAAGCAGTTCAATTTGATTGTACCCTTTATAAAGGAAAATTAATGTAGCAAACATATGGAGAATGGATTTTTGTGGGGCTAAAATAGAAGAAAGAAAATATCTTGAGATTCTACTATGATACTCCAGGTAGGTGACTATAATAAGGATCTGTATTTAGGGTCATGTTAATTGGAAACAGAAGGGGGGAAATTGGTGATATGGATGACTGAAACACATCTGACAGTTTTTAGCCTGATTGATTACAACAGGTGGTTTCATTGAAAGAAAAAAGGAAAGAAGGAAATAATATGTGGGAGGAAAATCATAAAATGAGTTTTGAAAATGTGAGGGTAAAGTGTTTTATCTAGGAGACTGTGAGATATGTAATTGTGATCATCAAAAGACAAATGAAGTCTAAGAGAAGTCAGATTAACCTATATATAGAGAGACAAAGTGTTACAGTTGTGAAAATGGACTGCAAAAATGGAAAGACAAATCATAGAGAGATGATAATTAGATCAGAAAAGAAATATGGAAATGCAATACTAAGGGAATATGAAAAAAAAGTGAAATCAGTCAGAAAATTATAAAATTTCAGAATGGAAAAAGATCTCAGGGGCCATTTGGTCCAATCTCTTGAAAATGATACCTTTTATGATGTACCTGACATGTGGTCATCAAACTTTTAATTAAAAACATCAAACAAAGGAAGAATAATTGTCCATTTCACTTTTTCATAGTACTTCTTATTAGTAAGCTTGGTTAATTTTTCTTCAAACCAAAATATGGTATAATGGAACCAGGCTCAAAACTGTCAAATGTGTTTGAACGCATGTTAAAATTCTGCCTCTGATGTTTGCTGACTGTGTGATCATATGCATGTCACAATCTCCCCAGGATTCAATTTGTCATTTGAAAATCAAGGATTAGTACTTCATGATCTCTGAAGTCAGTTATCACTTTATCTAAATTATGTTATTATCTTATTTTCCTAAATCTGACTCATTCTTACCAAGAAAAATAAATGATTTTGTCTATATTAAATTAAAAAGTTTTTGTACTAATGAAATAAATGCTTCCAAAATTAGAATGAAAGCAGAAAGCTGGGAAACAATCTTCATAACTAGGAGTTTTGATAAAGGTCTTATTTCTAAAATATAGAGAGAATTGCATCAAATTTAAATGATTATAAGTCATTCCCCAAATGATAAATGGTCAAAAGATATGAACAGATAGTTTTGAAATGAAGATATTAAAGCTAGCTATATAATCATCTGAAAAATGCTTCAAATCATTATTAATTAGTGAAATTCAAATAAAAAAAACTATCATTGCACACCTATCAGATTGGCTAAGATGACAAAAAGGGAAAATGATCAATGGGCCATTGATGCATTGTTGGTGGAGCTGTGAACTGATCCAACCATTCTGGGGAGCAACATGGAACTATCTGCCAAAAGCAATAAAGTTGTCCATTCCTTTTGACCCAGCAATTCCAATTCTAGGCCTATATCAAAAGAAATCATAAAAATGGCTAAAAGTACCACATTTTCCAAAATATCCATAGCAGCTCTTTTTGTAGTGGCAAAGAATTGGAAATTTAGGGGATGTCCTTCAATTGATAAATGGTCAAACAAGTTATTATACATGAATACTGTGAAATATTATTGTTCTTTAAGAAGCCATAAATGAGTACACTCTAGAGAAGCATGGAATAAGTTACAGTATCTGATGCTAAGTGAAGAGAATGATCAACATTGATGGAAACATCTCCTCTCATCAATTAAGAAAGCTAGGCAAACCTTAGTAGAATAGCTTTGGACAATGCTATCCCCATCCAGGAGAAGAAAAAACAGAACAAAGCCCCAAAAAGGCAAATAAACCTTCAGAATCTGATGAATACTTTATAAAAATTATGTCTTATATATCTCCCTCAATCCTAATTCCTCATACCAAAATTGACTAATCTAAAATCATATTTATCAAAGTTATGTATGTACAATGTTACCCTGACTGTTCACTTCTGAGGGAAGGGAGATGGGAAGGAAGGGTGAAAGGAAATTTTGTAACTTAAAAATATACATGTGAAAATTGATGAATGTTGAAAAACTTTCATAACATGTATTTGGAAAAATAAAATATCAATTAAAAAAACCTGAAAAATTCTTTTCTCATAAGGATTGTTTCGTACTTCTTCCAATCCCTATCATATGTAACTTGATATTTTTATCACAATTTTTGAAAAAATGTATATGTTCCTCATTATTCATCTTTGAAGTAGATATAAATATTTAATACTTGATAATTTAATTTATATTGATGAATTGCTGAATTTATATAAATGCAGATATATATATATATATATATATATATATATATATATATATATATATATATATATATATATAAATGCATAAGACATAGGTTCATTTTTATGAGTATAAATTTTGGATGATGTACAGCCTGAAAGGAAGAATCTTTACCTACCAAAATGTCAGATAAATAGGTTATTCAAATAAATGGAATTGAAATTGTTTTTTTAACATATTAATGACAGAATGGTAGCAGCTTTGGTTTTCTAAGGTATAGATGTGGCTTACATAGCTTTTTCAGGACTGCTCAGAATACATGGTCAATAAGTAGAATCCTTGAAGTACCTGATTGGATCAATGGCATTCAATTTGTCTTAGTAAAAATAGTGGACTAGAAAGTCTCTAGTTGAATTCTGATTATTCAAGACAAGAGAGTCAAGGGTAGTTTGAGAAGTATGGGGGATCAAGATATATTTTACTAAAGTAGGGCTCTGGTAATCAAGTAAGTTTTTGTTTTTGTTCTTTTTTTCTCTTCTCCACAATATGCACAGTGACATCATGGCAACATGGAATCAGGAAGACTTGTATTCATCTGTTATTTTTGGCACTATTTACATATTTCAATGACCTATATTACTCTATTAGTTATAAAAAGATGACAATCTGCAGTGGTAAAGGAAGTTCTCTATCGTGGTAAAATTAGAAATCCAGTTCCATGAAGCACTATAGATGGAAGAAGAATTGATTTTAGAGTAAGAGCATACATATTTTGCTTATTATCCATGTACCCTGGTCCTGTTTCCTCATGTATAATATAGCAAGTTTGGAACAGATGTCTTCTCAGGCCATTTCATGCTTTAGATATATGATTCTATATCAGCTTTTTGTATCTCTCTTTGTGTCTACTTCAATCTCTCTATTATTATTATAGATATATGTATAGTCATGTGTCTATATCTGTCTATCTATATCCATGTGTATGTCTATACATGTCTATATACATGGTGATATGGATGAATGAAACATATTTGACAGTTTTAAGCATAGTTGATTACAACAGGTAGTTTCATTGAAAGAAAAAAGAAAGCAGAAGGAAATAATATGAGGGAGGAAAATCATAAAATTAGTTTTGAACATATGAGGGGTAACGTATTTTATCTAGGAGACTGTGAGATATATTATTGTGATGGTTAAAAGACAAATGAAGTCCAAGAATATAGAAGGGGTATGACAATGACAGATTTTCCATGATGCTTAACTAAATTTAACTTCATTAAAGTCCCTCTGGTTGTAAGGATATAAGGCATTTTTATTTTCTACTATAAAAATCACTTTTTTGGAAAATGCAATACTTTCAGTTTCATGATAGTTATATCAATTGAACTGACAAAGGAAATTACAAATTACTCCAATGTCTTTGCCAAGAAAAACTCAAATAAGATCACGAAGAGTCGGACATGACTAATCAGAGAAGCATTTTTAAAGCATCTATGCTTTGCTGAACACTTTACAAATATCTTATTTGATTCTAATAACGTGGAGAAACAGGGAAGTGCTATAATTATACCCCAACTAGATGGCAGCCAGGTAGCATAGTGGATAGAGCACTGTCCTTAGAGCCAGGAAGAAAGGAAATAGAATACAGCATCATTCATTTGACACTAACTGTGTGACCTTGGGCAAGTCTCTTTACCCTGATTACCTTGCATCCAGGAACATATCCACTCATCCTCATTCTTATCTGGCCATTGGATCCAGATGGCTCTGAAGGAGAAAGTCAGGCCGGTGACTTAGTACAGCACATCTTTACTCAAAATCAAATCAGGTGCTTGTCATGGCATCACCTCCCTGATGTTATGGTCTTCTTCAAGAATGAAGGACAAACTGCAATCATATTTTCTTTTATTTTGAATGTTTTATTCAGCAATTATTTTAATGTGTTGATGAATATCAATTTTAATAGGGCACAAATCTAGTTATAAAATGATGGTGAAGGATACAATGTGTGCACACTTTTAAGTCTACATAATTTTTCAATCTTTGTTGTTGTTTGTTTTGTTTTGCTTCCTTTGTATGGGGTTGTTATAGAATTCACTAGAAAAAAAATCAATATAGCATAGGTCCAACTCTAGTTAATTTGCCTTCATGTTTAGAAATGTAAGTTTCCAAAATATTTGATTTGAGATTTAGATTGCCAATATTATAGTAGTTTTTTAAAATCAATTCAGCAATCACTGAGCAAATACATTCCAATTGTTGATTGGTATAAAATGGAAACTGAAGCAAAAGAATCCATGTATTGATGATATCCTTACATATATTCTCTGATATTCCATAAAAATTCTGTACTAAATACTCAGATCATTTTGAATGACATTTGGGCTCTTTATTAGTGAAAACATTTCAAATGTATCTATCTTTTGTCTAGTTCATATTTGACAGATACACCAACCATTTATTACAGTATTAAAGGTTCTCTTTGAAGTTTCCCAGATTTTTTTCATTTGACACAGTGTATTTTGGTAACATTTCTTTGATTTTTTTCTTATCTAGACTTTCCTTTTGTTCTATTATTATCTTATTACCATTACCACTGTTTTTCCTGATCACTTCACTTTCTGAATAAATGTTCTCTTCCTTTAACCTTATTCATTGTCTATTTTATCTAGGTATTTATAATTTGCTTAGTTCTAAGATTTTATTATTTTATTGCCAGTTAATATGTCCTTGTTTCTCTTGAATTTCCCACATTTATATATATATATATGTATATATATATATATATATATACATATATATATATATATTTAATATTGTGAGATTTTTCACATGTTTCTAATTCTGTGCAAGTCATTTATTCTCCTTTGACCTTAGTGTTGGACATATATCTTATTATTCTAAAATTTATTTCTATACCAGCATTTCAAAGAATATTTTTTCTGGGAATCATAATAGCTTTGATTCACATTTCATTACCGGAAATTGAAAATTGAAGAGTTTTATCTTAAACTATTGTAAATATGAGATTGAATATTTTTATGCCTTTTATCTTTCTAATTGCTCTTCAGTCCTGCATTTTTAAAAGATCGACCACCAGAGATAGTCCAGAGATATTTTTCTTTAACTTCACTTTCTCAACTTGAATTCAGCTATGATTAGATTTAGATAAATGAATTATTCTGACCTATCATTTTTCCCTATAATTTTTGATAATATTTTGCTCTGGTATTTTTTGATATCCATTTTCCTTCAATTGGACATCAGCAGTAAGACTGTTGTTTTGAAACTTTCTTCAAGTTATTAATTCTACTACTTAAGGACATGTTACTTTAGTTTCATAACAAACTATCAAATATTTAAGCTATGGCAATAAGATTGATCAAACTTCATAGCTAGAAGGGAAAAAGAAAATTGAATTTTAAATGATTGAATAAGCTTGCTGAAATGAGTAACAAAAAATAGCCATTTTAAGGTTGAGTTGCTGTAAAAATATTATCAGAACTCCAAGTAGGTTTGTGTTTTGAGAGAAAAAGTCAAAAAATTCAAAGCATGCCATTAAAATTAACAGCTAATCTTTATTATTCAAGGGAATTGTATCTTTTTTGTGCTAAGATTTTTCCATTTTTGAGCAATGCTGATATATATATATATATATATATATATATATATATATATATATATATATCACAGTTTTTATGAGATAACTTTGGTGGCCATAGGACTGATCTTTGAACCAGAAAGCAGTATATAAAAGTTCTGCCCTTACCATTTATTACTTGTGTAATCTCAAGGTATATCATAAAACTTCCCAGTGCCACAGGAAGAAATAGTGAAGAAGTTATGATTGACATGAATCAATTATATTATTCTATTCAGGTTAATTCATAGATTTCCCCACTTCACCATTCAAAAGCCTATCCTCAAATATAGGCCCCCAGATGAATTATCATGCAATTGTTTTTTCCTAGAAGAACCAATTTACAGACATATTTCTGGCTACTTATTCTTCATAATAGTTATTTAGCTATCTAGATAATAGATGGATTGTCCATATTTAAGGAATTGTTCAGTATAGCTACAAGCCTTCCACATTACCTTGTGTTTACAGAAAATAAAGTCATTAATTAAATTGCATTTATATTAAGTTCTTCAAAAAGTACAGGAATAAACTGAGTGGTGACTCTCTTCTTAAGAAAAGATTGAAATTCATTCACACTTCTTTAGACATGAAATCTGTTTTTTTAAATTTTTACATATGTGTTTGTGTGTCAAAGTAGAGTTATAAAAGCTATAAACTATAGACAAAGAACTATAAACTAAAGGAGTGCTTAAAATTTGAAGGATTGGTTAAACAAATTATGGTTTATTAATCTAATGGGATAATATCTACAACCAAAATTGAAGGAAATATTTTTATGTAAAAGTTTCAATGCAGTTTTAATAAAATAATAGAAACAGGACAATAATTCATAGAATAAAGTTTCCATATGAAAAATCATAAAAATCTTTAGAACTCTGATCAAAGCAATGATCAACCATGATTCCAGCATACAAATGAAGAATACTATCTTCTGAAAGTAGTGGTGGACTAATATGCAGAATGAGGCATACCTGAATAAGGTCATAGTAGAATTTCTTTTGTTTAACTATGGCTCTTTGCTACAAGCATTTTTTTCTATTTTTTTCAGAGGTAGAAGACAGTATATACCAGAGAAATATATATTCTTTATAATAGAAAATTATTATTATTAACAATACCTGGAATTTTTATATGACTTTAAAGGTTTATAAAATACTTTTTCAAATTGTATTTGGTACTCAAAACAACCCTCAAATATTGGTGTTATTATTATCCCCATTTTACTGGTGAGAAGACTAATGCAGAAAAATGTTAAGTGACATGCACAAAGTCATAAAGCTAATAATTTTCTGAAATTCGATTTGAACTTGGTCCTTCTCGTGTATTTTACTGTTTTAAATGAAGGATATGATGCTATTTCTGTATGTTTTGGAATTTTGAAAGCATAATTCATTATTGCTTATAATGCCAGAAAAAAACACAGCACTTAAAACTGTTACAACTGGCAAAACCTGACTCTGGAGTGGTGCATTTATTCCTTGAAGTTCCTCCTGTAGATTTTTGTATGAATATTTTTTGAGTAGGTTTTCCCAGAAGTAAACTTGGGTTTTTGTTTATGGATTGTACTAAAAGGACACTGCGTTCCCATCTACATTTGATGATTCTCAGTATATTCTTATGGTTTCCAAATTGATCTTTCCACTTCTTACTGTTCAATTATACAATTTCCTTCCCACAAACCTTCCATGATGACTACTACTAGTTACTATGACACTCTGTAGATTAAAAAACTTGTATTATTATTTTTTGTTGTTTAGTTGTTTCATCTATGAATGGCTCTTTGCATCTCCATTTGGAGTTTTCTTGGCAGACATATTGTAGTGGTTCCCCATTTTCTTCTCTATCTCAATCTCATTATGCAAATATTTAAAGTGAGGCAAACAGGTTTAATTGATTTTCTGGGTCACATAACTAGCAACTGTCTGAGGCTGAATTTTGAAATCAGGTGCTACTGATTTCAGAAGCAACATTTTATCCACTGTCAGCTAGTTTCCTCTGAGGGGCAGCTAGGTGGCACAGTGGATAAAGCACCCACCTTGGAGTCAGGAGTACCTGGGTTTAAATCGGGTCTCAGACACTTAATAATTACTTAGCTGTGTGGCCTTGGGTAAGCCACTTAACCCCATTTGCCTTTCAAAGAAAAAAACTAAAAAAAACCCTTTACTGGTTACATATGGTATCAGGATTAAATGCAGATCTCATTTTATACATTTCACATTCTTGGTCTAACCTGTTTTTATTGTTTTATTTAACAGTATGTCCCTTCATGTTACCTACACTGCAGCAACATTATATTAGCTATTTCCTACATTTTCAAAAAAATTTCACCTTAAACCTGATATGAATTCATATCTCATTCTTAGGGTCTTAGTTTTCCTCAATACTCAGATATGATGCTGTCTTTTGAGGAAAATCTCGTCTTCTATTGTTACTTCATCAAACTATCTTTCTTATATAGAATTTTTCAAAGGTGTTGGAATTTTCTTTAAGTGAGCTGAAATCATGTAAGCTTTTGGCATGGTAGGTATAAAATAAATATATCAATAAAAATATCAATATGTGACTGAGCATTAGGAGGTCATATTGGTTTGAACAGCCAGTAGTCGTACACACTGTAATTTGTCTCAAACATATGATGTCATTTTGGTCTTCTTCGACAACAAAGGAAAAGAACCAACCAACCAATATCAATAATAGGTACGTAAATACTGTTTTAAGTCTTCAAAGAATATTACATGTGTTATGTTATTATATTCTCTCATCACCATTATGATAGATATGCTATCACTTTTTCCATTTAAAATAAAAGGCGACTGAAGTCCATGTTTTGCATAGGGTCACACTGTTAGTTAAAATACTTGTTGAAATAAGAAAACTTTACCCATCTTCAAGTCTTATTTACTTTAAGATGCAATGGCTATAAGGACAAACTATTTGCTAGATCTTTATTCTAGGTAATTTCTCAATGCTAATCAGGAAGGGATTGACCCAGGTTAAAAGAGAAAGTGTCTGCATTCCCACCTTATCTCAATAAAATCATAGGTCTAATCTTTTATCTTTATCCATTGTCCACACATATCCTTGAGTGCAAGAAGAAACTAAATATGCCTTTCATTATAACTCCCCCCATTATGTTGAAGAATGGGCAAAAAATAAATATTTTCTAACTGAAAACATTTTTAAAAGGATAAGAACTACACCTTCATTTAACTTCTATAAAGCACTACAAAAGGAGATGATATAGGCAGGGTAGAGAATAAGAAATATGTAAATCTAGCAATGGTATCAAATTATATTTTAGAATTCTTTTTTTGACAGATTTTATTTATTTTGAGTTTTACACTTTTTCCCCCTAATCTTGCTTCTCTACCCCCACTCCCCACAGAAGGATGTCTGTTAGTCTCAACATTGTTTCTATGGTATGCATGGATCCAAGTTTAATGCGATGAGAGAGAAATCATATCCTTAAGGAAAAAAATAAATAATAAGAGATAGCAAAATTACATTATAATGTTTGTTTCTCTTTTTGTAATTATACATAATAGTCTTTGGTCTTTGTTCAAAATCCATGGTTCTTTCTCTGGGTACAGATAGTATTCTCCATCACAGATATCCCAAAATTGTGTCTGATTGTTGCACTGAGGGAATGAGCAAGTCCATTAAGGTTGACTATCACTACCATGTTGCACTTAGAGTGTAGAGGTTTTTTCTGGTTCTGCTAAACTCACTCAGCATCAGTTCATTCAAAACCTTTCAGGCTTCCTGGAATTCCCATCCATCCTGATTTCCAACAGAACAATAGTGTTCTGTGAAATACATTTACTACAGTTTCTTAAGCAATTCCCCAATTGAAGGATATTCACTTAATTTCTGATTCATTGCCACCACAAACAGGGCTACTGTGAATATTTTTGTACTAGTGATGTTTTTACCCTTTTTCTTAATCTCTTCAGGATTATAGAACTAGTAGTGAGTGGTATTGCTGGATCAAAGGGTATGCACATTTTTGTTGGCTTTTGGGCGTAATTCCAAATTGCTATCCAAAAAGGTTGGATGAGTTCACAGCTCCACCAAAATTGTATTAGTGTCCCAAATTTCCCACATCCCTTCGAATATTGATCATTGTCCTTTCCTGATCATATTGGCCAGTCTAAGAGGTGTGAGGTAGCTGGGAGATGCTTTAACTTGCATTTCTCTAATAAGTGGTGATTTAGAGCAATTTTTCATATGACTATGGATCGCTTTGATTTCCTAATCTGTAAACTGCTTTTGCATATCTTTGACCATTTGTCAATTGGGGAATAGTGTGGTTTTTGAAAATTTGACTCAGTTCTCTGTATATTTTAGAAATGAGCATTTTGTCAGAACTACTAGTTATAAAAATTGTTTCCGAATTTACTATATATATTTTGACATTGGTTACAGTGGTTTTGTCTGTGCAAAAGCTTATAAAATTAATGTAATCAAAATTATCTAGTTTGTTTCTAATGAGAATCTCTTTCTCTTCCTTGGTCATGAGCTCCTTCCTTTTCCCTAGATCTGACAGGTAAACTAGTCCTTCATCTCCTAGTTTGCTTATAATATTTTTTCCGTCTAAATCCCGTATCCAAATGGATCGTATCTTGGAATACAGTGTGAGGTGTTGGTCTAATACGAGTTTCTTTCATACAAATTTCCAATTTTCCCAACATTTTTTTTTCAAAGAGAGAGTTTTTATCCCAATAGCTGGACTCTTTGGGTTTATCATTTCCTATGATTGCACCTAGTCTATTCCACTGATCCACAGCTCTATTTCTTAGCCAGTACCAGACCCTTTTGATGACTGATGCTTTATAATATAGTTTTGGATCTGGTAAGGCTAAGCCACCTTCTCCCACTTTTTTTTCATTGAATCCCTTGAAATCCTTGACATTTTATACCTCCATATGAATTTACTTACAACATATTCTAACTGAGTAAAGTGATTTTTTAGAATTTTGATTGGTAGGGCACTAAACAAGTGTTTAATTTTGGTGTAATTGTCATTTTTATTATATCAGCTTGTCTTGACTATGAGCAGTTGATGGTTGTCTAGTTATTTAAATCTGATTTTATTTGTGTGAGAAGTGATTTGTAATTGTTTTCAAAAAGTTTTTGAGTCTGCCTTGGCAGGTAGACCCCCAAGCATTTTATATTTTCTGAGGATACTTTGAATGGGATTTCTCATTCTAGCTCTTTCTGCTGTATTTTGCTAGTCATATATAGAAATGTTGAAAATTAAAGAGGGTTTATTTTACATCCTGAAACTTTGCTAAAGTTGCTAATTATTTCTAGTCATTTTATATGATTTTTGTAGAGTTTCTCTAGGTATACAATCATGTCACCTGCAAAGGGTGAGAGTTTTGTCTCTGCCTTCCCAATTCCAATTCCTTCAATTTCTTTTTGTTGTTTTCTCATTGCTGAAGCAAACATTTTTAATACAATATTGAATAGTAGTGGTGATAATGGGAATACTTGTGTCCTCCCCGATCTTACTGAGAATGCTTCTAGCCTATCCCCATTGTATATCATGCTTGTTGATGGTTTTAGACAGATACTGCTTATTATTCTAAGGAACAATCCATTTATTCCAACACTCTCTAGTATTTTGGTAAGTAGAAGTGCTGTATTTTGTCAAAAGCTTTTTCAGCATCTATTGACATAATCATATGATTTCTGATGATTGTGTTGATGATATAATTAATTATACTTATGGTTTTCCTTATATTGAACCAGCCCTGCATTCCTGGGACAATACCTACATAATCATAATTATTATCCTAGTGATAAGTTTTTATAATACGTTTGCTAAGATTTTATTTAAGATTTTTGCATTTATATTCATCAGGGAGATAGGTCTATAATTTTCTTGTTCTGTCTTAATTCTTCCTATTTTAGGTATCAGCATTATATTGGTGTCATAGAAAGAGTTGGGCAGAATTTCATCTTCACATATTTTTGCAAAGAGTTTATAGAGAATCGGAACTAATTGTTCCTTAAATGTTTGATAGAATTCACTTGTGAGTCCATCTGACCCTGGAGATTTTTTCTTAGGGAGTTCACTACTTCTGACTTTCTGTAATTGATCATGACATTTTAATGCCTTAGCACATGGTCAGTTTTTGTATAGGTGCCATATACTGCAATTTCCCCATTCAATTTCCTCCATTATTCTATCATATCTACGTTTTCTAAGAATCTATTTATGTCCTTAACCTACTTCTTGTTTATTCTATGATTAGGTTTATCTAAATCTGAGAGTGGAAGATTGTTGTATCCCATTAGTAGAGTTTTGGTGTCTATGTTTTTCTTTAGTTCTTTCAATGTCTCCTCTAATACTTTGAATGCTATGCTATTGGGTACATGCATATTTAGTATTGAAATTTCTTTAATGTCTATGGTTTTCCTTCTTTATCTCTTTTAATGCTATCTATTTTCACAACTGCTTTGTCTACGATAAGATTTGCTACCCAGTAATTTTTTTTATTTAAGCTGAAGGAAAATACATAATTGCTTCAGCCATTTACCTTTTCTCTATATGTATCTCTCTGGTTCAAATGAATTTCTTACAAGCTGCATATTATAGGATATTCACTTATGTTTTATGGGAGAAATCATCCCATTCACATACAAAGTTATAATTACTAAATCTTTATTGCCTTCTATGCTATCTTCACTCTGTTTGTATTTTCCTCCTTTTTCCCTTTTATTCATATTTCCCAGTATTTTGTTTCTGAATACCACCCCCTTTAGTGTGATTGGCCTCCTTTATCAATCCCCTCACCTTCCTTTCCCCTTTCCTTTCCCCTTTCCTCTTTCCCTTCCTTCTCTTAGTTCCCCCTTTTCTCTCCCCTTCCCATCCCCCTCCCCTTTTTCCTTTTTAATACTTCAAAGGTAAGTTAAGCTTCTTAAATTAACTGCATGTATAAAAGTTGAGTTTAAGGCAATTCTAATGAGAGGAAGTTCCAGGTGGTTCTTGCCTCCTCCCTTCTTCCCCTCTGTTACAATAGGTCTTTTGTACCTCTTAATGTAATGAGCTTTGCCCCATTTAATCTCCTCCATTCTCCTGTCTCTTCACCTTCCCCCTTTATGAGGAGGTATTATCTTTAAATCATTCTATCTGAATCACAGACAAGCCATGAATGTCCATAACTTCTGAGTAAGTATATACTATCTAATAGTTACAATTCTCCAGAGATATTAGGAATCTTTCTCCCATGTAGGGATATAGCCAGTTTCATCTTACTGGATAACAGTCTCATGGATAAATCATGAGTAACCATCACTTCTGGCTAAGTATACTCTCTAATAGAGTTACAATTCTCAAGAGTTATGAGAATATTTCTCACAGATGGGGATATAACCAGTTTCATCTTATTGGATAACAGTTTTTTTCCTTTACTCCCCCTTTTTATTTTTTAACCTTTTCATGTGTTTATTGAGCCTCCTATTTTATCTACAAGTTTTCTATTTAGCTCTGCTCTTTTCAACAGGAAATGTTCGAAGTCTCCCATTTCATTAATGTTCATCTTTTCCCCAGGAAGAGAAGTCTCAGTTTTGCCAGATAGTAGATTCTTGGCTGCATTCCAAGCTCCCTTGCTCTTCAGAATATCTCATGGCAGTTCCTCCAATCACTTAATGTTGAAGCAACCAGGTCCTGTGTAATCCTTACTGTGGCTCCTTTGTATTTAAATTATTTATTTCTGGCTGCTTGCAGGATTTTCTCTTTTATCTGATAGTTCTGAAATTTGGCCATAATATTCTTTGGTGTTTTCATTTTAGCAACTCTTTCAGGAGAGGATCAATATATTCTTTCCATAACTATTTTTGCCTTCTGGTTCCATGGTATCTGGGCAATTTTCAATCACTAAATCCTGTATTATTAAGTCCAGGCTTTTTTTTCTCTTCAATGTTTTCAGGAAGACCTATAATTCATAGGTTGTCCCTCTTTAATCTATTCTCGGGGTCACTGCTTTTGCTGATATGGTGTTTTACATTTATTTCTATTTTTTCTATCTTTTAGTGTTGTTTAACCAAATCTTGTCTCATGAAGTCATTATTTTCCACAGATTCCATTCTTTTTTTAAGAGAAAAATTTATCTTTTGCAACTTTCTTTCCAATTAGTCAATTCTATTTTTGAAGGAGTTTTACATTTGCCCAAGTGTACTTTTCATGGAATTATTTTTCTTTTTGTATTTGTCAAATTGTATTTTTCAAGGATTTGTTTTATTGTTGAGATTTTCTCTTACAAGATGTTTATTTTTTCTTGACTTTCTTTTCCCAGTTTTTTCAATTGATTTTTTTTCCAGGAAGTATTTCTGGGTTGGAGACCAATTCATATTCTCCTCAGAAGTGCTAGATCTCTAAGGATTAGAACCTATTTCTTTTAAGAATTTCTCCATTTTCCCCCTTTCTTTTTCCCTTTCTTCATTTTTCTTGTATTGGGGGAGGGACTGGTTCTCAGGAGTTTGCTTTTGAAAACCCTAGTGCCTTTGCTCACTTGGTTTAGTAATTCCAAGGGCCAGCCAGTAGGAGGTGCTGTTTGCTTTCTCTGGAGTGTTTGAAGCCCTCTCCCTAAACCTGGAGAGAGTAAGGGGGGGGGGGAGCAGCAGGGTCTGAATTGTTCTTGAATAATGGACTGCACCCTGGGGGAGGAAGTTAATCTCCTTTTCAGCTGCATGAACTGTGTGTGTGTGTGACTTGGGGGGGGCATAGTTACTCTTCCTTCTGGGGGAAAGGACTCAACAAAAATATGGAGTTCAAGTCCTGTGCCCTTCTGGTTGTTTTCCAGGGGTACTCAGCAACTCTACAATTCCCCCCTTCCAATGACTGGGGCTCACCAGAGTTCCTTTCCCCCACCCCAGCAAAGATTCCACAGCTAAAGTTGGTCCTCAGACCAGCGACTCACCAAAGTCTCTGTCCACTGCTATCCCTGTACTTGCCCTCTGCATTCTATCCCTGGTTCAACCATGGTCCCCTGAGACAGACCTTGTTTGTAGATGTTCTTCTCCTAGCTTCTTTTTCTGTGTTTTTCCAAATGAATTTCTGTTAAAAGGTTTCTTTCATGTTATTTTTGAGGGGAACTAGAAGCACTTAACATAGTGTCTGTCTTCTCTCCACCATGTTGACCATGGCATGTTCAATTATGTTGATTGTTTTTCTAATAATAATCCCTGTCTACCTGGTATCAATCCTAGCTGATCATAATATATTATGCTAGTAAAAACTTACAAACTCTTTTCTAAGTCATTTAAATCAATGTTCATGAGGGAAATTTATCTATAATTTTCTTTGTCTATTTTGACTATTCCTGGTTATGTATCAGCATCATCCTGGTGTCATAAAAGAAACTTTTCAGAACGTCTGCTATTTTTAAAATAATTTATGTAGAATTGGAATTGTTTCTTAAATGTTTGGTAGAAATCCTTGTAAACAGATCTGGACCTGGAGGAAACTTAGAGAATTTATTGATGGCTTCTTTTTTTTCCTGGAATGGGATTATTTACTTAAATAATCATTTCCTCTTCTATTAATCCGGGTAGATTATATTTCTGAAAATATCCATTCATTTCACTCAGGTTGTAAAATTTGCTGGCATATATTTGGACAAAATAACTCCACATTATCTCTTCAATTTCCTTCTTGGTGGTGAGTTCACCCTTATCATATTTGATACTAATAATTTGTTATTCTTCTTTTTTTCTTTTTAACTCAGACTAAGCAAAGGTTCACCTATTTTATTATTTTTTTCATAAAACAAACTCTTTTATCAATCTTTTTATGTACTTTTAATTTTATTCATCTCTTCTTTGATTTTCAGAATTTTCCAAATTAGTATTTAATTGCAGGATGCTATTAAACTTGTTGCATATATGTTTAATAATGATATAACTTCCTTGACTATAGTGCTATTAAGAAGATGTAGTTTCCTTCCTTATTACTTTTAATGAATTCTATTTTTGTTATTGTTCTATCTAAAATCAGGATAGCTACTCAATTGCTATCTCTGTTTCAAATACTTTTCTTGTAAACATCATATTATAGCATTCTGGTTTTAATCCATTTTGTCATCTGTTTCTGTTTTATGGGAAAATTCATCACATTTACATTTAGAATTAAGATTACTGATTCTGTATTTCCTTCCATGCCAACCTTCCCCATTTATACTTTCCCTTTTCTTTTCCTCACCTTTCCTCACCTCTTGTCCCCTTTTCCCTTTAATGTTTCTTTTAAATTTTAACTTAAAACTTTGCTTTTATTTCACCTTCCCTTTTATCAGTCCCTTTTCTAACTTTCTTTCTCTTCCTCTCTGCTCACCCCCACTTCCCTGTAAGGTAGGACAGATTCTTAAAGTAGGACAGATTCTTCAACTCAATTGTGAATATGTGTTATTCATTTCTGGGTCAAATCTACTGAGTAGAATTTGCTCACTGTTCAGGTGTTACTGATTTACTAATGCCTAGCTTTCTCTTGGTATAGACCTTCTTTTATGTTTTTAATGTTTTAACCTCATCATGTACCTGCAACCCCTTTGTCAAAATATACTCCTTTTATCTGTCCTGATAAAAGTACTATTCTCAAAGGTTGACTGAGTGATTGATAAGCAGCATTGTCTCATAGTCACTAAGTATCCCCCCTTCTGTCTCATTAGAAATATACTTATTAAGAATAATAAATCACATCAAATTATATTCAATTTATACCATACCCCCTTTTTAGGTACCCTCCATGAACACAT